>NC_085842.1:87623518-87952327 GCF_035594765.1 Anolis carolinensis | reverse complement strand
CTTTCCTGTCATCTCATGATGTGGCCAAAGTACTTCATCTTTGCCTCTAATATCCTTCCCTCCAGTGATCAGCTGGGCATTATTTCCTGGAGGATGGACTGGTTGGATTTTCCTGCAGTCCAAGGCACTCTCAGAATTTTCCTCCAGCACCAGAGTTCAAAAGCGTCTATCTTCCTTCGCTCAGCCTTCCTTATGGTCCAGCTCTCACATCCATAGGTTACTATGGGGAATACCATTGCTTTAACTATTCGGACCTTCCTTGCCAATGTGATGTCTCTGCTCTTCACTATTTTATCAAGATTGGCCATTGCTCTCTGCCCATGAAGTAAACATCTTCTGATTTCCTAGCTGCAGTCTGCGTCTGCAGTAATCTTCGCACCTAGAAATACAAAGTCTGTCAGTGTCTCCATGTTTTCTCCCTCTATTTGCCAGTTATCAATCAGTCTGGTTGCCATAATCTTGGTTTTCTTGAAAAACTGCCACCCAGCTTTTGCATTTTCTTCTTTCACCTTGGTTAGAAGGCTCCTCAGCTCTTCTGTCACTTCTGGTGTGAATGAATTGGCTGTCTACAGAAACGTTGCCAAGGGGACACCCAGATGTGTTACCATCCTGCTGGAAGGCTTCTCTCATGTCCCTGCAAGCTAGAGCTGACAGACAGGAGCTCACCCAGTCTTGCAGATTTGAACCGGCAATCTTCAGGTCAGCAACCCAACCTTCAGGTCAGCAGTCCAGCTGGCACAAGGGCTTAACCCATTGCACCACCATGGCTCCTTATTGTCTTGAGATCATAAACCAGTGGTTCTCAACCTGTGGGTTCCCAGATGTTTTGGACTTCAACTCCCAGAGATCCTAACAGCTGGTAAACTAGCTGGGATTTCTGGGAGTTGTAGACCAAAACACCTGGGGACCCACAGGTTGAGAACCACTGCCATAAACCATTGACAGTGATGGCAGATAATAGTGGCCTTTTGGGACCCAATGCCCTGTTTGGGTGCAAAGGAGATAACATTGGAGATAACATCAAGTGTAATGCATTACGGCCAGTGCAAGTATGAGATCATGGTTTTCTGAAAAGTATTTGGAGAAGAGGAATGAATGACAGAGTGCTGCAATGCAATATGTTTCAACTAGCTGAAGACATCTGTTTCCCTCCCTTGTGCCACTGCTGTTGCGAATGCCTTGTGCCTCTCCAGGAGGACAAATGTCCACATGGCCAACTCTTCTCTGAAGGACTGAGGTTTCATTTCTGCCAAGATTCCAGGGCTGAAATTATCCAAAGGATTTTAGCCTAAAATGCTCCCTTTTTTCCACTGGTGAGAAAAAAAAAAATCCTCCCACCTCCGCTTGTTTCTATGGCAACAGTTCCCAAGATAACAAACTGCACTCTCATGCAAAGAAGTGCAGAAAATGTTGCTGGAATGCAGTCCATAGGTTTGGGATCACCCCCTCTCAAGTCAAAGGCTCAGACCGCAACAGCAGTTACTTATCTTGGACAACTGCTTTTAAGGAGATTTGGAGTACAACATCTTCCAGCAGTCATGTAATTCTGGCTTAATGTTTAATAGCTCTATCCTCCAAGGATTCAGCTTATGAAGCTGGTGGATGAAATCAATGAACACAAGCCTGTGGGGTCAAACCTACATTTGGGAAAAATGCAGCATTTGCCTTAATCAGTAGATGCGAAGAGGCAGCAGCAGGGGGCTACAGAGTTATATTGGTTTGATAGCCTGCCCTAAGATAACTTACTCCCTGCTCTCAGGTATGGTACTAGGTGGTCTCCCAATGCCAGTGAGAAAGAAAGATTCAACAACCAGTATGTAAGATGGGAGTGGGGTGTGTATGCCTTCTTGCTCTTTGCTGTATGTTGCAAAATATCTTGGGTCAACTCTGCAAATTCAGTACATCTAAATTCAGTCAATTTCAGCAAGGCTGAAAAATTTGGCTCCCACTGAGAGGGACAAATGTCTCTGGACTTGATCCAGGAAGTGCACACCCAAAACCGAAAGGCTGACAGATAGTCCTCCTGCCCTCATTCCCAGTCTTTGTAAAAATATTTTGGTGCATTGTCATTTTATACATTCGTTTTGCTTTAGCAAGGGCTGGTAATGTGCATGATGTCGCTTCTTTGGGGTGTTCTGTATCAAGCCAGACATCTGGCAAAAATAAAAGCAGCTAGGGGAGAGGAGAACTGTGGGGGACGAGACAAGGACGACAGCTGGCTAGAGGATAAAAACATTCCTGCTGTCTCCATTTTGATTGCAAAGTGTTTCCTCCTAAGGCTCGCTGTGCACAGAAGATGTGGAAAGCTTATGTTCTTGGGCTGTGTCACTCACAAGAATATATCAAGAGCCCTGCTAGACCATGCTAAAGGGCAGCCCAGCATACAGCAGGCAACCAGCTGCGATGTGGAAACACCAGAAGTCTGACAAGTTGGCAACAGTACCCCATGCTTCCCAGGTACTTAAGCGTATACACACACACACACACGCTCCAGGAATTTGCCTACTACACTCCTTTAAACTGCTGGAAGCTGTTGCTGTGTCTTGTGGTAGTGAATGCCACAGTTTATGCAATTACAGATTGTGCAAAGCACTTCCTTTTATCTATCCGAAAATCTCCCACTCAAGCCTCCTTGCACCCCATCATCTTCATTAAAAATAATAATCCTGTGTTGAAATAGAGCAGTTTGAATCCAAAGTTTCCATTACAGAAAACTCAATGTGAAGGGTTTATAATTAAACCAGGGCCTGTTTGGGCCGGGCAATATTTGTAAGTGAAAACAGCACAAACTCCCCGGCCTCTCCAGATAAATCTCCCTTCCTTAAGTGAAAAAATAGACATTGTTTTGCCATTGCTGGGCTTACAAAGCATGAATGTCAAACCAGTCCTCGTCCTCCCCCTTACTTCCATTTTTTCTCAACCGCAGGTGGCAGATCTGAAGTCAGTGTAAATGATTCCAGAATTAAGCAGACAGCCTTCCACTCCACATACTGTTCCCGCTCTGGGAGGCGGAGCTGTCGCAGGGAAGAAAGCGAAGTTGCTAAGCACCGGTTTTGAGATGTGATGAAACGACCCACCCAGACTCTTTTCTCTCTCATTAACCCCAGTCCTCTTTTAATAGGGAAGCATGAGCTCCCTGAAGCCTCAGGTAAATGTGTACACCTGTATGACATAAGGTGAGAGAAAAAGATAATGAAAAGAGGCCACAATAAATACACAAATAAATACATCATTGTTCCATTCTAATGAGGCAGCCCAGAAAAATAAGTGCTTTTAAACTACACATGCTAGATTTGTAGGGGTAATTTCAACATGGAACAAAAAAAAAGCCTTTGTTGAAGTGATGAAAAAAATCCTGTCCTTCTTCAGAGATTTCCATGCAGAAGTCAAGGCAGACTTTTGAGGGAGGGACAGGCAATTCCATGGCAAGCCAAAGGACAATAGGAAAGGCCTGTTCTTTTCTGTGGAGTGGCGTCACGCAGGAGATACGGAGAGTCCACCACCCAATAGCACCAAAATGATTGTGCACGTTTCAGCAGAAATGTACTGTACTCATTTTTACTTTAAAAACCATTCCTGTGGTTAGATACAGTTGGCCCACCATATCCACTGATTCTGCATCCAGAAGTTCAACCACCTACAGCTCGGATATATATATATATAAATTCCAAAAGGAAAACCTTGATTTTGCCATTTTATATAAGGGACAATTGTACATAATGGGATTTGAGCAATTACTGCTGTTGGTATTCACCACAAACCAAACCCCAGAAGATACCAAGGGCTCACCGTACAACCACAAAAACATTTGTTTGTAAACACAGCTTACATGTACTGTATCAATATGCTAAAAGGCTATAATTCAATGTGAAATTACTTTTTGAACCTTTTCATGTGCATGAACTCTGGTCAGAGCTGTCATGATGACCCAGCTACGATGCTGTTTCTCCTGCATGTGTTACACGCAGGGCTCTTGTTTTTACTGGTATTGTTGTTGCTTTTAGTCAAATATTAAGGTATTTTAGCTATAATATTGTGGTCTGCTCTGGTGTAGGAGGAGTTCCACACTGGGTGGCACCAACCCCAGTAACTCCACTGCAGAGGGATAAAAGAAAAGATCCACTTTGATCTGAGAAGGTGCTTTGGAAGAAAGATCTCCTCTTTCTCCCTGGGGCCACTTTCTGTGTCCTTTTAAGGCCAAGTAGTTAGGCCTCCTGCCCTTCCTACTGGTTAAGCAAGCCTCTCTTGGTTGAGGTGAGTGCGTTTTCATACCCACACTGTAGCATGAATGTCATTTAACACCACTTTAACTGCTACAGAGTACTGGGAGTTGTAGATTTACAAGCTCTTTAGCTTTTTCTGCCACAGAGTGCAGGTGCCTCCCAAACTGCAAATTCCAGGATTCCATAGTATTGAGGCAATTAAAGTGGTATCAAACTGCTTTAATTCTGCAGTGTAGTTGCACCCACATAGTCTGCAAGAGTGGCATGGTAAGCATGCCCTGGCCAAGACATGCGGAAAGGGAGGCTCATGTATTTTAATAGTGATTTTGTGGGCTGTTAAATTGTATAGTTTTAAAGACTATGAGCCATTGGGATGCAAATACAGTTACACACCTCACACCTCTGAGGATGCCTGCCATAGATGTGGGTAAAATGTCAGGAGAGAATGCTTCTGGAACATGGCCATACAGCCCCAAAACTCACAGCAACCCCCCCCCCCCCAAATCTCTTGATGTCTTGGCTTTTAGTCCTGTTCTTGGTTATTTGGGGCAATGATTCAGAAAGTCGCATTGGATAGACTGTATCAGCTCTAGATTTAAGATAAGGTTAACATGACTTTTTAATGGGTGGGCAAAGTGAAGAGAGCTGTATGGTAAATGTTTTGTATCTCAAAAACGAGAGCTGATAGGCGGAAACTGATGCCATTTTTGGAATCAGCAGGTCAAACATACCCAGAAAAAGGCCTAACATTTAAGGCACCAAAATGTGTGTTGACTGGAGACCTCCAAGGCCATCTAGTCCAACCCCCTTCTGCATGAAGGACCTCCCAGTCAAAGCACCCTGGACAGATGGCGATCGCGTCTGCTTAAAAACCTCCAGAGAAGGAGACTTCACCCTCCTCCTCCTCTTGGCACCTGTGCGGCGTTCCAAGCGGGCTGCCGAGGATCCACAGCTGAGCCCCGACTTTTCTCTACCCCCCCCCCCCCCCCCAAAGAGCACGCCTGAGCCCCAGTAATTCTTCCTTCCAATCCGGTCAACAGCGGCTCCTATCCCCGCCCTCGGTGATGAGCCACCTGCTGCTTCCCGAGGAGGCGACGCAACGCCGACAGATGGGGGTCACCCGCCCCCCGCCGAGAGCGCCGCCCGCTCCTTCTTCTTCCCCGGTCTCGTCGCGCCCCAAGGAGCCCCATCGCCGTGGAAACGCGCTCCCCGCTTCTTCGCTCCTCTGGCAGCGCGAAGGGGCAGCGGCGCCTTCTGGAGGAAGGAAGGAAGGAAGGGAGGGAGGGAGGGAGGAAAGAAGGGAGGAAAGAAGGAAAGAAAGAAAGAAAGGCTTCCGAAGGAAATCACAAAGGAAGGAAGGAAGGAAGGAAGGAAGGAAGGAAGGAAGGAAGGAAGGAAGGAAGGAAGGAAGGAAGGAAGGAAGGAAGGAAGACTTCCGAAGGACACTACAAGCAGGTTTGGCTGGAGAGATACAGAGGAAGGAAGGAAGGAAGGAAGGAAGGAAGGAAGGAAGGAAGGAAGGAAGGAAGGAAGGAAGGAAGGAAGGAAGGAAGGAAGGAAGGAAGGAAAGAAAGAAGGGAGGAAAGAAGGAAAGAAGGAAAGAAGGAAAGAAAGAAAGAAAGAAAGAAAGAAAGAAAGAAAGAAAGAAAGAAAGAAAGAAAGAAAGAAAGGCTTCCGAAGGACATCACAAAGGAAGGAAGGAAGGAAGGAAGGAAGGAAGGAAGGAAGGAAGGAAGGAAGGAAGGAAGGAAGGAAGGAAGGAAGGAAGGAAGGAAGGAAAGACGGAAGACTTCCGAAGGACACTACAAGCAGGTTTGGCTGGAGAGATACAGAGGAAGGAAGAAAGGAAGGAAGGAAGGAAGGAAGGAAGGAAGGAAGGAAGGAAGGAAGGAAAGAAAGAAGGGAGGAAAGAAAGAAAGAAAGAAAGAAAGAAAGAAAGAAAGAAAGAAAGAAAGAAAGAAAGAAAGAAAGAAAGAAAGAAAGGCTTCCGAAGGATATCACAAAGGAAGGAAGGAAGGAAGGGAGGAAGGAAAGACGGAAGACTTCCGAAGGACACCACAAGCAGGTTTGGCTGGAGAGATACAGAGGAAGGAAGAAAGGAAGGAAGGAAGGAAGGGAAGAAGGAAGGAAGGAAGGAAGGAAGGAAGGAAGGAAGGAAGGAAGGAAGGAAGGAAGGAAAGAAAGAAGGGAGGAAAGAAAGAAAGAAAGAAAGAAAGAAAGAAAGAAAGAAAGAAAGAAAGAAAGAAAGAAAGAAAGACTTCCGAAGGACACCACAAACAGGGCTGGCTGGAGAGATACAGAGGAAGGAAGGAAGGAAGGAAGGAAGGAAGGAAGGAAGGAAGGAAGGAAGGAAGGAAGGAAGGAAGGAAGGAAGGAAGGAAAGAAATAACTGCACCCAGTTAATCCAGCCTTCTAACCAAGATGAAAGGAGAGAGTGCAGAAACTGGCTTGCAGTTAAACATCAAACATTATGGCAACCAGACTGACTGATAACTGCAAATAGAGGGGAAAAATGTGGAGGCAGTGACAGACTTTATATTTCTAGGTACGAAGATCACTGCAGATGCAGACTGCAGTCAGGAAATCAGAAGTTTACTTCTTGGGAGGAGAGCAATGACCATTCTCCACAAAATAGCGAAGAGTAGAGACATCACACTGGCAACGAAGGTCCACATAGTCAAAGCAATGGTATTCCCCGTAGTAACCTATGAATGCAAGAGCTGGACTATAAGGAAGGCTGAGCAAAGGAAGACAGATGCTTCTGAACTGTGGTATTGGAGGAAAATCCTGAGAGTGCCTTGGACCACAAGAAGAGCCAACCAGTCCATACTCCAGGAAATAATGCCCAACAGCTCATTGGAGGGAAGGATATTAAAGGCAAAGATGAAGTAATTTGGCCACACAATGAGAAGGCAGGAAAGCTTGGAGAAGAGAATGATGCTAGGGGGAAAGGAAGAGGGGCCGACCAAGGGCAAGATGGATGGATGGATGGTATCTTTGAAGTGAGCGGCTTGACCTTGAAGGAGCTGGGGGTGGCGACAGCACTCTGGCATGGGCTGGTCCATGAGGTCACAAAGAATCAGAAGCAACTGAACAAATAAACAGCAACAAGTCTCTAGGGACATATGCCATTGGAAATAAATTGCAATCATAACCTTATTGAAAAGGAAAAATGATGTCATATCCATTTTGCAAATGTGGATCTCCATGAACATGTAGAGAAGACCACCTTTTGAAAACCACTAGTCAAGAAAAGCATGGTTTTGTCAGAAATCAACTTTTTTTCATGTCAGGAGTGACTTGAGAAACTGCAAGTCACTTCTGATGTGAGAGAATTGGCTGTCTGCAAGGATGTTGCTCAGGGACCCCCCAGATGTTTTGATGATTTACCATCCATGTCTCCGCATGACAGAGCTGGAGCTGACAGAGGGAGATCATCCGTGCTCTCCCTAGATTTGAACTAGCAACCTTCAGGTCTACAACCCAACCTGCCAGCACAAGGGTTTAACCCACTGTGTCACCAAGAACTTCTTAACAAGTGATATTCATAAGCATTATAGGTCCACACAGGGAACTCAACTGCTAAACTGAAGAACCATGTCTTTGAACTGCCAAGAACAAAGACATACCACTACAAAAATATATTTGGTTAGCAGAGGATGGTTGATTTTTTTTGAAGTTAAAATTGCAGTTGCAATCCTAATTGTTCAAAAGATATACATTCCATTGAAACCTCTTAGTTTAAAATGTGTAGTCAGAGATAAAAAAACAAAGTCTTATTTGAAAAATAACATCTCTTGTTTACTCACAAACATCCTATATTAATTCACCATGCAGGGACATTTCTTATTTAAGATCAGTTATAGATAGGATGTAGTTCTCTCTGTATTGAGTACACAGGGTATCATTTTTAATCAATAGTCCATAGTCTATAGGTATAGTTGTACTCATTGAAGTCCATAAGTCATACTTCTCTACTGAAGTACAAACAGCAACATGCATCCACTTCCACTGAGATCTAAAGCAGACATAATACAAAATGGAGTCCTGAGTCTGAACATGTCTATAAACCCCCCCCCCCCCACACACACACACCAAAGAGGTACAGGTAAATCAACATACTGGTAAATCAACATACACATAGAATGGAGGTTAGCAAATACATACATTAACAAATAACTAATGGAAGGCATGGGAGGTTGCTATTTCCAGGAAGGAAGGAAGGAAGGAAGGAAGGAAGGAAGGAAGGAAGGAAGGAAGGAGAGGGAGGGAGGGAGGGAGGGAGGGAGGGAGGGAGGGAGGGAGGGAGGGAGGGGACCCTGAAGGTCATCCAGTCCAAACCCCGCCTGCCATGCAGAACAGGCAAAGCATTCCCAGCAGAAGGCCATCCAGCCTCTGCTATAAACCCGACAGGAAAGAAGGTATCCCAGGAAGCATATTCCACAGCCGAACAAATCTAAACCATCAGAAAGTTCTTCCTCATGTTTAGGTGAAATTTTCCTGCAAATTATATCCATTTCTCCACTATGTCCTAGTCTCCAGAGTTGCAGAAAACAGGCCTGCCCTCTTCTCAGTGTGACAGCCTTTCAAATATTTAAACCTGGCTCTCAACCCCTCTCAACCATTTCAAGCTCTGCTTCCTTTTGGACAAGATGAAAGCTTAGTGAAGCTACTCCTTGGGCTCACTCGCCCTCTCCGTCCCAATTTAATGTTTGTTGTTGTGTGCCTTTTCCACTCATGGTGATGACCGTCACCCCGGCTTTCAAATTGATTTGAAAGCGCAGCGGAGAGTTCCGCAGATCACTCACCAAAGGAACGGGACGGGACCGCAGCAGACTATTGTTAAAAGATCTTTTTTTCTTCACTTTCCCCTTCCCTGAACTATGTAACAAATCCCCCAATAAAAGTAGCATTCATTTTAACAGTAACACTCTCTATCTGGTTATTTTGTATCTTTCTCTGACTCCTTCCTTTGCATGCAATTTCTCTCTCTCTCCCGTCCCTTTAACTCCGGCTGAGGTTTCTCCGCCATAGATTAATATGGCGGACGATACAAATCGGCTCATATCTCTATCAAAATTACCCCTAGAACGCTCCTCTTTCAGTCCTAACCCTTTCTAAGGCTCCTGACTCGAAGACCACCAGCGGAACCGAAATCGGTCCAGTTTTCGGCACCTCAACAGCTGATTGTCAAACGGGACCGACTGCTCTCTTCCAGCCTTCTCCCGGACTTTTCTCTCCCCTTGACTCGCGGAATGGTTTTAAGAGATCCCTAGCCCCTTTCTGTGAACTGGGGATGGGGGGATCGCTCTCTCGCGGGGGAGACATGGATCTCCAAGTACCCTCACCCTCTCTGCAGCTGCCAGGGGGTGCCCGGACGGGTGCCCTCCACGTTTCATTCATACTTTCATGATTTTATGAAGGAGAAGAACACTCTTCCCCAGACCTACCCCTGGACTTATGAAATCCTATACTTCCAAAGACTGCAACCCACATGTGCCTCTTCCCCATGCCATCTCTACGAATTCCTCCCATCACAGATGAACTCTTTTTCCTCATGTATCCATGAATTTGCATATTCTATGTACCTGGACACCCTCATGACCCACTGTTGTATGAATTTCTAATCGTTGGGCTAACTTCATGAATTGTGAAATCATGCTGCTTGAACTCCACTCCTATGACTTTCCATATTGGGTTCCCCAGATGTTGTAAACCTCATTCTTATCAAATGTTTTCAATTGTTTATATCATCCATGGTTCCCCTTTGTGCAATGTAACCCCCCCTCTATGGATTCTCCCTTTCCTCCTTGAAATCTACCTATCTGCCTATATGTATTTATACTCTTTGGGATCCCCGGAAAATATGTGTTTTTCCCAGCTGGGTTTATGTTCCAACTTTATTTTAATTTTCATCCTATCCCATATAATTGTCAAATCATGAAATCAAATGGGAAATATTATGACCCCAACATGAACCCTAGCCCTTATGACCCAGACCTCCCTTCCCAAAAACAAAAGGATAATCTGCCACAGTTTAATCCAATCTCATTCCGATCGCATGGACAATATAGGGCTTGAGTCACCAAATTCCTAAAGGTGATTCGACCCCAAGGTAAACATTGTCATATCCCAGGCCAGGACGCCTCAGGAAGGCACCCTGTGGGGCCCGTCAATGACGGCTCATCACCACCCTTCTTTACTTCCCCCTGTCACCCCAAGGCATATCTAAAACCTGTGAACGTGACAGGACCCCGGACATCCTTGATGGGTGCCATTAATTCCTTTAGAAATCGGCCGGGCCAGGATTAATCTGATATTTCCTGTCCGGTCACTTCATTGTTTCAATAGCTCCCGCCTCCTCCTCCCTGATTGGCCCGAGTGGGGACAAAAAAGCGGCTCCCCATTGGGCCAGCAGAGCGAGGCGGGAAACGAAAGCCCGCCTCGTTCAACCTCCTAGCCTATCCGCGATCAGATCGGCGGGGGAGCGGGGCGGGAAATTCAAAGGGCTGTCAGACCGAAACATTGTATAAATATGGCTTTATTTGAAACATATGTTACGCTAGTAGATTGAATGATCGCTATTAGCGTCCTTTTCAGCTGAATCGCTCAATAAAGACTCCTTGGCGGATTTTCCTTCAACTTTGGCGAACCTTCTTCATTTCAGGCTTCAGGTTGTATTGCGGCTTATATTCTCCTTTTGGCTTCGCCAAGGTCCGTTCCCTCTGGACCGGGTCGGGTCTCTCCTTAAGGGCCCGATCCCCTAAAACGCGGTCGACAACAATGGCATGCCTAATGTGAACCTATCTTGCCTTTTCTCTGAGACCTACCCACCATCCCCGCAGTGAGTTTCCATGGCCAAGCAAGAATTTGAACCCATGTCTCCAGAATCAGCAGCACTCAAACCAATATTCAGGCTGTCCCCAAGTTACGAACAAGATAGGTTCTGTAGGTTTGTTCTTAAGTGGAATTTGTAATTCAGAGCAAGTATATTTTTAAACTGTAACTCCAGCTTAAAATATATCTTTTTTTAGCTTTGGATAGCATAGGGAAGGGTTAACACCCCTGTGGTGTTTGTTTTGCTGTCTGTGTCCCTGTTCAGAAGATTTCACCTCACTTTCTGTCCCTGTGAGAATTGGATTTTGAAAAATTTGGCTTGTTGTGGAAACAAGGATTGGTGATAAAGCTTCAGTGGAGACACCTTTCCCCCCTGATAACTCTTTCAGGAGTGAATTTCCCTTCCTAGTGATAGATTTATCTCACTTCCTGTTGTCTCACTCTCTTGCTTAATTATGAGCCGCTTGTAAGTTGGATGTTTGTAACTTGGAGATTGCCTGAACAATAGTGGTTCTTAATGGCCTTTTTTGGTAGGAGTTGTAGGGGCACCTTTAACCATTCATTAGCACCCAGAACTTGCAGCCAGCTCTCAGGCCTATACGTCTGGCAGAAAAAAGAGTGGCATCTCAATATATCCATTCAAGAACAGCTATCTAGGGAGCTTTATGGCCAATAAACAGGCAAAAGGCACACAGCCGAGAGAAGACAAAGAAGAATGGTTGATCAGCTGTGGCCCTCCTAATAATTCTTCACTTCAAATGGCAATATTGCCACCACTGTCTTGCCAAGTGGCATTGGAGGCTAAAAATGCATTATATAGCCATGTAGAATGGGCCTGAGCTGCAGTTTTCTCTGCTCATTGCCTGTGCTCTTGGCCCCTTTCTGTCCATCCTGTCTTTTGTGCAAGTTCCCCTTTAATCTAATTTTAATCCCATTTAATCTTAATCCTGTATATTCTGTATATCCCCAAAACAATACAAATATCACACTACTTTTCAGAACATAATCAGGTTTCCTTTCCAGAGTTTACAGTTTCATTTTTCACCATAACTGGTAATTATACACACCATAAGGACTTGTTTAGCATTTTAAAATCATTGCCATTTTAGTGATTATGTTACCAAATACTCTAATCCAACAGCTGGACGCAGCTGCTCTCTTATGCCATTTTAAAATTATGAGTTTAAAAGTATGCATTGTTTTTAATATGTATCGGTTTTAAATGCACTTTGCACTGGTGCTATGTTTTTTTGAATTGGTGTTATGAGTCCAAACTGCTGTTGAATTTTAATCTGTTTTGTTACCCGCATTAATCCCTACACCAGGCAGGTAAGAAATAAACAAAGCCAACAATTACGATAATGGTAGAAGACAGCCAGGCTAATGTGCCTATCAACCATTTATCTAAAACTGAAATTTCATGCTGCCTTGGATCCTATCTCAGGAGAAAAGCAGGGTAAAAACCTAATCAATCAATCAGGTAAAAATAGGTGATAGCAGTTTAAGGAGCAATTTGCTCATCTAGTGAGGGACAAGCATCCAAATATGGTTATGCTACCAGGGTGCTGAGCTTCATCACAGTTTTAGTTGCAGAGACTTTGAACACAATGGAATAGAAAGGTGTTTACAAGTAGGCATATGTTCCTCACTAAAAGTGCAGATTAAACCAAGGTTCACTGGAAAATGTTCAAAGGGCTGTTACCGCTTAAAGAAAACTTAAATGGGTCCAATCAGCTAAGGATGGTATTTCTCCTGTTTCCACACTTTAGCTAAGACGACTCTTAGGACCTTGAAAATGTTTGACTTAATACAGATGGACTGTTTGACACAGAAACTAAGAAACGCAAAAAAACAAAACAAAAACAACAACAACAACAACAACAAACCCAGACTGGTTGGGCTTTAAAGAATTTATTCAGAGTAGAGGAACACTATTCATTATAAATCTATCTGATGTATAAACTGTAATAATGGAATTAAAACTGGAACAAACAACAGTTGAAAAATGCAAGGAAAGACAATTGCCCGAAAGAGGACAATGGGAAGTCATAGTTTTAACTCACGGGATGTATGTGGGTTCTTCCCCCCCCTCTTTTTTTAACCCCCCCCCCACTTTCCTATACCTCCACAACCAATATTTCCCCCCACTTTCGCTGTAATTATCAAAATAATTGCAATAAAACTATTTTTTTAAAAAAGAAAGAAAACTTAAATGCATTGAATCAAATGATTCTATGCTTATGTAGCCTTAAATCCAATGTGGTGTAGTATTTTGGATATTGTCAACCAGGACTGTGGGGACCAGGGTTCAAATCCTTGCTTGATTATGGAAACACACTCTCAGCCTAAGAGGGAGGCAAGGAAAGACCTCTGAATTAATCTCACCAAGAATACTTCATTATAGGTCCACCATAGGATATAATAAATTGGAACAACTTGAAGGTACACAGTGACGTGTTTATGTCGTCTCCATGTATTACTGGGGGGAAAAACCAACTTTTGTTTTGATGTGATGCACTTACGTATTTTTACTTATTTATCTGCACTTTGATAGCAGGCATTGGGGGCATCTAAACTGTAGAATGCAATTTGACCACTTTAACTGTCGTGGCTCAGTGTTATAGAATCCTGGGATTTATAGTTTTGTGAAGCACCAAAACACTTTCCAAAGGCTAAAAGTCTCATAAAACTACAACTCACATTATTAATAGCACTGAGCCATGGTAGTTAAAATGATGTTGATGACCGTCACCCCGGCTTTCAAATTGATTTGAACCCGCAGCGGAGAGTTCCGCAGATCCATCACCAAAAGGAACGGAGCGGGACCGCAGCAGACTATTATTAAAAGATCTTTTTTTCTCACTTTCCCCTTCCCTGAACTATGTAACAAACCCCCCAATAAAAGTAGCATTTATTTTAACTGTAACACTATCTGGTTATTTTGTGTCTTTCTCTGACTCCTTCCTTTGCACGCAATTTCTCTCTCTCTCTCTCTCACTAACCCGTCCGATCTTTAAACCCTGGCGGAGTTAATACGTTAATAGGTTAATACGGTTAATAGGTTAATACGGCGGGCGATACAAATTGACTCATATCTTTATCAAAATTACCCCTAGCACGCTCCTCTTTTAGTCCTAACCCTTTCTAAGGCTCCTGACTCAAGGACCACCAACGGAACCAAAATCGGTCCAGTTCTCGGCACCTCATCAGCTGACTGTCAAACGGAACCGACTGCTCCTTTCAAGCCAGACTGCTCCCTTGGTGATGGATCTGCGGAACTCTCCGCTGCGGGTTCAAATCAATTTGAAAGCTGGGGTGACGGTCATCATATCCCCACTCGGGAGGGCGGGGCGAAGTGGGAGGAGCCCATTTCGCCCCTGCCCTACCGCATAAGCATTGTAACCTCTCAGCAGCAGCGTGGCCATCTGTTGAGAGGGGTTCGAATTGTTCTTTTTGCGACAAATTTGGAACAGAGCGGGCAAATGCGACCAGCAGCAGCTTATTATTAGAAGAAAAGATTACAGCTAGAAAGAGGAGAAATCCTTTACAAAACCGGGCTAGAATTGACAGGGAGGGTTAGAGAAACAATGAGAATTAGGGTTAGCATTTTTAGGGTTAGCATTTTTAGGGTTAGCACGCTGGACAGCTCCCAGCGGTGAAAGATAGGGAAGAAATAGAGAGGGAAAAAAAATAGAGAGAAAATTAGAACTCACAGCTCCTGACGTGGTACCAAGGACAGCTCCCAGTGGTATCGCAGTGCCGGCTCTTCCGAGTGGGGGTTGAAGTGAGAGCCGATCAGCTGGCAGGTGAGCTTGACAGCTGTCAAATTGAGCTGTCAAATGTTTGTAGGTCCAAAAAGGGGTGTTCCCGTGGTGCTAGAGGGATGGGATTTGGAGGGGTCTGGCGTTTGGTCTTTCTCCGGGCCTCGGGAGGGTGTGGGTCAGGACAGTTTGCGGGCGGCAGGCCCTGAGGAGGCGTTTTCCGGAACAACACCCTCAGGTCGTCTCCCAGCTCAGCAGTCCACAGGTCTTTGTCTTCCTCGCCGCTGGTGGGGGCTGGTTCTGGTTCCGGAGCACTCTTGATGGATCCTGGCATGGATTCCAGCACCTTGCAAGCGGTGTAGGAGGTCAGGAGGACTTCGAGGAGGTCGGGATGCCATCTTCACCAGGCGCCTCCTAGTGACCACAGCCAGGTCCAGCACTTCCACCCGGGAGGAAGTCCAAGGGGTAGAGAATGCCTCAGGACAGCAAAGAAAAGAGATCACGTGTCCCATCCCCACTCCCTTCCCCCCAAGACCCTATGTGCGGAGGGTTAATTTTGTAAAGAAGAAAAAAAAGGGGGGGGGGGAATGGAAATAGATCATTCATACCTTTTGGGACGTTTTCAATACTGAAGGTTCCTCTGGCACCCTCGCAGCCATGTTAGAGCTCCCCACTCGCGCCTGACCCAGCGACCAACAGCGAGGGTCCTGTTCGTGGCTCCATGGGGACGCACCTTTAGCATTTGCCGCCTCTTCTCAGGTGAGGGGGGTCGCCCTTACCTGCCAGCCTTCTCCTGGTCTCGTGGGGGCGCCCTTTCCTCCCTGCAGTTGAAGGGAAATACTTCCAAGGGAACCCTTACTTCAGGGATCCCCCCCCCCAAGAAATTCCCCTCCAGAGAGTTCAGCCCAGTCTAACGTGGAGGAGGGCTCCCAGCCCCCTCCCCTCTCACCCCGAAACACCGTTCCTCTTCTCAAGTCACACTCTCTCAAGCCTTTTCCCATTCCACCCCAAAACTCCTCCCCCCTTGCGGCCCCCCTCTCTTAATCTCTCTCTTCCTCTCGCTCGTCCTTTTGCCAGAGGAACAGGGGGAAAGGAGGAGCCGTGGGGAGATGAGGACCATCAGGGGAAGGAGGGGGAACGGTGGAAAAAGGGGGAACTGACTGTTCAGAGACCATAAAACATCCATTGCCATCCTCTGTTTTATCTGAAGCCTGCATATTGAATCAATAGTTTTCCAAAGAATCATTTTCCCCTCTCTCCCTCCTTTTAAAAGCTATCTATTTTTGAATTTTTGAGTCACAGTTCAATCCCCTTTTTTCCCTCTTCTTTTCTGTTTGTTTTCAAAACATTACCCATAGCTCCAGAAACTCCCCAAAGACCCCAGAAGAACATAAATTTTTAGACTGTCAATTTGCATTTTTGTTGGTTACAATTTGCAAGTGGGACCTTTGATCTGGCATTCTTTCCAAATCGTCAGGTCACATCTTGAAATTTGCTCAAACTAAAGGATCCCGTGTCCCTAAAGACTCCTTTCCCTTTTTCTTTTTTTTCACCCAATCCCTTTGGGCAACCCTGCAAAACCCCTCCCCTTTTTGAATCTTTTTGAATCTTTCTCTCTCTCTCTCGCTCTGCCCCTCTCCCCTCTCTGGGGGTTATTGTGTATCTTTGGAAAACCTTCCATCTTCAGGGACTGGCTGAGTCCTGCCTGGGGCTTCCCTGTTCTCTGAGTAGTATTCTTTGTTTGTTGCCTTGATTTTGGAGTTTTGTCTGTCCTTTAAATATTGGGAACCAAGTTTGGTTCCTCTTTCTCATGGTTTTCTTCCTTGATCTATCCTTCCTGCTCCTGTCTCTCTCTCTTGTTAGCTCTCTTCTCGAATGACTGTGTATACAATGAGTTAGGGGTTTTACTAACACTCTCTCAGTATAAAAGGGACTGTTGGAAAATTTAGAATGGGAACCCTGGCACCCCACATGGAAGGCACCCCACTCCGACCTGGACTACCAGGACCATCATCCGCTCCTGTGGCTGTAAAGGGACTCTGAGAAACCCAGCTCAGATAAGGCAAGAGCAACCAGTGGGGTGCCATCACGGTGATGAGGCCCCCACCCACAAGCTGGCTCCGATCCCTGGCAGGGATCGTAAGGCTGACCCTGAGCAGAAGAACATTTCCCTTCAACTGCAGGGAGGAAAGGGCGCCCCCACGAGACCAGGAGAAGGCTGGCAGGTAAGGGCGACCCCCCTCACCTGAGAAGAGGCGGCAAATGCTAAAGGTGCGTCCCCATGGAGCCACGAACAGGACCCTCGCTGTTGGTCGCTGGGTCAGGCGCGAGTGGGGAGCTCTAACATGGCTGCGAGGGTGCCAGAGGAACCTTCAGTATTGAAAACGTCCCAAAAGGTATGAATGATCTATTTCCATTCCCCCCCCCTTTTTTTTTCTTCTTTACAAAATTAACCCTCCGCACATAGGGTCTTGGGGGGAAGGGAGTGGGGATGGGACACGTGATCTCTTTTCTTTGCTGTCCTGAGGCATTCTCTACCCCTTGGACTTCCTCCCGGGTGGAAGTGCTGGACCTGGCTGTGGTCACTAGGAGGCGCCTGGTGAAGATGGCATCCCGACCTCCTCGAAGTCCTCCTGACCTCCTACACCGCTTGCAAGGTGCTGGAATCCGTGCCAGGATCCATCAAGAGTGCTCCGGAACCAGAACCAGCCCCCACCAGCGGCGAGGAAGACAAAGACCTGTGGACTGCTGAGCTGGGAGACGACCTGAGGGTGTTGTTCTGGAAAACGCCTCCTCAGGGCCTGCCGCCCGCAAACTGTCCTGACCCACACCCTCCCGAGGCCCGGAGAAAGACCAAACGCCAGACCCCTCCAAATCCCATCCCTCTAGCACCACGGGAACACCCCTTTTTGGACCTACAAACATTTGACAGCTCAATTTGACAGCTGTCAAGCTCACCTGCCAGCTGATCGGCTCTCACTTCAACCCCCACTCGGAAGAGCCGGCACTGCGATACCGCTGGGAGCTGTCCTTGGTACCACGTCAGGAGCTGTGAGTTCTAATTTTCTCTCTATTTTTTTTCCCTCTCTATTTCTTCCCTATCTTTCACCGCTGGGAGCTGTCCAGCGTGCTAACCCTAAAAATGCTAACCCTAAAAATGCTAACCCTAATTCTCATTGTTTCTCTAACCCTCCCTGTCAATTCTAGCCCGGTTTTGTAAAGGATTTCTCCTCTTTCTAGCTGTAATCTTTTCTTCTAATAATAAGCTGCTGCTGGTCGCATTTGCCCGCTCTGTTCCAAATTTGTCGCAAAAAGAACAATTCGAACCCCTCTCAACAGATGGCCACGCTGCTGCTGAGAGGTTACAATGCTTATGCGGTAGGGCAGGGGCGAAATGGGCTCCTCCCACTTCGCCCCGCCCTCCCGAGTGGGGATATGATGACCGTCACCCCAGCTTTCAAATTGATTTGAACCCGCAGCGGAGAGTTCCGCAGATCCATCACCAAAAGGAACGGAGCGGGACCGCAGCAGACTATTATTGAAAGATCTTTTTTTCTCACTTTCCCCTTTCCTGAACTATGTAACAAACCCCCCAATAAAAGTAGCATTTATTTTAACTGTAACACTCTCTATCTGGTTATTTTGTGTCTTTCTCTGACTCCTTCCTTTGCACGCAATTTCTCTCTCTCTCTCTCTCTCTCTCTCACTAACCCGTCCGATCTTTAAACCCTGGCGGAGGCTTCGCCCGCCATAGGTTAATACGGCGGGCGATACAAATTGACTCATATCTTTATCAAAATTACCCCTAGCACGCTCCTCTTTTAGTCCTAACCCTTTCTAAGGCTCCTGACTCAAGGACCACCAACGGAACCAAAATCGGTCCAGTTCTCGGCACCTCATCAGCTGACTGTCAAACGGAACCGACTGCTCCTTTCAAGCCAGACTGCTCCCTTCCAGCCTTATCCCGGACTTTCCTCTCCCCGCGACCCGCGGGATGGTTTTAAGAGATCCCTGGTCCCTTTCTGCGAACTGGGGATGGGGGATCGCTCTCCCGCTGGGGAGACATAGTTCTCCAAGGACCTTCACCCTCTCTACAGCTGCCAGGAGGGTGCCTGGACGGGCGCCCTCCACGTTTCATTCATACCTTCATAATTTTATGAAGGAGAAGAACAGACCTATCCCTGAACTTATGAAATCTTATACTTCCAAAGACTGCAACCCACATGTGCCTCTTCCCCATGCCATCTCTATGAATTCCTTCCACCACAGATGAACTCTTTTCCTCATGTATCCGTGAATTTTCATATTCTATGTACCTGGACACCCTCATGAATCACTGTTGTATGAATTTCTAATCGTTGGGCTAACTTCATGAATTGTGAGATCATGCTGCTAGAACTCCACTTCTATGAATTTCCATATTGGGTTCCCCAGATGTTGTGAACTTCGTTCTTATCAAATGTTTTCAATTGTTTATATCATTCATGATTCCCCTTTATGCAATGTAACCCACCTCTATGGATTCTCCCTTATTTCCTTGAAATCCATCTATCTGCCTATATGTATTTGTACTCTTTGGGATCCCCGGAAAATATGTATTTTTCCCAGCTGGGTTTATATTCCAACTTTATTTTATTTTTCATTTTATTTCATATAATTGTCAAATCATGAAATCAAATAGGAAATATTTTGAACTCAACATGAACCCCAGATCCTATGACCCAGGCTTCCCTTCCCAAAAACAAAAGGATAATCTGCCACAGCTTAACCCAATCAAATTCAGATTGCATGGACAATATAGGGCTTGAGTCGCCGAATTCGGAGTATTGACCTAAAGGTGATTCGCCCTCAAGGCAAACATTGTCATATCTCCTCCAAAAGGAAATCCAGGACACCTCAGGAAGGCGCCCTGCTGAGCCCATCACCACCCATCCCTACTTCCACCTCTGACACCCCAAGGCATATCTGAAATCTGTATACGTGACAGGAACCCTTGATTGCTGTCATTAATCCCTTTAGAATTCGGCCGGGCAGGAATTAATCCAATCTTTCCTGCTCAGTCACTTCATTGTTTCAATAACTCCCGCCTTCTCCTCCCTGATTGGCTCGAGTGGGGACAAAAAGCAGCTCCCTATTGGGCCAGCAGAGCAAGGCGGGAAACGAAAGCCCGCCTCGTTCAACCCTCTAGCCTATCCGCGATCAGATGGGCGGGGGGAGCGGGGCGGGAAACTCAAGGGGCTGTCAGACTGAAACACTGTATAAATATGGCTTTATTTTTGATATATGGTACCCTAGTAGACTGAATGATCACTACTAGAGTCCTTTTCAGCTGAATCGCTCAAGAAAGACTCCTTGGCGGATTTTCCTTCAACTTTGGCGGATCTTCTTCATTTTGGCTTCAGGTTGTATTGCGGCTCATATTTTCCTATTGGCTCCGCCAAGGTCCGTTCTCTCAGGACCGGATCGGGACTCTCCTTAAGGGCCCGATCCCCTAAAGCGCGGTCGACAACAATGTCAAATTGTGTTCATTTTACAGTGTGCTTTGCCTTGCTTTGGGCAGTCAGGCAATATTCCAGAGCTTGCTAGAAACTTTGGAGTATCCTGCGGCTTTGGGGTGGTCTGGACAGTGGGATCAGGGCCAATTCGGATCAATCCACTGTCCAGACAGAAGACTGGAACCATCAGTGCAGAAAAAGGGGATGGATCGTGACAGTATCAGCACTGCTGCTGCTTCCAGGCAGCCATGGACCTCTATCCAAGCTCCTGGCTGTTGTGAGCACCTCATTCTGGCATCAGCAGAACCAGCAAGGAATGATCACTCAGCTTGACCATAGGGGGCGCCAATGTGGCACTACAGCAGCTTTGGCTGGATGCATCTGACTAGAAGACTTTTTAGCCTAAAGAACATTTTAAAATATGTCAACTATAGAGTGTAGATCAGGCATGGGCAAACTTCAGCCCTCTAGGTTTTTCGAACTTTGACTCCTACAATTCCCAACAGCTGGTAAGCTGGCTCCAAAACACCTGGGGGGCCAAAGTTTGCCCATGCCTGGTGTAGACGGTCTAGTAGAGGCATACCTCTGGTTGACAAGTTCAAGGTAAAGTAAAACCCACAGGACCAGAAAAAAGCTTTATGTAAAACATTAATTTAAAGTACCACAATGCTGGGGCAAGAATCCAGAATGCCGTCATCTCCATCTGCAGAGCTAAGTGATGTGTTTGTTCAGCGAGATCTTGTAGGGACCTGGAAGGTTTGTGCTATGTATATTTGCTTGCACAAGCTACAGTGCATTTGAGGCACACCTATCCAAGCTCTGGTTAACATTCAAACTTGGTTTTTAAACATATTTTCTTTGTGCCAACACAGCAACTTAGTCGATTGTATGTTACTTGTATTTCACATCAGTGTATGTTTTAAAACATTTTACTATGCAATAATGGTATGCTTGCCTTATCAACTGTTTGAGAAGCATGGGTTAAGTGCTACAGTTTCAAAACATAATTATTGTTAGTGATTTTTACTCCTTTCCATACTACTTCCCCTCAAAACTTCATGTGTTGAGATGTGCTTACTGAAAAGAAAAACAGATTAAACCCAGTCCTTTTAGTATACAGTAATCATCTGTAAGGCACTTTTTGAGTTTTCCAAACACTGCACATTTTGTCATCCCATGTATTTCTATAAAAAGGAGAGAATTCATCAACGGCGACTATCTTGAATTATCCCATGACTTTGTCTTCCTTACACCTCTGCTTTCTTGTGTATTTGTTTACAAGGTAGGGACAAGAAGGAGGCAGAGGTTCAGCTGGTACATCAACCCAGGGTCCGGAGAGCAAAGGAGGACCCCGTGAGTTAGGTTGGTGGAAAAGGCCTGCATTTATTCGACTTGCTTTATGCTCTCTCCTTCCTCAACCCTTGGGCAATGGAATGTGCCAAGATCTGGAGAGCCTCTTCTCAGTTCCCCTGCCACCTTCCCGGTTTGTTTGGTGGTCACAATAGAGAGGGGCTGCATCAATGGCTGCTCCTGAACCAACTGGATGGAAGGATGGCTCCCTTCTTGAAATCCTCCTATCAGTAACTGAAAACCTTCTCATGGCAGCAGGTATTTTAAAAAACTACAAGGGATAGGTTTTCATTTATGTGATGAGTTATGGTTTGTATTGTCTTTTAATAAACATTAAAGTTTTAATGTTTTAAATTTATAAATGGCCTAATTGCTATTTAAATAACTTTTATATTTATACTTCTATCCAAGTGTTGTATACCTTCTAATCTGCATTGTTTTAAATATGTTGTTAGACATCTTGGGTCACATCATTAGGAGAAAGGTCAATGCTAGGTGGGGAATATAATGTCAAGTGTGGGGAGAAAGGCAGAGGCCATGGCATGTGAACCACGGGGGCATGTGAGGTTGTGACATTAGCGTTTTATGAAGACTGTACTAAAATGTCATTACTGTAAAGCAGAGTTTGTCTGTGCTTCATGGGCTTCAGCAAGGCTAAACATATTAATGGTTAACTTGTATCCCAGTTTCCAAAACATGCTCTAACAGCAAATTAGACATCTGAACTCTCATGCATTTCACAAACACAAATTACACTGTATTCCTCAACATGATGCAGTTGCATTTCAGCACAACATAACATGCACTATGTAAAGTCAATGCTCCTCTCCAACAAGAAATGTCTGATCCACAAACCTCGTGTTTCCAAGGAATGCTAGAATTATACTTTCAAAGCATTATGTAAAGTCAATGCTTCTCTCTAACAAGAAATGTCTGATCCACAAACCTTGTGTTTCTAAGGAATGCTAGAATTATACTTTCAAAGCTTGTTTGTGATTGTTACTATACTTATGAATAGGGTACACAGCAATCATTTTTGAAAGAGGTATTTTTATTCCTGGAGTTCCACTTGAGAGTAAGCAGGGGAGAGAAAGATTATGAAACATTTTTTTTGGCCTGGACAATGAAAGTAGATAATAGCGTGTTCCAATTTGCAGCTCTTCCAAGTATATATTTGCACCATTGATCTCATGTAAGATCATACATCTGTTCACTGCTGCGAAGCAGATACAAATGCACAGAATTTAGAACCAAGCAGGTAGAAGCTCCCCAGAAGGCCTAACAGGGAAAAGAATGAGAGCAAATCTAAGGGTGAGAACGCCCTTAAATAGCAGTAAAGGAAACAAACACAGGGACAGACCAGATAAAAAGACAAGGGGCAGTGGGGTGGGAGGACAAGGTTGGGCTTTGGCAATTGAAAGAAAAACCTGAACACAAACCTGGTTTCAGCAGCTCCTAACCCAATGGTTCTCAACCTGTGGGTCCCCAGATGTTTTGGTAGTCAACTCCCAGAAATCCTAACAGCTGGTAAACTGGCTGGCACTTTTGGGAGTTGTAGGCCAAAACACCTGGGGACCCACAGGTTGAGAATCACTTTCCTGACCTAAGGAGCATAAACATCCAACCACAGAAACTATAGATAGGTCAAAAGGAGAGGATCACACATCTATCAAATATATAAACCAGAACTTAATTGTACCAAATCAAGTAACTGTCATTTAACACAAAATGTTATTTCCTAGTTGGGGAGACTGCCAACATGAAAATGATGGCAGCTTTTTTACAGAATATATGCAGAAGATCCCAGGCTTAAACCCTGACATCTCTAGTTAAAAACATGTGGTAGCAGATGATCGGAAAGACATTTTTGTCTAAGACACTGGAGAGCCCTTGCCAGATAGAGAAGAGCGGATATACTGGCCAAGATAAACAGGAAAATGCTCTACATCAGCTCAGACCACTCATTACAGATTTGGATGAAGCAATGATGCAGTTTAACCAGTGGAGATATATACAGAGATTAACCAAGATCACTTCAATATATTTATCAAGAGGAAAGCGCTGCAGTTTCCGCCTTCTTGAGTTGGCAAAGATCAAAGTTATCTTTCACTTTCATCACAGGCAACTAAAGGAGGAAGCCTTTGCTCTTGATATGTATATTTAAATTCTTTGTTAATTGCATACAAATGCACTATTAAAAGGAAATATTCCATAATCCCAAACCTGATGTGAGAATGTAAATTCCTTTCAGCAACACTTGGCTGGCTTTATTAAGGTAAATACCATTTCATTTGAAAAACTGTCCCTTTCACTGACATTTTTGTAATGCACACATTTAACAAACCATGGGCATAAATAGCACTTTAAAAATTGTATAATATGGACTTGAGGACAGTGACACATACCAAGTGTGAATGGTATATAGGAGTAAAGATGGGCCACTATGCCACATAAAACAGAACTGCATCCCCCCACAAGAAGTTCAATTAAATTTAACTATGCTCTATTCACAGTTGTAGTACTTTTTCCATTTTGAAACACTACTTTCCAAGTAGGAATTGGTTTTAGGATATTACTTGGGGTTGAGATACTTACATTCATACATAGCATTCTCCACTGAAGATTCAATCTTAGATTGGCCAGAGTTAACCAAGAATTTTTTGAAGGAGGAATGGAGTTAAAAGAAGCAGAAACAAGAAAGAGGACAGGGGAAAACAAAAGACGCATACACTTAAGACACCTCAGAGAGCTTATTATGTTCAAAGAGAAATTCCAATGCAAGAAGGCAGGAAAGATACATCGACATGTAATCTAGAAATAGAGCAACAGTCTGTCAAAGGCGAAAAGCTGCAACCAAGTCTCTATCTGTCCCACTGAAGTAATGAAGAGAGGCTGCTCCCTTCCAGGGTCAGGCTGGCAAATGCTTCAGACTCACAACTGGTATGAGGCAGGTCAGCACCTGGTGATGCATTTGCTTTTGCGCCACAGCAACAACTAGTTAGTACTTACAACTAACAAAAAAAATCAAACAGTCCATATATGAACAACAACAGTGCAATACTAGCGTGAGGTACCACAGATGAATTGGGAAATGAAGGCAACCACCCTGCAGCAAAGCAGCCCTCATGGCACGTGTTTGGAAAGAGCTGCTGAGAGAGTGAAGACACACATGCTAGACACGGAAAAAAGGAAAGGTTAAGGCTGGAAAACTCTTAAATCCAGGTAACAAGCAGGAGTGGCCCAGGCCTGCTTGGTAGAGCTTCTTGAGAGCAGCCCTGCTCAGGACCTGAGCTCCCAGTTATGGAAGACGGTGGAAGATTCTTCGGAGGCAAAGAGATCCAGTCTTTGAATGCTTCTCCCATGTTTTCATTTTTACTATTCTCTTTGATAAAGGGCCAACATATGCTACAGTTTGCTTTGCTGCATTTGAATATACAGTGCTTGTATTTCGCACCCCTGGAATTGGGCTAAAACCATGTCTGGGTGCAATTCAGATTGGGAAAACTCTGTAGGGGGAAAATATGAACCCTACATCCTTAAGGCTGCTGTTCCAGGTTCTGAAAGCCATCACATAGCTTTACAATAAAAATGAAGTTTCAGTCTCAGGGCTCTTGCTTCTCCTGCAGTTTGGCACTCTGGTCTAAGGGGTTATGCTTTCCAGCTGTAATACATACAGGCACCCCCATTAACACAACTGGAAGGTGATCCCTTTAATCATCCCTTTGGGAAATATCACTAGGACAGACAGGAGAATCCCTTTCTTTCTGGGGAGGGGGAGGGGGGCAAAAGGAACACAGTCATACAGGAAAGGCATTTTTTAAAAAGAGGGGCACAATTCCTATAGAGGTTCCCAGAAGAAGGAAAGCACTCCACACCCCATTCTCCTTGTGAATCCATATCGGTTCTACAAAATCATTTAAAGCTAGAAACCAGTTTGTTACCATCCATGGTAATGGAATGGCACCTCCTATGCTGTATTCTAGCATGTTAAGATGTCCCTATTCCTACCAAACAATAAAGCGGATAGCCTGCCATCCCAGGTAAAACTGTGGTCACTTACCAGACATATCTAGGAATCCAAAGGGAGTCTTTAAAGGTTGCCACCACTCTTGAAGTACATTTTGGTAGCATAGCAAGTCAACCAGGTAAGTGGGGGCGGGGCAGCAGAGAGAATGCATGCACAAGGCATCCCAACTGTTCCCTCTGAACTGAATACAACAGTGATGGCTACTCTCGTGCTTCAGCTGCCACCTTGCCACCATGAGAGTAGATGGCTCTGAGGAGAGAACTTGAAAAATACTCAGAGACCCAAATCCACTGCTTGGGGAGAAGAGCTGCTTACGAGTTTCCTAGAAGTTAGTTTGTGCACATTTTTCACTGGGGTTAAGCAAGGATGTTGCAGGTATGGTAGAGAGAGAAATGCACAAGGGCCCTCTCTTCCCCAACAATTAAAAATTTACATATGTTATATACATACATTCAAAGATATATCAATATAAATATATAAAACAAACTTCAGCGAATGAGCAGAAAGAGGCCAAAGGCCAGGGCTAGAGCCAGGGCCAGCCCTGGAAGGTTTCACTCAGTCCTGCTCTTGTCTTTCGGATATAGAGGTGTAGCTGGAGGATCCCTTGGCAATGCACTGAAGAACTTAGAAGTGGCAATGTTTCCTAGTCCTGGGGCAGTTTCCTCTGCAAGGTGAGTCTTCTGCTGCCCAGACATGATGAGCCCACACAGGGAGAGCCAGCACATGTTCATACACAAACAGACAGTACCAGGGCCCACACCACACTGCTTTGGTCGAGTCAGGCTTGGCCAGGCTTGTGCAAAGAATAGATTGGCTGCAACTATAGGCGAGTGGGTTCCTCTTCACTTTCACTGCAGTTCCCACAACAGTCCTAGAGAACAAAGGGAGGCGGGAATAGGGAAGGGTGGAGGAAAGCAACAGGAAAAGGGAGAGCACACAGCAAGCATTGCATAAGTACAGTTGTTATTCCAACAGGCAAGAAGACACAGGATTTTCATTCCCATCAGCTTACAGAAAGACATGATTGCTCAGAAGGGAACGTTTCAGCCCAGCAGCAAGATAAAGTCTGCTAGTTAGGCTAGAGCAGGTATAGGCAAACTTTGGCCCTCCGTGTGTTTTAGACTTCAACTCCCACAATTCTTAACAGTTAGGAATTGTGGGAGTTGAAGTCCAAAACACACAGAGGGTCGAGATTTTCCCATGCCTGGGCTAGAGGGCAGTGCTCCCAAAGCTCCGTGCCTTCTAGCAGCCAATCTAAATCACTAGAGAGAAAGACTCTCACTGGGTCTTTCATCACATTTACTTGAAGCCAGACTGTACTTGTCATATCTTCGCAGAACTGTACCTGCACATGTACAACGTGAAAGTATGAACCATTCCCAACTGTAGCGCAGGAGCCATAGCCTAGTTGTTTGGACAGCAGGAAATGTCCAAAACATTAGCCCAATTCCATGGAATATTTAAAGACTCTGAGTAAGACTGAAGAGGAACACTTTTTAGTTTACCAGTGTCACAGCCAAATTAAAGAGTCATATAAGTTAGAAAAAACTGCTTTAAAAATTGTATTGCCTCCATTCCAGGAGAACAAGGCAAGATATTCACATTACTCTGTAGTGGCTGTTAATGCACACAAGCAGCTTTTTCTTAAGGGGGTGGAGGCTCTGAAGAAATAGTTCCTATCCCCTTGTCTTGCCATGTCCGCAGGTGAGTCTGGGGTATCAGGGAAGACACTTTCCTGAGCAGGGCAGCTGGGAGAGAAGGGGCTGCTCATTCTGGAAAGAGAAAACATGCTGAGAGAGCTCCAGCCTGACAGCTAAGGGTCCTCCTAAGGCATCTCTCTGATTATAGAGTAAGCCGTCACAGCCTTCAGAGCTGGACTAGGAAGAACAGGGCCAAGGGCTATTCAGAAATGATAGGCCCACATAGAAGGCTGTATGCAAGTATAGTAATATAAAAACAACACATAGGATGCTAGAAAAAGATCAAGTCCCTAGCCCTGTGAAAATCCTGCTTCTTCTTAGGCACTGAAAGCATAGGAGTCAGATTTTTTTTTTAATGTCAGGAGCAACTTGAGAAACTGCAAGTTGTTTATGGTGTGAGAGAATTGGCCATCTGCCTGGATGTTTGATGCTTAATAATCCTGTAGGAGGCTTCTTTCATGTCGCGGTCAGGCCCTCAATTGGTTCAACTCATTTCTGCGAAACCGGAGCCAATGCGTGGAGTATATGGATCAAGTCTCTGAGAGATCTCCTCTCCTATGTGGGGTACCCCAAGGTGCAATACTTTCCCCTCTTCTTTTCAACATCTACGTTAGACCCCTTGCTAGTTTGGCTGGGAGTTTCGGCCTAGACTGCTATCAATATGCGGACGACACCCAACTCCTTCTGCGCTTGGAGCCTGGAGCAACGTCAATACCAGACAATTTCACCTTATGTCTGGAGGCTCTGTCGAACTGGCTACGTGCTAGTAGACTGAAGGTGAACCCGGCGAAGACTGAGATTCTTTGGCATGGCCGCTCGACTGGTCTGACCCATTTGCTACCCACCTTCGATGGTGCTGCCCTATCTCCTTCGCCTACAGTTAAGAGCCTGGGTGTCGTTTTAGATTCGCAGCTGACAATGGAAGCTCAAGTCGCTGCTGCCAGCAAACAGGCCTTTTTCCACCTACGACAAGCAAGGCAACTGGCACCCTATATATCTGATGAGGCGCTGGCAACAGTCATTCATGCCACGGTCACGTCTAGGCTGGACTATTGCAACTCCCTGTATGTTGGCCTTCCGATGTCCACGACCCGAAAGCTCCGTATTGTTCAGAATGCGGCAGCCAGGCTACTCACAAGAACACTCATGAAATGCCACATAACACCAGTGCTGCAGCATCTGCATTGGCTTCCAACTGATTACCGTGGTCTATATAAGATGCTAGTTCTGACCTTTAAATCTCTTTACGGCCAGGGCCCATCGTACCTTAGGGACCGTCTCTCCTTCTCCCATCATCTGAGGTCGCAACGACCATCCCAACGAGACTTACTTTATGTACCGGGTCCTAGAGAAGTGCACTTGGAAAGGACCAGGCGCAGAGCTTTTTCTATTTCTGCCCCTGCCTTATGGAATGCCTTGCCGCCCTATATGAGAGCCATGCGTGAGTTAGGGCCTTTTACCCTAGCACTCAAGACCTGGCTCTTTACTAGAGCTTTTAATCTATGTTAATTTTATTAATATTTGTATGTATGTATTTTTATCCTTTACAATTTTATCTTGTAAATTGCCTAGAGCATCGTGGATGGAGGGCGATTAATAAGTAATTAAATGATGATGATGATGATGATGATGTCCCTGCATGAGAAGCTAGAGCTGACAGACGGAAGCTCATCCTACTCCCTGGATTCGAACCGCCAACCTTTCGGTCGGCAGTCCTGCCGACACAAGGGTTTAACCCACTATGCCACTGGGGGCTAGGAGTCAGGAAAAGGGCTAGTTTTTAAATCAGAAGAGCTCCAAAAACAAACAGGGACAAGCTTCAGGAAAGAACAAATGCACCTTTTTCAAATGTTTCTAACTCTTCTTCCAATGCTAGCTTACAACATTCCAAATGGAAAACAGATAGGTTAGTCATGATAAGAAATCTTTGGGGAAATGGGAGACTATAATGCACTTTCCATTTGTGTAGGTGCTGTGGGCTTTATTTCATAGAAGGGAACCAGCAAAACCATTTCTGAGTACTCCTTGCCTAAGAATACCCCATGAAATCCATGGGGTCACAAGTTGACAGGCAACTTGAAAGCACATACACACACACACACACACAGCTACTTAGAACCAAAAGGACCATGCTTGTCTATCTACCAGAAATGAAGAAGTGTAGGAGTGACATATTAGCAACCAAAACTGTTCCAGGTATTCTAGACCTGTTGGGTGTTCAGAATTGATAGGTATCTGATTATCTTTGGAAAAATTGTTTGGAATCAGGTTTGGAGCACTTAAGGAGGTTGTTAGTCCATGGAACTGAGTTCCAGGACTACTGCATTAGACAGAGGACATACAAGTGGGACTCAGGCCCAAGGCTTCTAGACAGCTGAATAAAATCCCACATTATCTGCTTTGAACTGGGATATATGGCAGTGTGGACTCAGATAAGCAAGTTCAAAGCAGATATTGTGGGTTATTCTGCCTTGGTATTCTGGGTTATATGGCTGGGTGGAAGGGCCCCCAGCCTCATGGCTACAGAAGGATGTGCAGTGTAAAGAGAACAAATTGAATGTTGTGAGGAAACTATTCAGAATACAGGAGGGGGCATCTTCTTTTCTTGTGGTCAGAAAATTTACCTGTCGGCTGAAGAGACGTTGAAGTAGACCTTTTTTTGGCACAGTAGGTTGTTGCCCCTTCCAGTCCAGATCAGGAGGCACAGCGCCATCAGGACCAAAGACATTTAGCTCCTTGAAACACTCTGTTTCTATCATCTAGAAGAAAAGAAAAATAAATACAGAGGTTACCAAAAGAAAAAAAATGCATTGTTTTCTGAGGGACCTCATTAAAAGGGCATCCCACTGCCACTAGGTCCAAGGTAGGTAAAGGTAAAGGTTTCCCCTGACATTAAGTCCAGTCATGTCTGACTCTGGGGGTTGGTGCTCATCTCCATTTCTAAGCCGAAGAGCCGGCGTTGTCCATAGACACCTCCAAGGTCATGTGGCTGGCATGACTGCATGGAGCGCTGTTACCTTCCCTCCAGAGCGGTACCTATTGATCTACTCATATTGGCATGTTTTCGAATTGCTAGGTTGGCAGAAGCTGCAGCAACAGCGGGCGCTCACTCCGCTCCCGGGATTTGAACCTGGGACCTTTCAGTCTGCAAGTTCAGCATCTCAGTGCTTTAACATACTTCGCCACCGGGGCTCCAAGGTCCAAGGTAGCGAAGTATGAAATACCTCCACTGATTTGTTGTGCAGTTTTGTGGCCTCCTCGTCCCTGAGAAGACTGGATGGCCCTTTCAATATGCATTCCCTTTCAGGAGCACCATGCTTCCTGGAGCACAGCAGAACACCTACCTCATTTTGCCAAGGAATAGGAACACTTCCTGTTGCAAACTTATGGTAGAAATCATGATCTGTGGGCTCCAGCTCTACTCCCTTGACTGTGGAGAACTGCTCAATGTCCAATACATCTTTGCAATAAATAGCCTGGGGCTACGGGGAATGCAGAAAAGAGCATTATGAAAGGCTAATTCTCCTATCATTAAATCTTGAAACAGAGATTGCAAGGCTCCTCTGTGTCATTCACGTACAATGAACTCACATCGGGTTTAAACGGTGGGTCTAGCATCCCAGCTTCCAGCCGCTTGAAATTCAAATGTTTAAAGAGAGGGTGTTCTTTCACCCCCTGGGCACCAGCATCTCCACATCCCAGCCGGTCCATTGGATCTTTGCACAGGAGCTGGAATACAGAACATAGAGTAAAAAGAGGGCCTCTCTACTACTTTGTGGCTTCGGCTACAAAAAAAACCTGCAGTAACCAGAGAGACAAAACAAACCTGATTCAAACAATTGTTTTTTAAGGAACTGACATAGAATTTAAACTTTTGGTTTTTTTTGTCTTGATTCTAACATACAGAATTAAAATTACAATTTATAATAAATGTTTGACTGAAATCTGAAAGAATATGTTCTTTGTCCAAACTCCCACAACTTCTAACAACTTTGATGTCTGAGATTCATATATTTACCTATGTTTCTCAGCCATCTTCAAGGGCTATAAAGGTCATGGAAGACTCCACACACTTTAATATTTATCTCAAAACTTTATACACAATCTGCAATCCTGAGGTTTTGTACAGAAACCATATTTTGTACAGAATATACAAAGGATGAAAAACCTTGTAAATTCAAGGATAAAATAAGGGTTTTCCCCAACACACATCCAAGGAAACAACAAAGTGATGATACCTTATTAAATAGCACATGCGATAGATAGTATGACCAACAACTATCTGTATTCCCAGGATATCTAAATATCTTATACACAAGGCACTGCTTACCCAAAACACTTGCAAAAGGAGTTAAAGTGTAAAAGGACTCAGGGGACTAGAGTTGATGGTGGATAAGGAGAAAGAGACAAAGGAAGCCTGCTCCATCTTCCCAGCAGCGGAAACTTTCTGCGTACAAGACATGTGAGTGGGACTGTGACAAGATTTCACATTGAAATCTTATCAATTGTTGTTTCAATCCTGTTGATGGAACTTAACTGGTGAACTAAATGAGACCAAGATGCCTCCTATAGAAATGAAAGCTTCTACATTGGTTTTTCCTGGGACAAACTAATAAGAGGATATGAATCAACAGGATGAGCTAATGTAGATCTTAAAATGTTTATTTTCTTAATGCCAGGCAGACATTATAGATAGGCAGTCATTTATGGTGCAAGTTGGAGTTAAGTCACATTTGCCACTCACTAATCTCAGATACATCCCTAGAGTCAGCCCCCAAGGTGGCAAGTGATGATCTGAAAGCTTATAAATCTTGTACTAAACAAGTTGCTAACATAGCAAAGGTGCACTGATGTAATTTCTTGGCTGAGCCTAGCTTTGGAGAGGGCCCTGCACACTAAACTAGTTCCAACCACAAATCAAGTGTTTTTCAGGGAGCATAGTTCAGCTTTTCCACTCAAAACATGCCCCACTCTGAAGAGACCTGGCATCCCTTTGCAACAGGAAAAGGAGGTTAAGTAGCTTAAGGCCAAGGAAACAGCACAAGTACCATGGAGCAGAGAGACCGTGAAGCAGGTGAGAATTTCTCAGAATACTCTTCTTGCACTTCCTTCACCAACCGTTCCACTTCTTCGCGTTTTATTTTTTTCCTGCGCTGCTGGAATGGAGACTGGCCCTCAATCATCTCATAGAGCAGGCATCCTAAAGCCCACCAGTCAGGGCTGAATGTGTAGCGCTCATTCTTCACGACTTCAGGAGCTTCAAAAGTAAGAAGTGTGTGAACAAACCTATGCATAGCTTTCAAATACATAAAATTTGGTATTAAAGGAAGATTTGTAGCTCAATGATAGCTTGGCACACAAGAAGGACTTAGATGCGAATTTCAGGATTGAGAAGGACCATTGCTGAAACCCTGGAGAGCCACTGTACATAAGTGCAGATGCTATTAAGCTAGATAAATCAGTATAACACCATTTCCAATAATCCCAGCAGCCCAGGGTAAAAAATATGATTATATTCAGTCTCATGCTTACTGGGATGGTAGAAATGGAAAATGGCTTAAATGGCAGCTGCCTTGGGAATAAGCAGCAAGAATGAATGCCCACCACCTCCCCCAAGCTGTAATTCAAAGATAGGGTACATCTCATTTTGCACAACTGTGTAATCCTGGGCTCTAATATTTCAATAATTGCCCATTTCAAATTCCATTGTTTCCTCCCTTCTACCCAAACAATGCAAAAATGTTTGTAGAATATTTAACAAATGTTAGGCTTTTGCACCACCTGAATATTTTCATACCTGGATGATACTGGTGGGCAATAAATACACCATAAAGATTCAATAGCAATACTGAGCAAATAAACAACAAAAACTGAGTTCCACTTGTTCTTACCAATTACAAGTGATTACAAAAAATTTTGTGTTTGACTTTGATATTTCAGGGAGGGACTTCCATATCCCTGCATTGACACAAACAGCCTTTTTGAAATGGCACATGAATTATTTCTCACTGGGCGCCAGAAAGATGCTAACTCCAATCTTCTCAGCCCCTGCTGAAAAGGGCCTGCTTTTGCCCCATGTCCTTGACCTGATCTGCCTCACAGTCTCCATCATCATCCCAGTTGACTCACCAGGTACTTCTTGGATACTTACCCATGTAGCCAACTGTTCCCACCCGGCCTTTTATTGTCTGTCCCTCTGGAACATATACAGCAAGCCCCAGGTCAGAAATGCGGATGTGACCTTGTGAAAAGACAGTGAGTCAAGCGAGTGTTCAATTGAAAGATCCTCCTTAACCCAGAATAAATCCTGCTATAAATCCCAAAGTGCATCAACTCACTGATAGATGGAGCCACAGCATCCACTGCAAATGTTTACTCACCATGGTCGTCTAACAAAATATTCTCTGGTTTCAAATCCCTATAGGGGAAGACAGTTTTTATAAGATAAATCCTTTCCTGTTGCTCATGCACATGAAGAACATCAGAAAACCTCAAAGCAAGAATCCCAAATGTCAAGAAAATACCCTACATATAGAGCGGAATATAAATAAAGTATATTATTATTATTATTATTATTATTATTATTATTATTATTATTATTATATTATTATTATTATTAGTAGTAGTAGTAGTAGTATTACATTTCAAAATACAAGCCCCCCCTCCCATGCAGATCTTCTCTATGGAGATCTTCAAGAATTCAGTTTGAAAATATTTTTAAAAAATCAAAACAGAAAATATTAATGTTACCATTTTATACAAGAAAACACCATTTTACTAAACCATTATATGTAACGAGACAAGAACATTCATGGATTTTGGTATCCACGGGGAGTCTTGGAACCAAACTTCAGCAGAAACCAAGGGCTTAAATAAATAGCCCATTGTTCAGGGAGCATCACTTACTTAACCCTCCTTAGCCCCTTGACCAGTGGCTCTCAACCTGGGGTGCACAGATGTTTTGGGCCTTCAACTCCCAGAAATCCTAACAGCTGGTAAACTGGCTGGGATTTCTGGGAGTTGTAGGCCAAAAACATCTGGGCACCCCAGGCTGAGAACCACTGCCTTAGACCTTTCTCCACACCCTCCACCAGCCTGACAATCAAAGGGTACCAGACCTTTTTCAGTTTCTGAACAATTCATTCATAGTACAGTACATTCAAGGAGTCGCACCAATCACTGCTGCCTATGAATGCCAACCTGAGTTGCAGCTTTGCCTAGGAGAAAGTCCAATTCTCACCTGTACACTATCCGCTCATGGTGAAGATCTTCCAAACCACAGCAGATTTCAGCAGCATAGAAAACAGCTCGCGGCTCCTCAAAGCCTGCCTCCCCCATGTGGTAGATGTGGAACTTCAGATCCCCGCCATTCATGAGAGTCAAGACCAAGCAGAGGGCGTCTTTAGTTTCATAAGCATAAGCCAGACTCACCTGTAATACACACAGACTGGTCAGGCTCTAGAAAAGAATCAAAATAGCCCCACACAGCTTAGAATTCCCCCATCAAACATATGGCATGACGGTACCAATCTTTACAAACACCAGACATTTTCAGAACAGAAAGGATGTGCAAGCCAATAGTTATAAGGAGAGTAAAGCTCAATGACACACATAGTAACGTTAAGTAGTAAAGGGGAGATGAAAGGAATGGAGGAAGCACCGGCTAAACAGAAAAAAACTGGGATTCTGGAGAGCTGAAAATAAAAACACAAAAGAAAGAGAGTTAGGATCTAAGTCTCAGACCAGGAATGAAAAACTCCCACAGTTTTCAGTACTGTCAGAATAATGTCAGCACTTCTATAAAGTGGCTGACACAAGTATAATAGTCGGAAATCACTAGCATATCCATACTGTCAGAGCTTCTCCAATTACTAGGAACTGCCTAGTTTTATAATCAGGTTCTCTAGAAACAAAAATGTACCTGGAAGGATAGAACATCAAGATGTCTGATCAGAAGGAATGAAAACTTAAAAACAGAAACTAGACACAGAAGGCTGGATATTTAACCCAGCTCTTCTGTGGATTTTTTTAAATGAAAAAAACTATCATACTACTCATTTCCAGTGAGTACAACCCATTCATCTCAAAACAATGTGTGCACTAAATATAAAATAGTTGATTGGCACAAAAGGCTCACAACCAGCTACTTCATTTTGTCCTAATGAGCTTAGGTAAAAAGCTATGTATGATTTTAATCAGACTATGCTGACCTTGAACACAGATCTTTTTAGCCCTTAAGGTCTCAATAAAAAGGGGATGCCTCCATTAGGGATGGGCAAGATGTGGCCTGGCGGAAACCTGGCGGAGGACTTGGAGGCCTCCATCTTTTCCAGAATTCCCAGAGAACTCTTTTTCTGGCAAAAAAGGTAAAGTACCACTGCTAGAAGCTTCTACGGTCTGTATGTCAACTTTTAAATAGGCTATAGCTCCCCTGCACTATTTAGGAAAATACCCCCACCCCCAAACCAAAGGTGGATTTCTGGCAACTTCTCTTTACTGGGTTGGGGAAGCATTTTTAACTGTCCAAGTGGTCCCCCAGACAGGCCCCTAAAGTCAGAAAAGTGGTCTCCAGTTTGTCTACAATTCCCAATCCTCAAATGCCAGAAAAGCTGCAGCTTTTACGAGAACACCACTTAGACACTAGAGAAATTATTATTTGCCTTTTCTCTTTAATAAGAAAAGAAAAATCCAGCGAGACCCTGGGGCTGTTGTGCTATCACAATACTTGGGAATAGGTACTTCATAACTGTCCCCCTCCACACACACACACATTTCTTTTACACCGCAAAAAACCCATACAACTAACCATGACAGTATAGGTTTCACACACAGGCAGTCCCCAAGTTATGAACAAGTCATGTACTGTGGTTTGTTGTTAAGTTGAATTTGTTTGTATGTCAGAATAAGTACATTTTAAAAATGTAACTCCAGCTAGCTAGCTAGCTAGCTAGCTAACATAGGGAAGGGTTAACACACCTGTGGTATTTGGAGACACCTTCATTCCCATGATAACTCTTACAGGAGTGAATCTCCCCTTCTAGGGGCAAACTCCTCTCACTTCCTGTTGTCTCACCCCCATTCTTAACTATGAGTCATTTGTAAGTTGGATGTTTGTAACTTGAGAACTGCCTGTGTAGTAAGAGATGAAGCCAGAGAAAAGCAGCTCCAGGGCCTGCTTTTCTGGGCCTGAATATATTGCACAAGATTTCTCTAGCCTAAAATGATACATTTTAATATATTGGGTTTATGGTTCCCGTCCCCTTGATCCAGTAATGTAAGTGTTATTTATTGCCATAATTGTATTATTTTACTTTGCTTAAGAATGTGTTATTATGTTGCTATGTAATGTTTGTGTTGTTTTTATGATTGGAAACCGCCCTGAGTCCCATCCGGGAGATAGGGTGGTATATAAATAAAGTTTTATTTATTATTATTATTATTATTACTTGATATATTAACAAACTCCAAAAGAGGTAATGCAGCCGGTAAGACTGCATGCACTCCTGTAGACTAATATCATCCCCAACTGACTTCCAACAATTTAAGATCCTATTTAAACCCACTCTCACAGGGGCTCCAAAACAAACTAGTCTTCTCCTTCCACTACGTGTAGCCTCCTCAATATCATTTCATTGTAGTGGGCAAGGATCAAGGGCACTGCCAAGCCATTCCAACCCCAGTGCAAAAGTAAAGCATTTCCTATGTACTTACTACAAACCTACTGTTCACTTTCTCCAGTATCTGCTTCTCATTCAAAGCCATGGCTTCCCCCTTCCGTTTTTTAATCCGCTTCTTCTCAAGCTTCTTGCAGGCATACATTTTCCCAGTGGCTCGCACCTGGCAAGCACACACCTTGAGAGAAGCAGGAAGTAAATTAAGTATTATACAACTGACAGCTCTGTTTTATCAGCTCTTTTGACATTGCTGATATTCCACTATATCTGAATCTATACAATACAGGAAAAGGGATATAAATGAGGGAAAAATGAGACCTGAAAAGGGAGGGGTGGGAGAAAGCAAGAAAAAAACCTGCGTCTCTTAGAGATGCAATGCAAAGCCAGTGGCAAGAGGCAGAGGCGAGAAGTGTTCCCACCCCATTATCCTGCCTTTTACAGAGAGATAGATGTCCCTCCTTCCTCATCTTAGTTTTTTGCCCAAACTGTGCTCAGTAGCAATGTGTAGAAGCATGACAAATGTGGTATGCCCATCATTTTGAATACTCAAGATGGAGCAGAGATTATATTTTAAATAAAAGTTTACAGTAGTCTCTCCAAGTTTAGTGAGGCTTGCAGGGAGAGACTGCCAAACCTCATGAGGCTTACACAGTAAGTCCCTATGAAACGTGTCTACTTCAAGTGCCCAAAATGGCAGGGAGAACATAACATTTCCAGCACTGACTCGTAAATATGTCTATCCAGGTTTTGGGGGCGATTTTAATTTTTATATGGGTATATACAGTAGATTCAAATATATATTTCTAAGCTGAACACAGATTGATTTCTCATCAAGCTCTTTCTCTGGAATAGAAATATATTCCATGCTACAGGCTCTTGAAAGTATGCAAGGGAAATACCTCCTCAGGATTGCTCCAGTAACATACCTCTCCAAAGCCTCCTTTGCCCAGTACACGGTACTGACGAAAAGTGTTCTTGGTCACGTGCTGCCTGAGAACAGAAAGGAGGAGAGGAGAGTGAACTGAAACTCACCCCCTAAGAAGGATAAATAGTTCCTTATGCATTTACTCTACAATGTATGCAAATAAACACAATACCTATCTATGCCTGACGGAAAGTGTACCACTTAGTATTACATCCAAAGAAATAGGTTTATATCCATGAAATCTCATGCTAAAGTAAAAACCAATGAGTACTGTCACATTTTCCTTCCCTGCTTGCCTCCTTCTTATTAAGTAGGTAATGAAACTTAAGGGTTAGTGGGCCTCAAGGTTAGTAACACCAAAAGTGTGAACATGTCCTCAAGAGAACACCTTTCACTGCATGACCAACATTCAAAAGAGAACAAGTATTAATGGCATGCAATTTGTTCTTAATGTAATACCTAAGGCTGCTAGACTGAATAAAATAGGTCTGCTATAAACTCATGACAAAACACATGGGTTACCTTTCTAGAGATTTCCATTGCAGGAAACGGTTAAAATAAATGCTATCAAGGTAGTCAGCAAAAGGTGCCACACTAAGATAGTCATGGATGAGCCTAGGAAAAGAAGCAAAAATGATTAGTGAAATCAAAATTAGGAAGGACAATAAAGCTGAAAGGCCCAGAGATGTCTCTGGACAAAATGCTGAATGCACACACCAATCTCTTGGATCATGAAGTCAGGACAGTAAACATCATACACAGCCCAGACAATGTAAGAGTCAGTCTGGAGAGCAGAGCAGAAGTGACTGCCTGCATCAGTTTCTGCCAAAGCAAGCAAACTCCAACCAGGGGCTCTCAGTTCATACACTCACTCATTGCTTATTTTTGGAGGGAAGGGGATGCGTGTAAGGGGGACTGCTATTTTTATGAACAGCAGTCCTGGCTGGGATGATTCTGGGAATTTTTGAGTTAGTTTTCCAACTTTGTCATGTTTTGTGGGAGCCTTTTCCACATCTGAGTAGCAAATACTGAGACCAGAAATGGAAACTACATTGGCCGGTGCAGAAACATTAAGCGCTCAAGGGGGATGCCTGAGGAGAGGCCTGCCCTGAAGAAGGTTTCATTTTAATATGGCCACAGCTTCAGTCACAACCACTACCACCAGTGTCAAGGAACGTCACAATTTCATTCGTAGCCATCCAATATCCAGAACTCATACTTGCAGACATGAAAATGTGCAAGACATGACGGAGGTCTTTTATTTCTTTATTTATATTCCACTTTTCTTCCACTGACATAGAGGCCAACTCACGTGGCTTTTACACAGTTGCCCATTCAGGACAGCTTTCTTCTGCAAAGGCCACTACTCCATGTACATTCAGACATTTTTCTTGAGGGAGGCAGAGCAAGTCTAAATAACGTTTAGGGCGGAGCACAACATATATACAGCAAGCATTCCATGCCAGGACATAAAATAATGATAAATATACGCAAACATTAAAACATTAAAAACATTAATCATTAAAATCAGTTATATCTACTTTAAAATCAGAATTGCACTGGAGGACCTAGAGAAAGTGGATCAATCAAATCCACCAGTAATTGAATCCACAAATATTGAACCCAGAAATGTGGACTGACAGTAGTGAAATAAATATTATATAAAAGACATGGACAGGAGTACACTCAGAGATGAAAAAATCATCTTCCTGATGCACAGTGTCAATAGGTTCACCTGCATCAGAGAATGAATGCTTATGTAACCCATTCCAAAACTTCCCATTAACAGACCTCAAATACATTAGACAAGAAAGCAGTCATTGGTAGTGACTACTGCCCTGAGAAAGGTTCACATTGTAAAATAAATTTCTCCCATTCTCCCCACTCACTTGGTAGATTCCTTAAAGAGCTCTTTACCCGGTTCCTCCTCCTCCAGTCGTTCAGAACACAAAGTTACCAGCTCCAAGGGCACTTCAGGCACATGGTCCGCACTCTGAGAAAAAGGGCCAAACAAGAGACTCAGATTTCTGCAGGTCAGAACCAGGGCCCACAGCTGAGACAGACCCAAACAAGCAGCAAAATCCTGTTATTCAATCTATGTCCTGCCAGATTCAAGACCACAGATGATTCTATCAGGTTAGCTAGGGTCTCACTGTTGAGGCTGCAGCACAACTGTGGGGCCAGCATGGAAAGAAAAGGATGGCAGGTGCAAAAGTCCACACCTCCTTATTTCCAAAGCTGCACTGCTCTGTCAATAGCAAGATGCAGAAGAAGATGGATACAACTGGCTCATTGCCTCTCCTTTCAGTGCCAGGCCCATATTTGCACACACAGAGAAAAACAGTAACAAATCTCGTTGGCCCACTGAGGGTCTGGCATTTGCCCATGAATTCTTGGCACATATGGTAATATTCCATATTGTTAATATTCAGGTATATGCTTCACACAACATCTGTTCTTTATCAATACCGCATGCTTCCTCCTCCACAAAGCTAGCTACTCTCACCTGAGGATTCAAGTATGTGTCGATCAGCTGCTGCCCACACTCTTTCCGATTCTCATCAGGGGTCACTTCATACTCTGCCTATACAGAATGAGAAGGAAACATCATGAATTTACTCTATGGACTTCTTGTAGGAATAAGAATACAGAGAGGATCCAAATTAATCATATTTTCTCATTGCAAGACAAGAAAGAACACCCCTTTATTTGCAGAGCCCCCAAAAGTTACTTTTTAAAACTGCAACTCCCAGAACCTCGCTCCCAGCCAGCACAGTCAGCTCATGGCTGGGGGAATGTTGGGATTCGTAGTCTATAAGAACTGCTCTAAACTCTTCATCATATGTAATAGCATTCTCTTCCGGTGGCACAGCGGGTTAAACCGCTGACCTGCTGAGCTTGCTGACCAAAAGGTTGGTGATTCAAATCTAGGGAGTGGGGTGAGCTTCTGCTATTAGCCCCAGCTTCTGCCAACCTAGCAGTTCAAAAACATGCAAATGTGAGTAGATCAATAGGTACCACTTCCGCAGGAAGGTAACGGCGCTCCATGCAGTCAGGCTGGCTACATGACCTAGAAGATGTCTGCGGACAACACCGGCACTTCAGCTTAGAAATGAAGATGAGCACCAACCCCTAGACTTAATGTCAGGGGAAAACCATTACCATTAACATCTCTTCTGGGGAATCACTATCCCAATAATTTTCAGACATTGGAATCCAAAACTCATTATCTGCTCTGAGAAGAATATAACTGCTGAACAGGATCAGAGCTATAGATTCAACTGTGAGAGAAAGCAGGATGTGGTGATCCAAAAATGCAGTTAGCCACTATGTCCTACGTGCCCAGGAGGGGACAGGGATCTCATACAGTTGTACTTACCACAGCATCCAAGAACTTGACACAGCGCATCAGCTCAAGTCGCGTTTCACAGAACTGCCGGAAGAGTAGGCGGCCAATGGGTTGCTTCTCACACAAACTGTGGTAGTCTCCCTCTGGAATGGAAACAGGCATTAGTCAATTCTTATTAACTCTTTTTGCCCTTAATTAGCCTGTTATGTTGTGTAATCCAAAACTTTTACTGCTTAGCAGGAAATTAAGGGACCTGATACAAAGGCTTCACAGATAACGTAACAGAATCTCCAAGCGCAGAAAGAGGGTACCAGTTATTATTTATTCTCTCTCCTGTTGGACCTCAAGACAGTTTTGTTTAATGAGAGAAGAAGAATCAACCTAATTAATCAAACTGAAAGTTTACTTATTGATTGCAACGTGGGGCATGTAGATCACACCCCAGGGAGTATCTTGCTATGTAACGGTTTGAGTCTAGACTTGTTTTTGATGTTGACCTGCTCTTCTCATTTAAAGACGGGCCAACCACTGTCAATTGGAACAGTTGCTTCACAAAAGTACAAGTCTAGCTTGGCATCTCTACACTAAATTTTCCTTGCTCCCCCCTTCGCCCCCATCCCCAATCTGATATTTATATACCAGGGGCTTTGTTCCTTTCCCTTATAGTCTGAAGGACAATCTCCTTCCCAACTGTGCTGTGATTGAAGGGAGGAAAAGAGGAATGACATTCAGTTCCCTTATTAAATTACCAAGCTCTTTGTTTCTCTGTGACTCACTGATCTGGGCAAGTCTCCCAAGTGGAAAAAGAGATTTAGAGCAATGACTTCTATGGGAAGGCAACAGGGCAGCCTCCTCAGAATACAGGATTCTGTGGCTTAAGTGTGAGTTAAATAATCTATATCACCCGACATGCAGAGACATGGCAGAATTGGTTGTTTTCTTGGCTGAGACTAAGTAAAGACAGGAAGGCAAGAACAGTGACATCATGCAGAGAAGCCAGATGTAGCCTCCTATGTAAATGCAGAGCTGGGGAAAGTTACTTTCTTGAACATCAACTCCAAGAATCCTGGGATGCTGCTTGAGAGGTTTTGGGAGTTGTCTTCCAGAAAAGTAACTTCACCAGCAATATTCAGGTCAGAATATGGAGAAACAGAACAATTTCCAATCAATAAAGGAGTCAAGGCAAGCCTGTATTTTATCACCCTGCTTAATATGTACTCTGAACTTATCATATGAAAAGCAGGTTTAGACTTGGAAGACAGAGACATGAAAATTGGAGGAAATAAGGGCAACGTGAGACTCTACTGGATTAACCGAAGTGCAAAAACAGGGTTATCGTGACCGTTAAATAATGACCACAGCTAACGTATCAATTTTAAAGTAAATTATGAAGATACAAAAATAGTCAAAGTTTCCCCAGACCATCATGCTGTCATTAATCAAAATGGAGACTGCAGACAAGAAAGCAGAAGAAGACTAGGACTTGGAAATGCAACGAGGAAGGAACAAAACAATATTCTCAAAAGTTTAAATTGAATGCTAAAGTAAGGATTGTCTATGCCAATCTATTTCTGATTTCTATGTATGGTTGTGAATACCAGATAGTGAAAACAGTTGATATTTGGAGAAGCAGTTCATTTGAAGTGTGGTTCTGCGGGTATTCTGTGAATACGTAGAATGCTAAGACAATAAATACATAGGTCCTTAAGGAAATCAAGCCTGAATCTTCTCTAAAAGTCAAGATGACTAAGCTGAGTCTATCATCCTTTAGACATGTCATGAGAAGACATGACTCACTAGAAAAGACCATGATGCTTGGCAAGACTGAAGGCTACAGGAAGATAGGAACACCACCTTTGATATGGATGGAGTCTGTCAAGGAAGCCATATCCCTGAGTTTGAAAGACTTGTGTAGGGCTGTTGATAACATAGTGACTTGGAAGTATTTTGTTTATAAGTTTGCTATAGGTCAAAGCCAATTTGAGAGCAGTTAACCATACGCAAATAGCTGGGCCAATCTGGTTACCTGGCAGCCATAATTTCTGTGTACAATTCTAAACTGGAGTCTTTTGGGGAAAGAAACAATCCATTCTGCTAAAAAAAAAAAAACACCACATAGGACGAGTAATTGGCTGCATGCCCATTTTTGAAAGAGAAATATTTTTGCAATAAAGTATTTGGCAAGAACTGGGACTTAAAAAAACATTTTGTCCATTGCCTTAAGTGTACAATATCTCAACTGAGCCAACAGTAGCAACTCATCGTCCTACCCATCATGCTGCGACCAATACAGTCATCATTCCCCAGGAAGCTTCTCTGCTACAAGTCCCCCAGACCAAACTCTTTTACAGTGTATGTTGCAAGCACTTTCCTCCTCTGTGCAGCAGTTTCTTCTAAGGAAGCTGTGGTTTCCTGACTTGTGAATACACTCAAAGAAAACAACACCAACACTGAAAGGGAGGAGGGTGGGGAAAGAGGCAGCATGCAGCTGCACCATTTCCTTTTCTGACAGGAAATGAGTATATTGAACGAAGGAAGGTGAAGGGTTCAGTGCAAGGCAAGATGAGAAAAGCCTTCCTTGCTCTAAAGAAGAGACTTTATGCTTATTGGATCTAATCAGGCTTCCCCCTCTCCTACAAGAATTCTGAAGGTCTATCAACCAGAGCCAGGTGTTAAGCAGTGGCCCGGGAAGGCAGACACAACACAGAGGAACCATGTGATTCTGAATATACAGTATGCTCAGCCCATATATTTGTTAGCTTTTCATATGAGAACTGAATCTTGCACACAAACTCTACTCTTGTTTTCCTGAAGGTTGTCTTGACTTCAGTGTTCTATAAGAGGAGTGGAAGTAACTTCCTGCTAAACCACAGGGAAGTGAAACCTTTGCTGATCATCGTCAACTGTGGATTGCAGTAGATCCTGCCTGGCCTTCTGCCTAAACCTGCTCCCATGGGATCAAAGGCACAGATGTAGAGGCACTCTTGATCCACCATGCCTGCCAAAGGCAAGAACTACACATCAGGCAAAGGAACTCTACATTGAGATAACTTGATGATAAAGTTTTTTTAAAAAAAACATAAAGAACATTTTTCACAGTTTGCTATTCTAAGGTATCCCCATAGGAATACGTCACACATTACAGGAGGCAGCTGTATGAATTTCAAAGAATACTCCAGCCAACTAGTGTCTCCTTGACCAGCACAGACATCTGCTTCCCTTGCACGTCACAGCTTTATCATGTCAATCGGCTGTATGCACTAAATGCTGTGTTTAAAGTAGTTTTAACTGTGGAAGTTACACTTTCTGGCAGTCTGAAAAAAAAACAGGACAGAGGGATCATAGGAAACTACTCCAGTAACAAGGACAAGGAGAGAGGAAAAGAAATCTCTGCTGGATCAGGCCAATGACCACTTCCAAGGGGTCAAATGGCAGGCTATGCAGAAAATACTGTTACAAGAGCCAGGACTGGAATACTGGCAGAGCACCAGCAGTGAACTTTCGATCGTCCAACACACACAAGATAATGTACATCGGAAGGAAGAATTAAGTGAAACCACTCAAAGAAAAAGCCTGGGCGTCACTGTGGGCAGCAGTAGGAACCCCTTAGTCCACAATTGCGATCTCTAAGGGAGAAAAGTGAAGGACACATAAGACAAAATGAACTGAAAATATTTAACCCATTAAGGGGGAAAGGCCGTTATAGTTCAGAGACACATAATGTACTTTATACATAAAAGGCTTCAGATTAAATCCCCAGCATTTCCAGATACTGCTAGGAGAGACTACTGATTGAACCCCTTGAGAACCATTGCTAGTTAGTGTAGACAATATAAATCTAAATAGATCAGTTGTCCAAGTAGGTATATGGCAGCTTCCTATATAGCAAGGTTATCACTTCACAAGTATTCACAGCACAGGCATCCGTGTGACTAAAACACACAGCAAATCATTGATGTTTTAAAGAACAAACATCTCACTAAACCTCAGTAACATTTTGTCTTTTGTGCTAATGCCCAATTGTATCAGATTGAATTTCTCAAAAGTGTTAGCACAAAATAGAATGGAACAGAGCTTAAAAACACAAAAATATATAACCAGTGTTAGATCTTTCAGCTCCCCTACCTTTTTCTTTAAAAAAAAAAAAAAAGCTTAACATGCACAATTTGAATCACAGGGGATAGCATCCTGGACAATAGGCATGTAGGGCATCAAGAACTACACAGAACCCCAAATTCAGAACTACAGTTTTCATTGCTGTTTCCAAGGTGATAAGAAACAGCAGTAATACTGAGCAACAAAAGATTCTCACACCATTTCGTAAGCACTCTACACACTGTACATGAGAGGTGTCCCTGCATCTCTGGAAAAGCCTCTGTGTGTTCAAAGTGTACATGGGAGGAAGTCGGCAGTAATCACACCGTAACCCAAAACATTTGAGATCCCCTCATCATTTAAATTACTTGCTTATATAGCTCTTCCTTTGCACGACTTTGTTACTAGAAAATTTATTGGAACCTATTAAAAAACCACATTCCAGACCAAAAGAAAACTACAATTTAAACACCCTATAAATCTGAAATCAAGTCAATAAATCTTGGTTCAATAGAGGAAGAATTCAAGCCATGTATGCAAGGCTTCCTTTTAAAATTGAATGTATCAAGGTGATCCTGGGGAAAAGATCATGTCTTTCACCTGCGAGAAAGATATTTCTATCATACATTTAATAAATTCAGAGGTTCTAACAGAGGAATGTCAGTGACAAGGACATACTGTCATTGAGCTAAATGACTGCCTTGTGCAAAATCACTTTATGCATTTCATGTGTTTTACATACACCTGAGATCCCAACAACTCTTTCATTGGGTTGCTGTGAGTTTACTTTTTATTTTATTTCTACTTTATTTTATTTTGACAAGTCTGAGGAACATGTGGCCTTTCAGATGCGGTTGGACCGCAACTACCATTGGAACTATTAATAAAAGGATGGGAGCTACAGTCCAACAATATCTGGAAGACCAACCATTTCTATTACTGATTTAATAGAGAGTCCTAGAGAGAAAATTATCATCTTTCACCTTGAGTTATCACTTGTCTGACACACTGATTGCAAGAGAAACCCCAGCTCTCAAGAAACTGAAGTAACTGCAATCTAGATATGAAGCTGAGGTTAGATGAAACTAAATCATTTTATCTTCCTAAGTAAGGATTTAATTATAACTCATAGGTGATAAAAACAGCAAGGGAAACTTGTGGGAGAAGGGATACAGAACAAGAAGAAATGAACACTTTCATTCCATGAACTTCAAATAACTCTAAAATCAGGAAAGACAGAAGTGATATTTCCCAGAAAGAGTCAGAATAATATAAAGAGAAAGTAACTGGAATCATTATCCCAAGAGGGCAACAGAAGCTTGCTCAAACTTTTTTTTTGTTGAAACAAGTCATCTGCTTCAAACTAGGCATGAGGCCAAGTATACTTTTCAAAAGAAAAAGGATGATCATGAACCCATGAAACTGCCTTACTCTGGGGCGGTCAAACTCTGATTCAAAAACAAGATATGGCTTGACTGTTTACATCTGCAGCTCATGTACCAAGAAAGATGTCCAGGCAATTTGCATCTGACAATTTTCTTAAAGACTCATGAACTGAACAATCTATATGCCTTTTGGAGTCACTACATCTGCAGACACCATGAAAAGGAGAGAGAGAGTAGCAATTGAAGAACATGAAGTGCGTGCAAAAGAATAAAAAGAGGGCAGAAACTCTTGAAGAAGCACAACATGGATATAAGCAGCTGCTTAAACAGTGAGGGCAATATGAAAAGAAGGACAGAAAGGGTTACTGGGTGCCAAGAAGGTAAAGAACATGGAGAGGAGAGAGAAGGAATGAACACAAGCCTATTGACAAACAGAAATGGGAGAAGGCCTGGAGAAGGGGAAGCGACTGATCAGTATTGGCCCTTTTGGGTAGTCACAGAAATCTTTCAAAAGATGGACACTCTGCTGCCACTTTCCTTAGGAAAGGGAGGGTAAAAGCCGATTCAATAGTTCCCCCCTTTCACAATTTAGAAGATCAAGAGGTGAGATTAATCCCCTTTAGGCCTTTAGGCTGGTTTAATGTTTACAAAGCTTTACAAATGTTTACAAACATTGGTTTAATGTTTACAAATCTCAGTTGGTGCAAGACATTTGATTTGTTTAATATGTTTTAACTATTTGAATGATTATTTATAACTACTATGTATATGTTTTTTACAGTTTTATAATATTGTGTTCTGCTGTTACTGTTAATGTTTGAATCTGGCATTTGCTGTACTTATACCCTTTTGGGGTGACAAGGGCAGAGTATAAGTACAGCAAATAAATAAATGAATAATGTTCATCTCCACATATGCTTAAAGTTCTCATCTAAAAATGGATCAATATAATCTGCCTAAAGCTTTCCCCTTAGCAAGAATGCAAAGGACTTACAAACAGCACAGAAACTCACGAGGTCTTGGACCAAATAATCTGCAATATGTGAAGTATAACCCTGAAATAACTTCTGTAAACATTACTCTTAAGGCATTTATGGTGTGTGTGTGTTTGTCATGTATTCTATCTTCTGCATTTTTGACAATGGTTATGTGTGGCTGAGAGGGTCTGTAATTCTAGCCATCTCTATTTTGTGCTCAGTCTGAGCACTGTTCTGTGCAAGCCAATGCTCTCTACTATGACTGGCAGGTGCTTCTCAAGATCACAAGCAGGGGTCTTTAATAGCCCTGCTACCTGAGAAAGAAAGCATGTAAAGTATGTAATATTAAGGAATGAGCAAACTTATTTTCTGTTGCTCTAGAAACTTCCTAACAGTAAAAGGTGTTCAAAGGTGGAATATGCTGCCTTGGAGTATGACAAGTCTCCCTCTCCAGAGGTTTTTAAACAGAGGCTGGATGGTCAATTGCTGGGAGAAGTCTGATTGTGTGTTCCTGCATGGTCTTTTCCTACTCTATGATTCTATGTCCCCTCTATTGAGCTATGTCCCCTCACAAGGTTGCCAGCAAGGTGTGGTAAAATGAAATGGGCTCCATATCAATAACACTATGTAACAATATTTGAAAAATGTTCTGTTCCTGGTCTGAAAGTGTTATTTCTTGTTTAATTGTGTGGTACTTATTCTGAAAGTAGTTGTTATACATCATAAACTTCATTTTAGTGGCTGCCACAAACTAGGGTGAATTGGTTGAGACTCTGAGATATTCATTGAAAAACTGTAGCAAAATGTGTCGCAGTTTAATAAGTATTTTCCATGTTTTTATGATAGAATCAATTAGGAAATTACATTTATAGCTCAACAACAGAAACTGTGTTACATGGTGTAATCTTTCAAAAGTCCCAGCATCACTAGTGTGAAAAACAGATTAGCTATCATTGTCGAAGGCTTTCATGGCCGGAATCACAGGGTTGTTGTGAGTCTTTTGGGCTGTATGACCATGTTCCAGACGCATTCTCTCCTGATGTTTCGCCCCCACCTATGGCAGGCATCCTCAGAAGTTGAGGGGTCTGTTGTAAACTAAGTAAGTGAGGTTTATATATCTGTGGAATATCCAGGGTCGGGGGAGGAACTCACTTACTTAGTATCCAACAGACCTCTCAACCTCTGAGGCTGCCTGCCATAGATGTGAGTGAAATGTCAGGAGAGAATGCTTCTGGAATATGGCCATACAGCCCGGAAGACTCACAACCACCCAACTAGCTATCACTTTTGCTTCCATCTTTCCCCTTTTACTGCTGAACGATACAAATATGGGAAGAATTCTCAATTCCTCCCTGAATTGTACCTAGACAGGCTGTTCTGGCTCCTTGTGATCAAACTAGATGAGTACTTGTTTCTTATTGGTATGCTTTGTTACAAGTGTCTCCTTCTGCTTACTTGTGGCTATTAGGTTTAATTGTTCATAATAACTGTAGGAAAACTGTAGATACCCACTAGGTAATTAATTATCCACAATGAAATCCATGATGATCTGGCACAGATTTGAACAATTCCATCTTGTAAAGGTCCTGTGCCAAGCACTCCAGGCTTCACCATTCACAACCAAGCCATTGCCGTCCCACACCCAGGAGAGCGAGACAGAGAAGGCAGGACTTGACCTCCTGCTACCACAACCATGGTCCTCACCCAAGGCATGCCGAAGATCTTCACACTGGCTGACATGGGGAAACTGCAGCATTTGGCGCCATTTCTTACTCTTGCCCTTTCGATTTCCGCCTCCACCTGCATGACACATAGAATGAAAAGAAATATGCAAAACTGTGAGATAACTAAAAACAGGAACTGACCAGAAGATATGCCTCATGATGACCTTTAACCAGCTGCTTCCAGCCATCAAACTCAATTCAAATGTGGCCTGGAAAAGCGCGCCTAGAACTTTTCCATGTCTTTTCCCTCTCTTTGTCCATCTGAGAATTTCAGAAGCCAATCCACCTCCAATCACAAATTAAAGGTCAGAAGGTGGTGAGGAGCTTTGTTAAGGGCACCCTTCAGTAAATAAATACACACAATGCACTGAAATACGATCTCCAGGATTCTTTTCTATATACTGCAATTATAGGTGCCTGTCAGAGTATAGACACTCAGTGCCAAGTCTTTGTGTACATCAAGAAAAGGAACTTGCTCTAGAAAAATAAGTGTCAAGACACAACCATTCTAAGCTCCTACATAGTGTTGAAGCTGACTCATAGGGCAACCATAAACTAATAAACAACAAAGTAGAATACTACTTTCCTTCTGCTACCCAAGGAATAGAAAGACTGCTAATTAGCATTTTGGAAGCAGAAGAATATGTAATATTTGTGATTTCAGAACAATTACAGGAGGTCTTGGGGTTAATCACTCAGGCATTCCAGCCTACCTTACAGGCTCAGTTACATATGAGTTCTATAGGGACCACCTACTTATCATGCTACATCATGAGATAAAAACTACAGCAAAAGAAAATGATACAGAGCAGTAGTCGCCTCCTTCCGCTAAACCAAGGCACATAATTGGGCCTTTTCACTGCCCTGATTAAGCCCTTCCAGACGGTCCTTGCCTACACAGGATTTCTTTTTTGTAGCTTTCCTTTTCACAACAACAAAAAGGGAACAAGGCAGTTATAGTTTTACTATACACTCACCAAAAGGCGGAGAGCAGGGGTGGGCAAAGACAACCTAGATGTGCTTTTTTGAAACTTCTAAGGAACCCTAAAGGGCCAGATTTCATTTCAAAAATAGTTATTGCTCCAAAATGCATTCACAACACCTCCTCAATCCCTACCCCACCCTGTCCCATGATTTCCATGGTCAAACAAAAAAAGTTGCAAAATTTTTCACCATGTTTTTGGGGCCTCAGGCAAGTTTTTAAAAGCATGAAGTACAGTAGAGTCTCACTTATCTAACAAACAGGCCGGCAGAATGTTGGATAAGCGAAAATGTTGGATAATAAGGAGGGATTAAGGAAAAGCCTATTAAACGTCAAATTACATTATGATTTTACAAATTAAGCACCAAAACATCATGTTTTACAACAAATTGACAGAAAAAAGCTGTTCAATACACTGTAACTTTATGTAGTAATTACTGTATTTACAAATTTAGCACCAAAACATTGCAATGTATTGAAAATATTGACTACAAAAACATTGGCTACTAACAAATTGACTTCAAATAAAGATAGAATTGCATAAAATGAACTTACAGTAACAACAGCATTGGAAGTTAAATCCATAAAAAATTCAGTCCTTGCTGCCTAGAGAAACAACTGTGGATCTGGGCGGGAGACTGACTGCGTTGGATAATCCAGAATGTTGGATAAATGAAACTCTACTGTACATAGAAAGTGACCTGAGCTTACTTCTTGTTATTAATAAAAGATGCCTCTTCTGCATTCAAAATGACCATGATGAAAGTCACGACATCTTATTGAGGATGTGGAAGGGAGCATTTTGACCAAAAAAACCCTTGATTTGATGGTTTTTTTTTTGCAGGAGTGGGTACAAAGGGCAACTGTGAGCCTCTAAAATCTCCAGTGGGGCTACTGTGCCCCTCTCCCTTGCCTTCCTAGCTGGCCAGGCTTGGCCTAGAGGCTGAGAGATTACTACTTGTTGAACTTTGTGGCAGGACAAGGATTTAAAGCCGCTTTTGCATGATCCCACCAACTAGAAGGAACCAAGACAGTGATATCTCCAGCCCATCCTCTGTTCAGATATCAGCCAGCATACCAACGCCTTAAATCAAGAAATAGCTTTCTGTACAGAAATACTTGCAGGAACGTCTCAGTAAGCAAGAGTCCAAAAGTGGCAGGCTAAAACCTGGAACCTCAAGCCATGGCTGATATTGAATGAGAGACTCGCCCCTGGGCAGACAGAAGACTGGACGACTTGGAAAACGCTAAATAGACTGCACCTTGGCACCATGTGATGCAAAGCCAATCTTCAGAAATATGGCAACAAAGTGGAGTCCATGACATGTGAGTGCAGAGAAGAGCAAATCGCAGACCACTTACTACTACAATGCAGTCTGAGCCCTGCCACATGCACAGTGGAGGACCTTCTTACAGTGACACCAGAGGCACTCCAAGTTGCCAGCTTCTGGTCAAAGGACATGTAGTATAATACCAAGTTTGTAACTTTGTTTGTTTTTTTAAATACATGATAACTGTACCCTCAATTCGCTTCTGACATGATAAATAATAAATAACCAACTAGTCCCTCTTGCCACATTTAAAATGTAGATGTGAAGTTTCCCTCATATATTTCTACCGTGTCTGTTAAGAAGACAACTGAAACAACTCAGCAAAGAACCTGTGCAGTAAAACTGCACTTTGTCATGCGTATTTCCTCTTAAAACCATTTATAACTAACTATTCAAATGAGGCTGGATGAGGAGCGTAAGAAAGCTCCTGAAAAGTAGCGGTTGATGAAGCTTGTAATATCTATAGAGAAAAAACAATTTGTTTAGTGACTAGGCATTAGAAATCTGCTAATTTTTTAAAGGGTTATACTTTTAAAAACCCTTATTTTTGAATTGCAGAGTCTAGGAAACAAGACTCCAAGTTCCAAAAATATAGAAAAATAACATAGAAAAATATTATTTTTTTGTTGGGATTTGGGGAGGACGGTCAGTTTTAAATGTAATTTTAAATGTATTTCTTTTTAAATTGTACTGTAACTTTATATCCACACATGGATATTTAATTGTGTTTATAATTTTTATATCTGCTTTGTTTTAAATTGTCATTAGCTAGTGTGGTTGTTAGCTGCCTTGTGTACCCACAGGGAGTACAAATAAAGTTAATAATAATAATAATAATAATAATAATAATAATAATAATAATAATAATAATTAAAGATACCATCCTCAAAGACTAAAAGCATACAGGTTTTGTGAACCATTTTACTGTACCCATTTTACACTGCTATAGAGAGGAGCCCCCAGTGGTGCAATAGGTTAAACTCTTGTGCCGGCAGGACGGCTGACGGACAGATTGGTGGTTCAAATTCAGGGAGAGCAGGTGAGCTCCCTCTGTCAGCTCCAGCTCCCCATGCGGGGACATGAGAGAAACTTCCCACAAGGATGGTAAAACATCAAACATTCGGGTGTCCCCTGGGCAACATCCTTGCAGACAGCCAATTCTCTCACACCAGAAGTGATTTGCAGTTTCTCAAGTCGCTCCTGACACGAGAAAAAAAAACTGCTATAGAGGACTTGGAGGAGAGACAAAGACTATATATTCCATGTCCACAGCAGATTCTTGCTTCTTCATTAGCAACCAGGCATTGCCTAAAAGGGGGCCAATAATTGTGCCACAAACTTGTCTGTACAAACCTAGGAAGGAAGTGAATCAAGGCACCGGGCAGCCAGCTGCACAATACTCCTGGCTGGAGCTATTTGGAAGGGAGGAGCCAAGTGGCGAAGGAGGGGGTGTGGAGGTCTGGCAGAGCGGTGCCAGTGATTGAAGGCTCCCTGGCTCTCCCCTCAACAAAGGCGGAGCTGATCCCACCTTTGGAAAAGACAAATCCATCACAAAGAACAAGGAGGGAGGCAGCAGTTCAGCCCTTCCCTGCGCCTTATCTTCATATTCCACATGCTGCTACCAGAGGAGAAGCACTTTAAAAAAAGAAAGGCGGGTGCTCCTTCTTGCTCTGCGCTATCCACCCAACAATAAAAGCACAACACCATCCCATGCACAAATATTTGAAAATGAGACTAAGTACAGACGGAACATCCAACAGATCAGGTTTCAAAAAATAAATAACACGAGTACAGCACAAGGCTTCATTAACCCTTGAGGTCAAGATCAGGTTTTCAAATTGAACCAGTTTTGGAAAAAAAAATGGTGTGCCTCTGCAAATAGGGTTGCCTCTGCCTTCCTCTGAGGCTGAGAGGATGTCATTTGCTCAAGGTATCTTTGCGGCTTTGCATGACCAAGCAGAGATTCGAACTCTGGTTTCCAGAGTCCTCGTCTGGTTTTCTTATATGCAGTCCTGTAAACCAAAGAACCTGACAACATGTTTAGTACTGAATGGCACTTCAAATGGAGACTTGCTATACAAAGAAATACTGCCCCAACAAGAAGAACATAAATTGTGCAAAAAGCCACATATATATATATATACAGTACTTCATTCCATGCACACATGCTGCAAAGTAATAACCAAATACAGTTTTTTAAGTCCATATATATTTAAAGAAAAATATTGTGTTTCTGTTAAACTCAACAGTCTTACAGGCATCACACATACTTTTTTCCTAACAGAAGTGGTTTTCATAAAGGAAATCTGTCACATTTGAAGTGGTTCTCAGAGGCCTTCTTAGAAATTTATGGTAAACTCAAGAACTCAGTTTCATTTACATAACTATTTAACATCAATGACAAAATGGTTCATAAAACACATGAAAATAGCAGATCTCACTAGCCATTTGATATAAATCACTTTTTAAAATGTAACTATGACTATTTCTGAGCCATTCGAGTAATAGTTATGACTAGGAGATAATGCAAGAACCTTTCCATAGTAAACTAATATTACATGCAAAATTTATCCAAAGGAGTGGTTTGTTGCAACAAAACAATCGAGTCCTACGGCTTCCTAAAGCCTAAGTGTTATGGGACAAACTTTCCTGGGCTACTGTCTACACAAGGAGGACATTGTTCCTATAAGAACTACGTTTGTCAGTTGTCTGAAGTGATTGAGAACTTTAGCCTGCATAGCTTCATTCATTTGTAGTTTTGGAATGGATCATGAAATCTGAAATCATTAAACTCTTAAGTTCTTCATCTCAGTATTTCTGCCCACATACTTGAAAAGGGTATATAACATTCCTTTAAGGGTGCAATCCTACACATATTTAACTGGAAGTAGGTCCCAATGACCTCACTGGGCACAGGACACTGTTAAAGAGTAGAAGCCAATATCTCAGGACCTTGGCAAGAGCTAATGTACAGCACATAGCTGCCTGGAGCCACAGAGCTCTTAGGCTGACCAGCGTAACGGGAAGCATTTAATGGGTTGAATTGAAATTGTACCCAAGTCCATTTGGGTAATGGCAGAATAAGAGACATAGAGAAGAATCCTAAGTTCCTGCCAGAAAATATTTCAGACCTAATGGTTGCATTGTTGCTTTAAAGAAGTCAATACTTTATGGCAAATAATTCCTAAGGGGTTGCCATCTTGAACACAGAGGAACTTTTCCTTATCTCTTTAGAACAGCCTTAAATTTACCAGAGCTGACTTTTATTTCCTTGGCCTATTACGGGAGCCAATCTAATGATTAAAAGGTTCCTTCATTTAATATTTCATTATACTAGTGTATTCTTTCCACTTATTATGATTCAGGGCATCTGTGCATGATTTAACCCATACCAATAACAAATTCTATCAATTAATATTTGAATATTTGTTTATAGCAATTCGAATTCAGAATTATTGAAAATCCTTTTATATAGTTTCTGTACCTCAATAAAGCCAGCTAATAACCAGGAAACACCTGTTTTTCTGGATGAAAGAAACCAAAATTCCCTGCCAAAGAGCCAGACCATAAAGCTCCTAAAAGCTCTCCTTTGGGTGGCACTACACAATAGCTCTTCCATGCTTGGGATACTTCCTCTGTAAAAAAATTCTTCTCAGTTTCCCTTTAGCTGGAAGTAAACCCCACTGATACACTTCTAAAAGAAAGACACACAAGTGTAGGCTACTACCAAAGTCTGGATAAATTGACTGCCATTTCACACACACTCACAGCACATCAACACCATTTCCAGTAAAATGGGTTGTAAGGGTGGATATGCATGAGATAAGACAGGAAAGTAATGATTTTATTGCACTTTTCCTCGTATTGTGATACTAGAACACCTTAGTTAGTCAATACAGAATGAAAGCCTGCATCACAATTACCTTACAGGTTGCTGTGAGTTTTCTGGGCTGTATGGCCATGTTCCAGAAGCATTCTCTCCTGCCGCCTCACCTGCATCTATGGTAAGCATCCTCAAAGGTTGTGCAATCTCCAACAGAGAAACTTCAGGAGATAATGCTTCTGGAACATGGCCATACAGCCCAGAAAACTCACAGCAACCCAATGATTCCAGCCATGAAAACCTTCAACAATTACCTCATACTTTGTACATAAAGACAGACAAGTAAAAGTGCATTTCGCATCCAACCAGTAATGACACCAGAAAGGAAATGTCTCACACACAGCATTTGATGCAGAGTCATCACTGTTCTTAAAGAAGTTAAAGAAACCAGAGAGTGGGTATCTATTGTAGGCATGCCATCGGACTGTGTGGAAGTCTGAATTCCAAGACGTTTTGGTTTTATTCATATGTGAATAATACCTCAGAAAATCTCAGAAAGTGAATCAGAGCAATGAGACTTTCACAAACATGTGGTAACTTCAGTACTCTGTATTGTCCTTTGACCTTCCTTCAGGCCAAGTATGAGAGTACATATAAATAAAAACTATACAGATGAGTATGATATATGGTCCCTTCAAATCCCTATACAAGGACAGAAATTCTGCCAATACATCCAAGAGGCTATTAAACCCAGGAGTTATAGTAGCAAATTTAGTAAATACATATGGTTCTCTGTCTGTCAGCAGGTGCTAAAATATAAAATTGCTTGCTAAAATATAAAACTCTTCTAAAAGAGTTAATTGGGAGGCAATTGGGAGGCTTGGGAAGCACACTATTGTGTGCTGCTGCTGGAGGATGGCATCCAAAGCTCTGGATAAGAGTATATTCAGCAGTGGAAGGAGTGCCCATCTTCTACCAACAATAATAAACTATTAGAAGAATATGCCTACTAATGGAGGCACCATTCAAATCATTGCAGGTTAGCTTTTAAAAAAGAAAAGAACCCAGACCTTTTCTCTAACCCAGTAGTTCTCAACTTGTGGGTTCCCAGGTGTTTTAGCCTACAATTTCCAGAAATCCCAGCCAGTTTACTAGCTGTTAGGATTTCTGGGAGTTGAAGGCCAAAATATCTGGGGACCCATAGGTTGAGAACCACTGCACTAGCCAGTTTTACCCTGACCGGTAGAACAATCCATCAGAGTGTCATCCGCATAGAGTAAAAAATAATTCCATAATATTTCTGCTGCTCTATGGCAAGAGAGCATGGTTCCTGTGGTAAAACCCACACCACAACATAACCGTTTGATGCTAGAGTTAGCCTGTATGGTGTGTAGGCCTCTCCAGAATTCACAAGGGAATACTTCAAAGCTCAGTTGCCATTTCTCTGTCACTGAAATGGAGGAATCCATGCTCCTAAATGTTTGGCTTACTATTTTAAAAACTTTTCTTAAAAAATGAGGAGTGCAAACCTACCATGTATTGGATGCTGGATTCCAAAGATGAAGCACAAGCTTTATCAAGGCACAGGCATGCTACTGCCAATAAAGACATTTTCTGCTACAACTGGCCCAAGTCACTTGTTTACCTTTTCCATTATATGGACTCCTTTCCAACTTTTGGCCTATAACCCCTTCACAGACCCATTAAAAATCCCTTCCGATCCTCTCGATCGATTTGCTGGATCATGATTTTAAACCTCTGCAACATTACAATCCTGTATCTGGAACTGAGAAATACCCCAAACCCCAAAGTTATCTACAAGGGTGGCTAAGAGAGTGACTCCGTTGCTTTCTGTTGGTTTCAATGAGCACAAACGTTGTTTCATGGACAAAGTTACCAAATAAGATTGTGTATAAGATTACCTTCAGCCTATGCGTATAGAGCAGACATGGGGCAAATTTCAGTCCTCCGGGTGTTTTGGACTTTAACTCCCACCATTCCTGGACTCAGGCCCCTTCCTTTCCCCCCTCAGCCGCTTAAGCGGCTGAGGGGGAAAAGGAAAGGGCCTGAGGCCAGGAATGGTGGGAATTGAAGTCTGAAACACATGGAGAGCCCAAGTTTGCCCATGCCTGGTATAGGTTATATGAAACAAAAATGAATGTCATGTTTAGATTTGGGTCCCTCCTCAAAAATATCTCATGAATTGGAAGAGACCCCACGGGTCATCCAGTCCAACGTAATTCTGCCCTGCAGAAACACACAATCAAAGCCTCCTTGACAGATGGCCATCCAGCCATATGTATGCAATCAGTATTCCAAAATATGTGTGTGTGGCAGACAGCAGGGAATCAGAATGCAAGGGTGCATCTACACTGCAGAATAAATGCAGTTTGACACCACTTTATCTGCAATGGCTAAATGGTGGAAGGATAGGAGCTGGAGTTTGGAGAGGCACCAATACCATTTCATACAGTTAGCTAAAATCAGGACAGTGAATAAAGAGCATCACTCAGAAAACAGAGGAATTCCAGACATGAATCAATCAGGGCTAGCTAACACCCAGTGTCGAATACATCTCACCATGTTAAAACAATGGATGTGGCTCGTAATGAGACATGCCGCATCTTCACAGGATGTCTATGTCCCACACCACTGAAGAAATTATACTGTTTAGCTGGCATTGACATCTCGGGCCCATCTCCTGTTTGGGTATCAGCCAGCACGCCAACACCTTAAATCAAGAAATAGTTTTCTAAGATCTACAGAGATACTCGAAGGAACACCACAGCACGAGAGAGTCCAAAAGTGGCAGGCTAAAACCCGGAACCTCAAGCTATGGCTGATACCAAATGAGAGACTCCCTCCTGGGCACACAAAAGACTGGGCGACTTGGAAGGCCCTGAACAGACTGCGCTCTGGCACCACGAGATGCAGAGCCAACTTAAAAAAATGGGGCCACAAAGTGGAGTCCACGATATGCGAGTGTGGAGAAGAGCAAACCACAGACCACCTATTACAATGCAGCCTGAGCCCTGCCACATGCACAATGGAGGACCTTCATTACATCAACATCAGAGGCACTCCAAGTGGCCAGCTACTGGTCAAAGGACATTTAGTATAAAGCCAAGTTGTTGTTGTGTGTGTAGTGCTTTCAAATTGATTGCAACTTGGTTCGCTTCTGACACGATAAATAAGCTAACACCTCCCAACAAAGGACTCCCCCAGGCAGGAAGCAGCCAGACCTTGAAGCTGAAAGGCTATTCAATGCTAATCAAGGCGTCCAATTTAAACATTCACAACATTCAAACAGAGAAGAGTTTTTCCTCCCATCCTGGCCATTCCACAGATAAATAAACTCTCTCTTGACTAGTTTTCCGACATACCTCACGAACTCTGAGGATGCCTGGCGAAACGTCAGGAGGGAATGCTTCTGGAGCTATAGTTCCCATGGTTCCACAGTGTTGAGAGATGGCATGTAAAGTGTAGATCAGGCATGGGCAAACTTCGGCCCTCCGGGTGTTTTGGAGTTCAACTCCCACAATTCCTAACAGCCTACCGGAGGGCCGAAGTTTGCCCATGCCTGGTGTAGATCCACCCCTAGTTGCAAGGATTTCGGGCAAGGGCGACTCAGCCTGTCCTTTCCTAAAGGAGAGGAAGCAGCTCGTCCCCTTTCCCCCCGCCGCCCCTCCCAGGACTGGCTCTGGGCTTGAAGCAGAGCAAGCAAGCAAGCAAGGAAGGAAGGGGATGCCCGGGAGGGAGGCAATGGGGACCGGAACCCGGCGGCGGCTCTCACCTTCTCGCGCCTTGAGCAGCACCGTGTTGGCCACGATATTCTCGAGCTCCATGGGGGCCTGCCCGGCGCGCCGCCGTCCGCCCAATCCGACTCCCCAACGCCGCCGCCAGCGCCGCCGCCGCCGCCGCCCGCCCTGCCCGACACCTAGGCTGCCTTCTCCCTGGCCCCGCCCACTGCCTGCGCGCCTTAGCCAATCCACGCCCTCGCACAGCCAGAATTCTTCCCTCACTGGCTCGAACGGCCCCTCCCCTCGGCTCCTCTCCGCCCCTCGCTTTTCATTGGCCATCTGAATAAAGAAAAAAAGAAAACCACGGAAGGCGGAACGGAGATTCTCCTGCTCCGGGGATTGGCTCCAGGAGGCTCTGGGGGCGGAGCTGCCAATCAGTTCGGGAGGGTAAGAGACTAGCCAAGCCTCAGCTCTCCGTCCTCGTTGGGAAACATCTCCAAGGCCGGGCGGTGATTGGAGGAGAAGTCGTGGGTCAGCGATGACGCAGGAGACGTCATAGGCAGCTCCGGAGGGGCCGGGGCAGGATTCCCGCACGTGATCCGGGCACCCAGGAATCCGGATCGAGGCTTCTTCGGAGCGCGAGGTCTCGCAACGTGGGGTCGCCGGCCAATCTTAACGACCTAGTACAGTTTGACACCACTTTAACTGCCCTGACTTTTAACAACCACCATGTCAGATTACACAGAGATGCCAGTGAAATCCACAAACATGTGGACAATTTCAACAGAAAGGAGGAAACCATGAACAAAATCTGGCTCCCAGGATTTTAAAAAAACTCTAAAATCAGGACAGTAACTAAAGAACAACACTCCGGAAACAAGGGAATTCCAGACAGGAAACAATCAGGGCCAGCTAACACTTCCCAACAAAGGATTCCCCCAGGCAGGAAGCAGCCAGGCTTTATTTATTTATTAGCGACATTTATATCCCGCCCTTCTCACCCCGAAGGGGACTCAGGGTGGTTTACAAGTATATATACGTACAATATATTATATTATACGACTATATTACAATATTATTAGTAATATTGCATGTAATATAAATATGCAATTATAATAGTGAATTATAATAATTACCCTGTTTCCCCTAAAATAAGACATCCCCAGAAAATAAGACCTTGTAGAGGTTTTGCTGAAATGCTAAATATAAGGCCTCCCCCGAAAGTAAGACCTAGCAAAAATTTTGTTTGGAAGCATGCCTGCCAAACAGAACACCAGAGCATGCAGGATTGGTAAATGTACGTACCGTAGAGTGTTGGACATGGAATTAATGGTAGTACCAAGAAATTCTTGATAGGATTCACAGTTTGTCTGGTTATGCTGGTTTGTGATGACAACTAATGTACAGTATATAATAAATGTTCATTTTTTTGTTCAACAATTAATGTGAATTCTTCTTCATGGAAAAATAAGATATCCCCTGAAAATAAGACCTAGAGCATCTTTGGGAGCAAAAATTAATATAAGACACTGTCTTATTTTCAGGGAAACACGGTATTACATTGTATTACATCATATTATTATTATTATTATTATTATTATTATTATTATTATTACATGTATATACAATATACTAGCTGTGCCCGGCCACGCGTTGCTGTGGCGAAGTATGGTGGTATGGGAAATAAAGTATTGAGGAATTGGTGGTCATTAAGGTAAAGGGTAAAGGTTTCTCCCTGACATTAAGTCTAGTCGTGTCTGACTCTGGGGGTTGGTGCTTATCTCCATTTCTAAGCCAAAGAGCTAGCGTCCGTAAACTCCTCCAAGGTCATGTGGCATGACTGCGTGGAGTGCCATTACCTTCCCGCCGGAGCAGTACCTATTGATCTAGGTTTTTCAAAGCAAATCAAGGTGATTAATTGTGACATTCACACCCTGGTCCTCCCACTTACCTAGTTTCCAACTTCACAACCTCTGAGGGTGCCTGCTATAGATGTGGGCGAAACGTCAGAAGATAATACGTCTGGAACATGGCCGTACAACCCATGGGGTTTGTTGTTTGGAGCGCCCCAGCACTCTTTGGCAGGAAAGGTTAAAGACTTTGTGACATTACCACTCCCATGATTCCATAGCATTGAGGCATGGAAATTAAAATGGTGTCAAAGTGCATTAATTCCACAGTGTAGGAGCGCCCCATGTTTCCGTTCCTTCATCCCTGGTCAATGTTGAGGAATATTGGGAGTTGTATTCCAACGGAATCCAGAAAACCATGCATATGTCCCCTATTGGCTTTCTCCTGCTGTCCTGCAATATAGCACTTGTTGGAGATAGCAGTCTTCTCAAGCCTCCTCTATTTAATGTTTTGTCTGTTTTATAATGTGTCAGATTATTTTCTGAAGTGTACAACTTCTTTGGTTTGCAGTTTTATTCGCTCTATATACTTAAACCAGTGGGAGGGGCTGCAGACCATGTGACTGGTTTAGTGATGGTTTAGAATGTTCATTTTTAAACAGGATGACAGAAGTCAGTTGAGGCTCCAGTCTGTTTGAATACAGAAGCCAATGTTAGGAGTTCGAAGACGTTGAGGCTTGAATCTGTTTAAGTACAGAAGCCAATGTTAGAAGTTAGAAGTCAGTTGAGGCTTGTGTTTCCTTGGAAATAGACTGTTATAAAAGAGAGCTGTATAGAACAATATAGTTTTAAAGAGACTGTTAAAGATTATAAGTTAAAGATACAAACTGAAATATTTTAAAGATTAATCTGACGAGAAATGTACCTGTATATTTAAATACATAAAGTTATGAGTAAACAGACATGTTATTTTAAAGAAGTCTACTTGAATCTTTGTCCACTGACAACGTCAAATAGAAACAAAATATCTACACGCCCAGGGATCTTCCATTACCCAATAAACTGAAGCAACACCTCGTGAAACTCTGCTACTCAATAGGCTATGATGCTTATTTATTTCGTGTCAAAAGCATTGCATAATAAATAAATTTAAAAGTGATGAAATAAAGGAAATCACAAGCAGCTAAATAGTTTTAGACCGAAAGTGGGCAACAGCGACCGCATTGTCCGTAGCTTTAAACAACTCCTCCTCCGTACACGAGGCATGACATTGTGGACAAGCATACATATGCGGAGTTGTCCTAACTTCACACACAGTCACACAAGGTGATAATCCCCAATAAGTTGTGATCCTTACAGGTCATAATCCTTTAGCCCAACAGCACTCAAGTGGCTTTAGAAAACATGTCTCTATAAACTCTTTTCCAAATCATGTAGAACTCTTAAGAATTCCTACTTATTCTTATGGGTATTGCTCCATTATCCAGATGGAGGCCACTAGGGAGCGCTAAAGAGAGAAGGATAGTCCATTTTACGGGGTGGAGGGTGGATTGAAGGCGGAAAACAATTTCCCCCTGTTTTCCTGTTATTCTCCCCATCTATGTACCCGGCGTGGGAACAACCCTAATTTATGATATGGGAGAGGGGAGGGGGAATAACCAGCAAAACGGGGGAAATGGTTTTCCTCCTTCAACTCCCCCCCTCCATAAAATGGACTATCCTCCTCTCTCTTGCGCCCCCTGGTGGCCTCCGCCTGGATAATGGAGCAGTGCCTTTTAATGTTTGTAACAGCTGGCAGGATGATCCTCTGAGTTGCCTTCAAGCCGCTTCTGGTTTATGGTGGCCCTAACCCCTATCATGGGGTTTCCTTCACAAGCTTTATTCAGGGGAGGATTTGCCTTTGCCTCCCTCTGAGGGTGAGAGAGTGTGACTTGCCCAAGGCCACCCAGGGGGTTTAAATCCCTTCATAGTTTCCAAGCGGAGGGAAGTCTAGTCAGCCCAGTGTATCCACAGATTCAAATATCCAGGGCTTGAAAATATTTTTTTTAAATCCCCAAAACGGACCATGATTTTTGCCATTTTATATAAGAGAAGCCAATTTACTATACCACTATTTATACTGGGACTTGAGCATCCATGGATTTTGGTATCCACGGGGGAGGGGGTATCCCTGTAAACAAACCCCAGTGGATACCAAAGGTGTCCTGGTCCCACTCTATTCTGTGCTGGTCAGGCCTCCTTTAAAGAACTGCGTTCAGTCCTTGGTGCCACATATTAAGAAGGATATAGACACGTTGGAGCAGGTTCAGAGAAAGGCAATGAGGATGGTAACTGATATGGAGAGCAAAACAGATGAGGGAAGTTTGAAAGACTTGGGCATAGCCATCTTGGTGAAGAGAAGACTGGGGAGTGACATGACCACCTTTCAAATGCCTCAAGGACTGTCACAGAGGGGAGAGTGTAGGCCTGTTCTCTGATGTCATTGAAGTTAGGACCAAATCTTATGGTTTGAAGTTACAGCAAAGTAAATTTCCATTGAACATTAGAAGAAACTTCTTGACCATAAGAGCAGTGTGGCAGTGGGACTGACTGCCTAGAGGGCTGGTGCGTTCTCATTTTCTAGAGCAGGGCTTCTTAAACCTTTTCCACACATGACCCCTTTCCGCTCGAGAATTTTTTTTTACTCAACCCTGGAAGATGTATAAAAAATTAACATTTATTAATAATGGAAATTTGCAAGGTTAGCTAAAGAGGCTGATTTTCCTTTTATGACGTACGGCTGAAGCATTTTCTGCAGAGTCCACTGTAAACGCTGCACGTTGTTGATAACAAGTTTATGTAAATGTCTAGATGGTGATCAGAAACCTTTTACCATTCCCAATTTTCTTTTAACCCCAACACTGAGCTAAGGGGACCCATTTGGGGTTGGGACACACAGTTTAAGAAGCTGCAGTCTAGATATCTTTAAAAAGAGGCTTGACTGCTTCCTGCCTGGGGAACTTTAGCTTGGGATCCAGCACTGAGCAGGGGTTTGGATTCAATGGCCCATGGGACCCCCTTCCAACCCTGATTTTATGACTCCTGTTACACAAGTTGAGCCAAAGACTGACAGCTTGTCTACTTGAAAAAAACTTCAACCAAATCAGTAGACATTCAACACTGGCAGATAGTGAGTTCACAGTATGAATTTGCCAGGTTCTTATTATACAAATGTATTTCTGGGTGAGCTCTTTTGCCTTTGAAAGTGGTCTTCTGCTCATGGTGTAATGGCAAACAATGAGTCTGTGAGGTTGTGCAATCCGTTTTCTTCCAAATAAGTTACTCAATATGGCAGTTGCTGTGCTGGCGACTGGCACAACCTTAACTGCGTATGCAATTTACAGAACAATGCTCTGGCTCCTGATTCTTGGCTCGAGCAATTACAGTGCCCCAAGGGCAGGGCATATATCATGCAAATGCACAAAGGCAAAGCGCACGTCCAATTCTTGGGAAAAGAAAACCTCAGAGTTTAACTTTGGGTGGTGGAGTGGAGAACATTTGCCTAATTAAGAACAACTCAACCAATTCAAATTTTGGCACACAAACTGCTCTTTACACACAAACACACACAGGATCCCAACCAGTACAGCTGACTTTCAACAACCAACTGTGAACCGAATAATGATACAGTAACACCTCTGATGACAAAGTATGTTTATGAGCCTTACTTCTTTACCATAAAATTTGGTACCAGAAGCAGAAATAGCATAGAAAGAAGACAGATAGTTTCCTATACTACAAAAAATTAGAGACGTTTCAGCAACCTTTTTGTCTAAAACAAGTAAGAAGCCCAACCAAAATCAAGTGATCAGATTAGGTAAGTCTTACTGAAGTAAATAAACATTCTGAATCTTAAGGAGGACTTGAAAACTTCTTCCAAAATGAACTGAGGGATTATTTTTTCTTTAACCACCCTCCACTATTCTATGAGCTCATCTATACTGATCACCTAGGTCAGTGTGTACCTGGGTCAGCCCTATGGGGAGAGAGCAAAGATGAATACTTATATCGTCAACAAAAACTAAAACTTAGTAATGTGGTTTATCTTGCCCAGGGCGAATGTAAAGGGAATTACTTACAATGCTTCAGATTTATCCATAGTTATTTTATTCACATGACACCCATAAAATGCTTTCCACAACCATCACAGTCCCAATCTTGAAGTGTCTGATGGGAATCCATCTTGTCACTTACTAAAAGCAAGCTCTTAATACTTCTACTGAAGAAAGAAAGCTTTTAATACTTATACTGAAGTATTATTAAAGTATTATTAAGTATTATTAAAAGCAAGCTCTTAATACCCTGTTTCCCCGAAAATAAGACATCCCCAGAAAATAAGACCTAGTAGAGGTTTTGCTGAATTGCTAAATATAAGGCCTCCCCTGAAAGTAAGACCTAGTAAAGTTTTTGTTTGGAAGCATGCCCAACGAACAGAACACCAGAGCATGCAGGATCGGTAAATGTACATACCATAGATAGTTGTACATGGAAATACAGTAGAGTCTCACTTATCCAACATTCACTTATCCAACGTTCTGGATTATCCAACACACTTTTGTAGTAATTGGTTTCAATATATCGTGATTTTTTGGTGCTAAATTCATACAGTAATTACTACGTAGCATTACTGCGTATTGAACTGCTTTTTCTGTCAAATGTGTTGTATAACATAATGTTTTGGTGCTTAATTCGTAAAATCATAACCTAATTTGATGTTTAATAGGCTTCTCCTTAATCTCTTCTTATTATCCAACATATTCGCTTATCCAATGTTCTGCTGGCCCGTTTATGTTGGATAAGTGAGACTCTACTGCAGGGGTCCCCAAACTAAGGCCCGGGGGCCGGATGTGGCCCTCCAAGGTCATTTACCTGGCCCACGCCCTCAGTTTTATAATATAATATTTTATATCAGTTTTAATAATATAATATATTGTTTATACATATAATATTGATAATAATCTTATGTTATACAATATAATACTAATAAGAATACCATATAATAATATTAATTATATGTTATATATTACATATTATATTACAGTATAGTGGTATAGTTCAATATAGTAATATATAATGCTAATATTGTGTTATGCTAATAATATAATATATTGTATGTACATACAGCTGCTCTGAGTCCCCTTCAGGGTGAGAAGGGTGGGATATAAATGTAGTAAATAAATGCAGTAAATAAATAATTAATTTTAGACTTAGGCTCGGCCAAAGTCTGACATGACTTGAAGGCACACAACAACAACAACAACAACAACAACAACAATAACAACAATCCTAATTAACTTGACTATCTCATTGGCCAGTAGCAGGCCCACACTTTCCATTGAAATCCTAATAGGTTTATGTTGGTTAAAATTGTTTTCATTTTTAAATATTGTATTGTTTTTTCATTGTTGTTGTTGTTGCACTACAAATAAGACATGTGCAATATATGTGTGTGTGTGTGTTTATATATATTTATATATACAATATAATTTACAATAATATATAATAATTATAACATATTGTATATACATATAATTTTCATAATATTATATTGTAATACGATATAATACTAATAATACAATATAATAATATTAATTATATATTATATTTTACATGTAATATTACCAATAATATTACAATATATTGATACAGTACAATATAGTAATTTATTACCAGTATTGTCCTATGCTAATAGTATAATATTGTATGTAAATTTAATTTGTAAGCCGCTCTGAGTCCTCTTCGGGGTGAGAAAGAAGGGTGGGATATAAATGTAGCAAATAAATAAATAAATGTGCAGTATGCATAGGAATTTGGTTTTTTTTTTCAAATGATAATTCGGTCCCTCAACAGTCTGAAAGATTATGAACTGGCCCTCTGCTTTAAAAGTTTGGGGACCCCCGCTCTACTGTAATGGTAGGAACAAGAAATTCTTGATAGGACTCAGTTTGTCTGGTTATGTTGGTTTGTGATGACAACTACTGTACAGTATATGATAAATTTTCATTTTTTATTCAACAATAAATGTGAATTCTTCTTCATGGAAAGAATATGTCATCCCCTGAAAATAAGACCTAGTGCATCTTTGGGAGCAAAAATTAATATAAGACACTGTCTTATTTTGGGGGAAACAGGGTACTTCTACTGAAGAAAGGAAACTTATGGGAAAATGCAGCAAATGAGCTGTGTTGCTGAGGGCACTTCCAGGCAGCACGAAAATGCAGGTTTTAAATGAAGGACAAAAAAACCCGGGACCTGAGAACATGTCCCCACACAGATCTGTGGGTCTCAGGATTTCTTCTCCCGGGGCAGACAGGGAAAATCCAGCTGAAGGGTTTTTTAAAAAATCACTCAGTTATGTGCTGGACTGTATATGAACACATGCGAATATCTTAATATAAATACAAGCAGATTTGTATGTGCGTATTTGAAGTTCAGCACATAATGGAGGGAATTTTTTGAAAAACAAAACTTCCACAGGATTTCTCTCTTCCCCTAATTGCTTATTCAAGCTCTGTTTAATATTGTAAAGTTTAAAATTAAGAGTTTCAGAGAGTTCTAATTGCTCTCAGTTCGTGCTTCCTTTAAATCAGCTGTGTGTCCGTTTCACAGCCCAAACAGATGATCAGCTGTTTTGGGCTTTTTAAAAGCAGACATGTGCTGGAGCAGTTTCCAAGAAGGGGGGGGGATCATGTGTTTTTTGCAAGTTAAGGGATATACTGTGATGTAAATATGCACATTTTCCAGCCAGAATAAAGATACAAGGGGAATATTTTATCCCGTGGTTTTTTTGTCCATTTCAGTGAATCAGCGTGGACTTACCGCTAGTGTCATGTAGCCGCCCTCTCTTTTAACTTGAGAAATCCCATGTTTTAGGTGTTGTGTGGATGGGCCCTGAGTGGTGAATTCCATGGAGAAGAGATAATATTCTGGCAATGCTTTTCTGGGGTACCTACCACCCATCTGAGAGATGACACTACCAGCAATGACCTAGCTAATGCCAGTAACAGAACCATGGCCCCCTCCTCTACCGTCATCCCATGGGACTCAAAGTGGCACAGAGTATAAATGGAAGGAAAAGGGACAATGGACAATTGGCTACACCAGGGTTAGTCACTAAGGACCTCATCACATTGAGATCCACATGGCGGGTGATAGTGAGGGGCTTCAGCATACATCGTGATGAATCCAGTAGGCAGCGTGGGGAACCTGTTGCCCTGCATCCCGCATGGCCTGCATTGCTGCTTACCTATCCCACAGAGAGAAGTGTCACCACCCAACTCTCCTCCCCCTTTCTCTCAATGACAACACAGGTCTCCAGAGTCTTAGTCTAATCCACAAACTCCGCCATGCTAGCTGTCATGAATGTTTTCTAAAATAGCAGTTATAATGCAGAGGCAATTTGGATTGGAAAAAGGTGGGAGGGGAGTGTTTATCAACAGTATCAGCTCCTGGAATGTGTATCAACTCCCAGAAGCTAATATTTGGGAAAGAAATCCACTTCCAACCATGTTTTCTTCCAAATGGCAGGGATGGAAAGCTTTTCAGGTTAGAGGGCTAGTGTGGCTGTCATTTTGCATGACCAGATATGACTCCCAGTTGTCCTCTGGAGGTTTGGAGAGAGCTATTTCAATGTTGAGAGGAATGTGTATTCAGTTTAAAAGCCGTTTTTATTTCCCAAAGAAATCTGGAGAAGGTGCTGGATGGTTAGGGAGTTTCCCATGGGTCACACTAGATGCCTCAAAAGGCCTCATGTGATCCAAAAGCTGCACATATTCATATTTACTTGAATCTAATGCGCATATTTTTTGGATAAATGATATTCCCAAAATTGAGGTTGTGCATTAGATTTGATGGTGCATTAGAATTGTGCATGTAAATTCGACTTTGTTGTTGATCCTATCGTCAAGGAGGCAGGCAGGCAGTTGAACAGGGGAGGTTTTGGAGGTCATTCGGGAACTAGGTGAGGCTGGTGAGTTTGCCAGCCTAGGGCTGACAGAGGGAGGCGGCTTCCCACCAGCCTTTTTGCAATCATTGCATTACATTTGACAGCAAATCCTTTTTTTGTAATGTGCACCTTCAAAGTTGAAGTACACATTACATTCGATGGTGCATTATATTCAAGTAAATATGGTATCTTATCCTTGCTTTATGAATGTCTTAATGTATACAGTATCTACAAATGTGGACTAAAGCCTTTTTTGTCCTCCTACACTGCCCTCTCAGGGCCCTTCCACACAGCCATATAACCCAGAATATCAAGGCAGAAAATCCCACACTACCTGCTTTGAACTGGGTTATCTGAGTCCACAATGTCATATATTCTAGTTCAAAGCCAAAAACGTGAGATTTTATTCAGCTGTGTGGAAGGGACCAGAGTTTCAATCTCCCACCAACCCTAATCACTCGCAACATCTATTCACAAAATGTTTTGGAAGACCAAAATGCAACCAAATTATCAATATCACACCTAGTCTGGAATTTCAAAATGAGGGTCAAACTAAACTCTATATTGGGACTATTTTTAGAAGAGGGACTCCCTGAAGTGGTGAAAGATGCCTGTTAGTCTTGTGATTTTCTTCATATACATATCTTCCATCTAGCATGTGGTTTTTTTTTTCATTAAAGGTCTGCAGAAGCCCAACCCAGCATTCAGTTGCAAGTTTTGTGGTTGATGCACATATCTCAGGAAATTGTATTCCATAAATGGAAACCCAAAGGGAGGTCAAATGAAACTAATACTCCACCCCTTTAATGTCCAAAGCTTGCAAGTAGAGACTGAAAAATTAATGAAATTCATGCATTGCTGTAGCACAATTAGAGCAGCAGGCGGCACTGCAGGAAAGTCCAAAATGCAGCTTTTACTGGCAAATCATTTTCTTAGAATTCTCTTGCAGCCTGCTTGCTCCATGTTTAGTTCTGTTAGAAGTTGTTTCCTACAATAAGCTTAATGTTATTCTGAGTGATCTATCAGGGATACTATAAAGGCTACTGTGGCAGGAAATGTTCCCTTTAAAGACAGAGGCTATTCCAGAGATAAAGACATTTTCTTGGAGACACTGGCTGGAGGGAATGATAAGCTGCCTTTATGATAAAAAGGCATCCCAGGGTAGAACAGAGGACAGGAAAAGGCAAAGAAAGACATAGCTATATAGCCACAACTGTGTTGCAGAAACTGGAGATTGCAAACACTGAGAGAAGGTCAGCATGATAATATGTATTTATGATATTAGATTTAACCCTTGTCTTCTTTTCTTCAACACTTCAAAAGTTGACTCTGTGATCCATTATCCATGTTCCCAGATTTACTACCAAAGGGACCTGTTGCTCATCTCCATTGTGAGAAAAAGTCGCATGGGCCAACATAGCAGTTTGGTGCCAGGACTGCGGGGTGATGGTGGCAGTAGTGGTGTTAAAACATGGATCCTAGAAAGGACGTGGTTGAGATACACACACTCTTATTAATTTTGTTAGAGACAAATTCATTGCATTTGAAAAGATGGCACAGATATTGTGTAATGCTAAAAACATGATGTCTTCCTTAGTTTAATTGTAACTTCACATGGGTCCTATCACATTATTATAGCACTACTTTTACACTTTAACTGCTATGCCTATGTCTTGTGGAAATCTGTAATTTATAGTTTAGTAAGGCCTAAGAGCTTGGCTGTGGATTCATTCCCAAAGCCTCTCCCTATATGGCAAATTCCAGCATGTTGTCATAGCAGTTAAAGTGGAACAATAGTGTTATAAAGCATAATATGATAGTGCAAGGGTTTGAGGGAAGCCATGTTCTCTGAGCCGTAGCCTTTCTCCTGCTAACACTAATTTGTTGTGCACTATGTTTCTATAGCTGTTCGACAATTGATGGACAATTGCACAAAGAGGACAATGGACTTCCTTCTACTTCTTCACAGCACCATGACAGTTATGAAAATAGTCATGCGGAAATGTTAGCAAGGTGGTGATATTTCATAGAATCACAGAATCATAGAATCGTAGAGTTGGAAGAGACCTCATGGGCCATCGAGTCCAACCCCCTGCAAGAAGCAGGAAAATCTCATTCAAAGCACCCCCGACAGATGGTCATCCAGCCTCTGCTTAAAAGCCTTCAAAGAAGGAGCCTCCACCACTGTCCGGGGGTGTTCCACTGCTGAACAGCTCTCACAGTCAGGAAGTTCTTCCTGATGTTTAGGTGGAATCTCCTTTCCTGCAGTCTGAGGCCATTGTTCCGCATCCTGGTCTCCAGGGCAGCAGCAAACAAGCTTGCTCCCTTCTTCCTATGACTTCCCCTCACATATTTGTACATGGCTATCATGTCTCCTCTCAGCCTTCTCTTCTGCAGGCTAAACATGCCCAGCTCTTTAAGCCGCTCCTCATAGGGCTTGTGCTCCAGACCCTTAATCATTTTAGTTGCCCTCCTCTGGACGCTTTCCAGCTTGTCAACATCTCCCTTCAACTACGGTGCCCAGAATTGGACACAATATTTCAGGTGTGGTCTGACCAAGGCAGAATAGAGGGGTAGCATGACTTCCCTGGACCTATATGCTATACTCCTATTTATGCAGGCCAAAATCCCATTGGCTTTTTTCGCCGCTGCATCACATTGTAGGTTCATGTTTAACTTGTTGTCCACGAGGACTCCAAGATCTTTTTCACACGTACTGCTGTCGAGCCAAGCACCCCATTCTGTATCTTTGTATTTCATTTTTTCTGCCGAAGTGAAGTATCTTGCATTTGTTCCTGTTGAACTTCATTTTGTTAGTTTTGGCCCATCTCTGTCAAGATCATTTTGAATTCTGCTCCTGTCTTCTGGAGTGTTAGCTATCCCTCCCAGTTTGGTGTCGTCTGCAAACTTGATGATCTTGCCTTCTAACTCTTCATCTAAGTCGTTAATAAAGATGTTGAACAGAACCGGGCCCAGGACAGAATCCTGCGGCACTCCACTTGTGACTTCTTTCCAAGATGAAGAAGATGCATTGGTGAGCACCCTTTGGGTTCGTTTGCTTAACCAATTACAGATCCACCTAACCGTAGTTTTGCCTAGCCCACATTTGACTAGCTTGTTTGCCAGAAGGCCTTACTGAAATCCAGATAGGCTACATCCATGACATTCCCCGCATCTACCCAGCTTGTAACTCTATCGAAAAAAGAGATCAGATTAGTCTAGCATGATTTGTTTTTGGTAAATCTGTGTTGACTACAGGGCTGGCCGGAGATAATTTTCAATGTTAAGCGGGGGTGGTGAAAAGCGCCCCCCCCACCGGCGCCGCCTCCCGCGCCCTGGTCCCGCCTCCCGCCCAGCGTGCCCTGGCCCCACCTCCCACGCTGCGTGGGAGGCGGGGCCAGGGCGAATAGTGCGGGAGGCGGGGCCAGAGTTGGCCCCGCCTCCCGCGCTACTCCCGCTCGCCCGTCTGGCCTTTTCTAGCTGGCCAGACTGCAGCGGAGGTCCCTCCAGGCCGCGATTGCGGCCTGGAGGGACCTCCGCTGCAGTCTGGCCAGCTAGAAAAGGCCAGACGGGCAAGGGCGAATAGCGCGGGAGACGGGGCCAACTGTCACAAGTGGAGTGCCGCAGGATTCTGTCCTGGGCCCGGTTCTGTTCAACATCTTTATTAACGACTTAGATGAAGAGTTAGAAGGGCCAGGGCACGCTGGGCAGGGGGGGCGGGGCACCGCCCTGACGGTGCCCCGCCTCACGCCCAGTGCGCCCTGGTCTTGTGGTAGCTGGCCAGGCAAGCCTTGTGGCCTGGCTGGCCTTACCCAGCTAGCAGCTGGCCGGGCAAGGCCAGCCAGGCCAGGGCGCACTGGGTGGGAGGCGGGGCACCGTCAGGGCGGTGCCCCGCCTCCCGCCCAGCCTGATGGCGCCCCCCTGGACCTGCGCCCGAGGCGGCGGCCTCACATGGCCTCCATAGTGGGGCCGGCCCTGGTTGACTATTAGCAATGACTGCATTTGTTTCTAAGTGTTTGCAGACCACTTCCTTAATGATCTTTTCCAGAATCTTGCCTGGTATTAACGTGAGGCTAACCGGACGGGAATTGTTTGGGTCATCCTTTTTTCCCCTTCTTGAAGATAGGGACCACATTCATCCTCCTTCAATCTGCTGGGACTTCTCCCGTTCTCCAAGAACTCTCAAAAATGATTGCCAGTGGTTCCAAAATAACTTCCGCTAGTTTCTTCAATACTCTTGGGTGTAGTTGATCCGGCCCTGGAGACTTGAATTCGTTTAGAGCGGTCATGTGTTCCTGGACAACTTGTTTCCCTATTTGGGGTTGGATTTCCCCTAATACTTCATCTATTCCATGTTGCTGAGGTTGAGGCTGGCTTTCTTTTTGTGAGAAGACCGAGGCAAAGAAGGCATTAAATAGTTCTACCTTTTCCCTATCTCCTGTCAGAATTTCCCCATCTTCTCCTCGCAGAGGCCCTATCACCTCCTTGTTCTTCCTTTTCCTACCGACGTAAGCAAAGAAGCCCTTTTTATTGTTTTTAATGTCTCTGGCAAGCCTGCACTCATTTGCACTTTAGCCTTGTGAACCTTTTCCCTACAGGAGTTGGCTATTCGTTTGAATTCTTCTTTGGTGGTTTCTCCCTTTTTCCACTTCTTATGCATGTCTTTTTTTAGTCTTAGACCAGTTAGAAGTTCTTTGGACATCAGTTCTGGCTTCTTTGCAATTGTCTTATTTTTATTCTTTGTTGGCACTGTTTGCATTTGTGCCTTGAGTATTTCACTTTTGAAAAACTCCCATCCATTTTTAACTCCCTTGTCTTTTAATATTGGCGTCAAAAAGTCAAAAAGTTTTTTCAGTCAAAAAGCCTTTGGAAGAGATGTTAGAGGCGTTTTCACCTGAATGTTAAAGGAATATTCTAGGTGTGCCTCTTTTAGGAGATAGATCTCTACATGTTTAATAGCCACTTTGGGATTTGGATCACCACCTTCAGCTTTACTGCTCCACTGACCTTTGAGCTCCTAGCCGTCATGGGCAACTTCTTGGGGGAAAGAGCAGCAATCATGGATTGAACCTGCTGGTCTCTGTAAGAAAGCAATTGTCTTTGTCTTCCTTCCAACATCTATTCTAAAGACCTTTTTGAATGGGGAGCACTAAGGGCATTGTTGTGGAAGCCTAGTGCTCTTGGACTGAGTTTGGATGGCAACCCGTCTTCTCAGTACATGAAATCCAACAAGAGAGCCAAAGAGATCTTTTTTGGGGGGGGGGGGGGGTATCTAGATGTTGTTTTCATGTTTTAATATCTTCATGTTAATGGTTTTAAATTGTATTTATATGTTGATTGTTTCTATTGATTTTATGTTATGTTTTATTTGCTTTGTATAATGTGGCATTGAATTTTTGCCTAAATGTATGTTGTACGCTGCTCTGAGTCCCCTGCGGGGTGAGAAGAGCGGGATAGAAATGAAGAAAATATATAAAAATAAATAAACCTGAAGGATCCTCAACAAATGCCTTTCCATCCACCAGCTGCTTTCAAACTCCCAGAGAGAAGTCATCAACCCTCTAGTACAGGGGTTCCCAAACTAAGGTACACAGGCCAGGTGTGGCCCTCCAAGGCCATTTCCCCACCCCCACCCTAGACTTCAGGCTTAGGGTTGCCCTAAGTTTGAAACGACTTGAAGACACACAACAACAATCCTAATTAACTTGACTACCTCATCAGCCAAAAGTAGGCCCACACTTACCATTGTAATGCCGCTAAGTTTATGTTGGTTAAAATTGTTAATAATTTTAAATATTTTAAATGTATTTTCCCTTTTTTGCACTACAAGTAAGATATGTGCAGTGTGCATAAGAATTCATTCATGGTTTTTTAAAAACTATACTCCTGTCCCCCAACATCTAAGGGAGTGTGAACCGGCCCGTGGCTTAAAAAGTTTGAGGACCCCTGCTCTAGTGCATTGATTAGTTGGGGCTCTACCCATCATCATTCCAAGTTGGTGGGACTCCATTTAGTCCTTTGCTCCTAGCAGCAAAATGTCTTGGGCCTCCTCTGATTGAACCCCTGCAAAAAATTGTATTTCAGACTGGACAAAGTCAGGATGAAAACTTAATATGGAAGCATCCTCATTCTGTTGTGCTGCATCTAAAAAGGAGTGGGCAATGGCAGCTTTAATAGCTGTTGTTGGACTACACTGCCAATGCAGCTCCTATGATCTTCACAACTATCCATGCTAATTGAGCTTAGTGAAAATTGTGGAACAACATTTGCTCGCTCAAATTTATGTCAGCTAATATGATAGCTGGAAAGGGAGAATCACAATTAACAAATTAAGATCCACATTGAGCCTTAAACAGTGGGGGCAGAACTATCTATAAGCTAGAGCATACACTATAGCCTCAGTATTTTGAACCTTATCATGGAGAATGCCCAAAATAAAATGTAGTGCAACACTGTGCAATTCAAGGCCAAAACAGGAAACAGGGACGGACTGATAGGGCGTCTACAGTATATTCTTCCCTCCTTGAGTAATTGCTACATATTCATTTCTCCACAGTCTCACAGAACCATTGAAGAAGCAGGCATCTCTCTGGACAACTGACATGCAGAAGGTATGCAGGATATAGGTTGCAGGGATTTGCCATTTTGGGCGCTTCTGGTGGATTGTGCTGCAAAGAGTTGGTGGCATTCAGGACAGCCTGGACGCATGCAGTTGCATCCCTCACTAATGGATCTTGAACTCTGCAAGACTGTAAGCTGTATCACACTATACACACTGTTATAACATCATTATTCCACATTAACTGCTATGGCTGCTCCCTGTGGAATTCACCCCCCCCCCAAAAAAAGTATAAGTCCTCGTATCCTATACAATGTTGTCATGACAGTTAAAGTAGAATAACTGTATACTTTAAGGGAGGCAGGGCTTTAGAATTCTCAACCATAGGGATCTTAGACTGAGGTTTACAAATCCCAGAATTCCACAGAGGACAGCCAATGCAGTTAATATGGAATAATAGTGTTATAACAGTGTAGTGCAGGCATGGGCAAACTTTGGCCCTCCAGGTGCTTAAGCATCTGAGGGGGGAAAGGAAGGGGTGGAGGCTAGGAATTGTGGAAGGTGAAGTCCAAAACACCTGGAAGGCCAAAGTTTGCCCATGCCTGGTGTAGTGTGATAGGGCCCGATGTCTTACTTAAATGGTGCTTCCAAGCTCAGAAAGTAAGTGACAACAGTAAGACAGCAAATAAATTGTGCCATGAAATGCAGCGGTCCAACAAACTCATTCCTTTGGGATAGATTTACATATATAGAATCCCTTTTGATGATTGAAGTTAGAACCATGGGAAAATTCTGCAGAGAGGTGTGGTGACCAAGAGAGGAAATGAGCTGTCAAGTGTAGTTGGGGGAGGGTGGGATAGATTTTGTCTGATGAGGCAGCAGCTCAGGCCAGTGAAAGGACAGAAGATATCCTATACAGAGAGAGATAAGCCCTAAATCACACAGCTTGATCCTTTTATTAGACCAGGGCGATTTACATTAAAAAAATTCAAGGCAATTCCAAAACTTATTTTCTTCTGCTTGAGGCAACTGGCTAATAAAATGTCCTGAATCCTTCTGAAACCTTGGTCTGTGCAGCTTCTTGATACTGGGAATCACATTGTCTGCATTGGGCAGTTTCTCTGAGGAAATGCTTCAGTCTGTCCTCAGAGGTGCCATATGCACTGTCCTCAACCCACAGCAGCAAGTCGGAGTCCAGTTGGGCCGATCAGCCCTGATAGACTGTCACCTTACTGTCTGTGTTGCCGTTGCCACACCCAGATGTCCACATAGCTCTGTGAGAGCACCTGGCCATTGATGGCACCCTGTGCTATTATCAGCAGAGATGCTTGTGTGACCAGGAAAGAGAAGGTGGTCTCCCCTCCTTCCTGGTTGCCTGGGTACCTGCGACAAGCAGGGTTCTTAATGGCTTTACTGGATTAATTTTACATACAAATCACGTGTTTGCTTTCCAGATGTGGGGAAATGCCACACACCTTCCAGGAGACACTTCCCTTTTGATGGAAACCCCAAACTCTCATCTTAACAAGTCAACACAACTACAGTGTGTTGCTGAAGCGGAGTTCCAGCACCTGCTGCTTCCAGTCACTTATAGCCTGGTTTGTGTGCTAAGCTTGGGCTCAAACAGTGTTGCCTTGTGGAGCTGCTGGGTCACCCGAGCCCAGGCCCCTCCTGTCATGATCTTCATCTACAATCTCATTGTCATCGACCTACTGTTTGCCCTGTCACTGCCCCTGCAAGCTGTGTATCATGCTAGACGCAACGACTGGCCCTTTGGCGAGGGCCTGTGTAAGGCCACCAATGCTCTTTTCTTGGCCAACATGTTCAGCAGCACCCTTTTCTTGGCCTGCATCTGCCTCGAACGTTACCTGGCTGTCATCCACCCTATCCGCTACCTGCGCCTCCGGTGGCCCTTCTACCGTGTGCTACTCTCCATGGCAATCTGGTGCACAGTAGCGATTGGGCTGCTGATCTTCTTTTCCAAAAGCACTGTGACTCGTCACTTCCCAAATGGGAATACTGCCTGCATGGAGAATTTCCCGGCTCGTGTATGGAGCAATGAACTTGCAGCCATGGTCTTTGCCTCTTCAGCCTTGGGTTTCTTTGTGCCCTTTGTCACCATTGTCATCTGTTCGGTTGTGATTGGCCGACGCATCATGAATCTCACACACAGGTCAGTTCAGGCTTCCTCGCTTCGGAGGCACTCTCTCCACACTCTCCTGATGGTGACCGGCCTGCTTACCTTCTGCTTCCTACCATTTCACATCATCCACATCCTACATACGCTTGGCCGTATTGGGGTCCTCTCAACCCCAGGACTGCTGCCTTTCACATGTTCAGCACAGCGAGCGGTCATGGCCCTTGCGAGCATCAACAGTGCTCTTAATCCACTGCTGTACTATTTCAATATGAAAGCTACCAATCGGAAACTGCCCTGCTGTGGCACAATAAGCCAGAACCTCATGGATTCAGGTGAGACTGCTAGCCCAACCATGGAGGGCCTCAGAAACATGACCTAGATCAGTGGTTCTCAACCAGTGGGTCCCCAGATCTTTTGGCCTTCAACTCCAGAAATCATAACAGCTGGTAAACTGGCTGGGATTTTTGGGAGTTGGGAACCCACAGGTTGAGAACCACTGACCTGGATACTAGTGTATAAGGCCTTCTTTGTAGCAACATCTGACTTGTTCTGGAGTGTCATCATAATCTTTGTTTTCTTCCCTCACCCCCACTATTAGCAAGACAATGTATTACCCGTAACTTTTGAACAGGATATCTACAATAGCTTCCTGACACGACAAAGAAAGATAATATAATAATCTTAATACCTGGGCAATTTTGAAACACACAAAATCTACTGGTTTTAGAGGATCACCTTTTCTAGTATATAGGTACTCCATAGGGTATCATGTATTAGTTGTCTATGTGGGCATGGGATCATCCAGTATACAGGCAGGAAGGTGACCATAAACTCACACTGGAGGATGTAGAGATTCCTAGAGAGAACATTTTAAATCAAATCTGCAAAAGTCAAAACTTCAAATGTGGAGGGGCAACTGTTTACTTTAATCTGGCTGGTCCATGAGGAATGACTGGTATTAGTTATACTCAGAGCCAAAATATCTATGATTAGAGGAAAAACCTGGAGGCAGTGGGAACAGAGACAGTTCTAGAAAGGAGTGCAATCAGTTAAGGAGTCCAGACAGTAGAGCGACAGAGCTATGATTTGAAAAGTAACCATGGAAATATGGTTGTTGGAGAATCAAAGACTGAAGAAAAATTCAGAGTGGGACTCTAGACTCAAGCCAGGAAACTGAGGACATGAAGTGGGCATTAGATGTCACCATGGTTCATTATTGTTCCATTTTTTTAAAAAAATGTGGTCAGGCTGATGCAAGACATTTTGCTTCTGGAGTACATGGTTTCTCACTACCCATATAAGTCATGTTACAGAGCACCAAAGTGAGCAAGCCATTTGATCACATGAATCAGAAAAGCAGGAGAGGTTGCAAACAGTATGCAGGAACTAGATCTAAAAAGGAAACATGAAATGTACAATTATATCAGTCAACCATGCTCTGGTCATCAGCAAAATGCCTCTCCTTGCAGCTGATGTCCAGCAATATAGGTTGAGGAGAGAGTTACAGTCATTGCAATAATACCGAAATCATGACAGTAAACATGAATATGAAACACTTAACTATCTGTGGTTGTTTTGTATTTACAATCATAATTAAGGGCCCTCCCACACAGCCATATAACCCAGAATATCAAGGCAGATAATCCACATTATCTGCTTTGAACTGAACTATCTGAGTCCACACTGCCATATAATCCAGTTCAATGTGGATTTTATACAGCTGTGTGGAAGGGACCTTATAGACATGATTGTGATACTATGAAGAGTGGAGTTGCAGCCACCTTGTGTGAGTGTTTTATTGGCCTCTATTTATACAGACATAACTCAGTTTTAAAAACCTTGGAAACTCTTTTGCATACCCAGACCTCCCTTTCTGCCTTGTCATCTGTTTCTCTGGAATCTCTTTAGCAGAATTGGGGGCAGAGACAATAGTGCCTGCAATAAAGCGTGAGTTGGAAATGAATTGGCTACTACTGAAACTGATTCTACTACAGGTAGCCTGCCCCTGTCTATAATAGGCATGGTACAGAGCACCTGCCTCCAGAATCCCTTAAGGCCAGTGGTTCTCAACCTGTGGGTCTCCAGGTGTTTTGGCTTACAACTCCCAGAAATCCTAGCCAGTTTACTAGCTGTTAGGATTTCTGGGAGTTGAAGGCCAAAACATCTGGGGACCCATAGGTTGAGAACCACTGCTTTCGGCAGATGTGAACAACAAAACAGAGGAAAAGGGGAGCTCAAATAAATCTGCTTCACCAGATGCACCCAGCATATTAAAAATAATAGATCTGTATACATTTAGCCACCAAAATAGAAATCTTAGAAAAGTGGAGGTTGAGGAAAGAAAAAAATAATAATAGCTAGATGGATTTTGGGAGAAGCTTTTGGGTGCTTTTTAGAAGATTCAAACTGTTTTTATTTACTTCTGCAAGGCTTACCCTAAACTGGTAGTTTGATTTCATATGGGCTTATTGTTAGATTTGGACAAAATATTTGCTGAGACAATACAGTTTCTCTTGATGTTTGTGATGCAGGAATCTACCTCTACTCTTAGAATGTTATTTCTGCCTCTGGCACCAAATATTCTGTTGAAGAGTAATGTCCAGGTACACATTTACTTTGTTAATTGAGGTATACCTGTACTCTTTTTTTTTACTTTTGTAAATAAAGCAAACATTGCAAAAGCAGGGTAAATCAGCAGTGCTTTCAGTCTGCTCTTTGAACCTCACTTGGGGCAACTGGAAATGCAAAATAATTACAGTAGAGTCTCACTTATCCAACATAAATGGGCCGGCAGAATGTTGGATAAGCGAATATGTTGGATAATAAGGAGGCATTAAGGAAAAGCCTATTAAACATCAAATTAGGTTATGATTTTACAAATTAAGCACCAAAACATCATGTTAGACAACAAATTTGGCAGAAAAAGTAGTTCAATATGCAATAATGCTATGTAGTAATTACTATATTTATGAATTTAGCACCAAAATATCACAATATATTGAAAACATTGACTACAAAAATGCGTTGGATAATCCAGAATGTTGGATAAGCGAGTGTTGGATAAGTGAGACTCTACTGTACCAACAAAACCCAGAGAGCATACACACACCTATTTTGAAGCCCCACATTGCTGTTTTCTCTTTTCCATATCTCTTTTCACTTCTTCTTGGTTTGAATGCAAATTATTCTCTCTCCATTCTCGGTATAGGATAGTTAACATGTTTTGAATGCAAACCACCCCAGCTGTTTTACCAGCTCCTTCAGTCCTCCAGTTGCTGGGGATAACAAATTTCACCACTAAAATAGCAACTGTGACATTATAGAAAACCACACAATGTAGCGTCTTCTTCTGTTCCCTTCTATTCCCTTCTGGGATGAAAGAATAGCTCTGCCTGCACACAAGAAGGACTATAAATGTAGCCACCCTCCTGATTCACAAGGAACCATCACTGCTGGATTTTGGACATCCCTGCTATGAAGGATCAGGTGGGTTCTATAAACATACAGGTCACATTCCTAATCATACATAGCAGATCCATTCTGCAGAACCATACGTTTCTACTTTATTCTGGTCTACAAGAGGGAAACTCAGATGGCGGAGATCTCTGGAAAGCACCTCTCTGATATGATGGAAGCCTCGTAGTTCCCATCTGGGGATTACATACCTCATAACCTCTGAGGATGCCTGTCATAGATGTGGGCAAAACATCAAGAGATAATGCTTCTGGAACATGGCCATACAGCCCGGAAAACACACAACAACCCTGTGATTCTGGCCATGAAAGCCTTCGACAACACAGCTTTACTTCTGCTCTTCCGTTCCCACATAGAGAAGAAGGTAGAAGAGTTAAATTCAATGACAACAGTGGTGGGTCCAAGGACTCATCTAATGCAATCTCCAAAGCCCAGAATTTTCCCAGTTTGCCCAGTTCTACCAAAACAAACCAGGAGGAAACATATATCCTAAAAATAAAAGGATAGGTGTTTGAGGAATCCATATCAGACTTCTCAAATTGTACCATATATACTCATGCACAAGTCGACTTTCTGTATAAGTCAAGGGCGCGTTTTGAGACCAGAATTATGGATTTTGATGTGACTTGTTAATAGGTTGAGAGTGATTCTGCAGAGAGGGGAATACTAATGCTGCCTCAGGGCCAGGAGCCTCTAGCTATTGCTGCTATCATTTCCCTGCCCAGGCATTCAAAAAGTCCAGAAGTGGCATCATGATAGAGAAAACAGAGTGGTTCCGTGCTTCTTTTAAGTTTTCCTGGAATGGACTCTTACCTTTCACCATTTTCTTCAGAGAAGGGGATGGTTCTATTTTTGATAAGAGTTAAGGTACAGCATTTACAGCACCCACTCAATCCAGTTTACTAAAATTTCTAAACTTTTACATGGTGTATGGGGTATATTGTTCAATTTTGGAAATGTTTATTAACACACACAAACACAGACTGCTTCATAAAGTGCAAATTGCCCTGTAATCTGGGAGATTTTTACTCAGCATTAGTATATAAAATGACTGTAGTAATTGGTTTTCGATAACACAAAACAGAGACTCAATCAACTCACACCGGGGCACAACCAGAATATGAAGCAAACTGTCTCAACCACTGGACATGTGCAATTATTGTTAATGCATCCATACTATCTGGTTGAACACGTCTGCCAGGGTAACTTCACTTCTGTGGCTTCTTGCGTAACACTGTTGCTGGTTTTTTTTTTTTAGACATTTATTATCTGCATCCTCCCACATCAGAGAAAAGGATGCATGAACATTTTGTTATTCCATGTTCATAGAGCTCATTAGCTGTCAGAACTTAATCTGCCTTACTGACATAGCCCAGAAACTTCTCACATAGGAAACTGCATACCATCTACATATATACAATTATACATGGTGAAAGCACACATGGTTATCTTACTATGTCTGTTTCTGGTATGTCCTGAGATGGCCTGAGATGTGTTCCAGGGGAAAAGAGAAAGGCTAATGAAGATATGCCTCAATAAGGATAAAGAAAGAGGGAAGTAGTTATATACCAGCAGCTTTTAACTCAAGGTAAGGGAATTGAATAACATAAAGGCACCTGATCCCATATTATCTTAGAGGCTAAGTAGGGTCAGCCCTGGTAAGTACTTGAATGGGAGATAACCCAATGAATACCAAAGGCTATGGGCTGTATTTCAGAGGAAGGAACTGATAAACCACCTCTGAGGGCCCTTCCACACAGCCATATAACTCAGAATATCAAGGCAGAAAATCTACAATATCTGCTTTGAACTGGAATATATGGCAGTGTGGACTCAGATAACCCAGTTCAAAGCAGATATTGTCAACAGGTGACTTGAAAACACTTAGTCCCACACAAAGGAATCAGAAGATTTACTCTCTAACCAAGAACATAAAGAGAGTGGGCATGTCAAAAACATGGATAAATAATGTGAATAATTTAGATGTGCTGATCCTAAATATAAAACTAAAGAAAAGACACCAAAGAGAGTACTGTGCATTATCATTATATGTACAGAAGACTCCAATCAGCTAGAAAATAGAAAAAGAACAAACTACATGGGAAATGCTTTGGCTGTGGAAAAGCAGCATATAACTTTTTTTGAAAGCAAACATACACTCTCACATGCAAGCATGAGGTAGGCCAACCCTGCAGTTCAGAGCTTTCCAAACACTTCATGTTGGTGACACACTTTTTAGTGTGACCTCTCTGCCATGACCTTCCCATCTTGGGTGCCCCTTCATGGTTTAGCTCATGGTATCATCGAGGTGCGCAAGTCCCAGCACCATGTCAAGGTAACAATCCTTTGCAGGGGTTTTTAGACATACTACACAGTAATTCAATTTTACTAGCAATTTGAACGTTAAACCAACCCCTTACAAGAAAGATGAAAACCTATATACATTGTAATAACAAAATATTTGAAAATACAACATATCTGTTATGATTGAGCCTCATGGCTCTGTTACTGACAGACGTGGGCGTAAGACTCCTCGAGAGTCAGATACTCTCGAGGAGCGAGAAAGAAAAAGACTGCGAGACATTTTTGCAGCACCATCTGACGAAGAGTCTTTTGAGGGGTTTACGGAGAGAATGGAGGAGGGGCTGGTTAGCTCGGAGGAGGATGAGATGGATTGGACTCGGGTAAGGGAGGAATTGGGTGCCACTGGTCATGATAGGATAGAAGATGAATGGGGACTTTCAGGACTAGACCCATGGCTTAGCTGGAGGGATGGGACGGGATCCACAGCTGGAGATGCTGTGGGGCGTAGTCAGAGGTGTTCCAGCTCTGATGAGGAAAGTGATGAGGAAACGCCCGGGTTAAGGAGGACAGCTGACAGTGATGAGGATTTGTAACTGGCATAAAATGGGGCTTGGGAGCAATTGCAAATTGCGTTGGGCAAGGTAATCTGGACAAACGCTTGGGATCTGTGTGGGACGCTTTCCTGAAGACTGGTGTGTTTTCCTGTACTGAGACGTAAGTTGTTTTTGGAATTCAGGGTCAGACGGCGGGAGGAATTGTGTGGGCATTTGTTTGTGCAAACCTGTGCTTACTCTTATTAGCTTGACCTTCCGTCGTCTTCTTGACGGACGCCATCTCCTGCTTTGAAAACTCGGATTGAACTGACCACGGCTTGTCTTCCCCCTTCTGGACTTGGAAACTACAAACGTCTACTTCTGGCTTTGAACCACGGAAAGGAACTGGGTCTACTCTTCTGCTACAATCCTTGGCTGATCTGTTCGTGTTGGAAATCCTGTCTGCTGTGTGTGTGGGAGCGACGCAAGTTCCTCTAAGCACCGTGTTGGCAGCAGAGAGGAATCTGCTGCCAATTAGTTGCATTCTTTTGTTCCTCGGCTTTTGTTTTGTTTACCCTCAGGCTGAAGCAAGCAGTTTGTTTTTACCCGGATTAAACTTCGGTTTAATCCGGTTTATCTTTTGTACGTTTTTTCCTTGTCCCTTTTTTGCTCCTAAAGGCTAAAATTGCCTGGCCCTTGTGTTTTTACGGGCATTTTTGAGTTCTGTAATTAAATAAACTCTGTTATTTTGAACCTTGTGGCGTTCTGTCCTTGACATATCTCTTGAAAATCTCTCATTTATATTTTTTAAATATATGGTTTCTTGCTTATTTCACATAGGCCCCTTCCACACAGCTGAATAAAATCCCACATTATCTGCTTTGAACTGGAATATATGGCAGTGTGGACTCAGATAACCCTGTTCAAAGCAGATATGTGGGATTTTCTGCCTTGATATTCTGGGATATAGGGCTGTGTGGAAGGGCTCAAAGACTCGGAAATTTCTTGTTACATTCGCACAACACAGCTACACACTATAGCTGACACTCTAACATGTTGCGACGCACAGTTTGGAAAGCTCTGCTAGTTAGTAGCAGTGAGGCCAGGATACTGTTCCTTCAATTGTGGTTCTGGTCTTTGCAGATGCCTGTATCCTTAAAGAATCCATGAATTACAGGAAACTAGGAAACACCTGTTCATGTACATTCTTCCTCAGAAGAAAGTCCCATAGATTTCAGTGATGCATGCTCCGAGCAGGCATTGTCCCTCAGGTCCCTTTTACACTGTCATATAAAATCCAGATAATCTGGCAGTGTAGACTCATATCATTTAGGACCCACCCACACAGCCATAAAACCCAGAATATCAAGGCAGAAAATCCACAATATCTGTTTTGAACTGGATTATCTGAGTCCACACTGCCATATAATTCAATTCAATGTGAATTTTATACAGCTGTGTGGAAGGGGCCATAGTTCTAAACAGATAATGTGGATTATCTGATTTGTTAATCTGGATAATATGGCAGTGTAGAAGGGGCCTCAGGCCCCTTCTACACTTCCTCTATATTCTAGGATTTGATCCCAGATTATTTCTTTATCCCAGGTTATCTGGCAGTGGGGATTTATATAAACCAGTTGAAGCAGATAATCTGGGATCAGATGCTGGGATATAGGGCAGTGTGGAAGGGGCTTCATTTTTATGTACAAAGGAGGGGCAATTTACTAGTTTTGCATTTGTAAGTTTTACTGGAGACAATGAGAACAATTTGAGAACAAACATACATGGGATTATACTAAGAATTTATTAGGCTGGCCAGCATGAAAGGATACATGCTGTCATTGCTAGCTATGATGATAGATTTCATAAGGAATTGCCCCAAGCAATGGACATGAAGAACCAAAGAGTTCCCATTGAGCCCCACATTTGATACGTTTCGGTTAAACACAAGGGTGGAAGGTATTTGTTCATATGTTCCCAGATAACATCTGCCGGAAGAAGCTGAACGTCTGGCTGGGTTCTACATCCTGGTTGTCAGTGGGGTGTTAAGACCCCTGTGAGAAAGTTGTTGTGGGAGCAAACAAAACAGAGGTTTTTGGTTGGAAAGTGCAATGTCTTTGCTCCCTGATGGTAGCACCAGTGTTTGTATCTAAAACAACTACAGGCAAAATGAACTTGTTGTACCTAACTGGTCCTCTTCATTGCATTGCTTGTTATGAAAGTAAAGGCTATTAAGTCTGAGGCCCCTTTTACACTGGCATATAGTCCAGATTATCTGATTTGAATTTGATTATATGAGTCTACATTGCCATATAATCCAGTTCAAAGCAGATAATCTGGATTTTATATGGCAGTGTAGAATCATAGAATCATAGAATCCTAGAGTTGGAAGAGACCTTGTGGGCCATCTAGTCCAACCCCCTGCCAAGAAGCAGGAAAATCACATTCAAAGCACCCCTGACAGATGGTAATCCAGCCTCTGCTTAAAAGCCTCTAAAGAAGGAGCCTCCACTACAATCTGGGGCAGAGAGTTTCAGTACTGAACAGCTCTCACAGTTAGAAAGTTCTTAGAAGAGGACTGAGAGGTAGATAACACCATGACAGGCGAAAGCAGCATGGCTCATTCCTGTTCTATTCCCAAACCCTCACCGGTACTGAGTTATCTTCCTTACACTTCTCATACAAGACTATCCAAGATGAAAGAGTGCTAGATTCTTACAACAACAAGTAACGTATTCACAAGAAATAAGTAATGGCAGTGGAACACAACTCCAAAGTCCTTAATCCCACCCACTGCTGCAAGTCAGCATCTGAGACTCTGCCAGAATTGAAAATTCATGTCTCTGATCCAAACAGGTTTCGTCACTACTGTTTGGGGGAGAAGTAGGGTCAAGGTAGTGCTTTGTCCTTTTTCCAAAGTTGCTGGGCATTTCCAAATTTGGTTATTTCTAACAGATCCAGAATATATTTTGTAGGGGGCGGGAAGGGGGGAGACAACAGAGCTAAAGTTAGTGCAAAGCAGACATCTAAGTACCAAGCTCAGAAAGAGCTTGAAAACCTAGCTCTTCACTCAGGCCTTTGGATAAAGATTGCTCATCCTCATAACAATCTTGAATCTGTGACCATTTTTGTACCTGTTTGCACTTTTTACCTTTGTCAACTTGATATAGACACAGGGTCTATTCCCATCCCAATTTGCACTTCCAAAAATTTGCAGCACTTTATCAGTCACCTCGTGTTTACAATATTTATATGGTGCACCTTACCCAGTCTACTTTTACAACCTCTCCGTTTTAATCCATGTTTTTATTAGTTTTTGTCATTTGTTTTTATTGGGTGATGTTTAAATTTTTATAATTGTGCATGTCTCTTGTCTATTGTTGTGTTTTATATTGCTATTGTTTTTATTTGGGCTTGGCCCTATGTAAGCTGCCCTGAGTCCCCTTTGGGGAGATAGAGGCGGGATATAAAAATAAAGTTGTTGTTGTTGTTGTTGTTGTTGTTGTTGTAATTATTATTATTATACCTACCAGCTGTCCCAAATTGTCAGGGACAGTCTTATTAATCCTCTACAATCCTAGTTTTTCTTCAGTTTTTAAAGTGCTCCAGTTTTTCTTTCCTCCCCTCACTTCTATATATATAAAAGAGTGATGGCATCACGGCAATTCACAAAACAACAAAAGTACAGGCCCCCCAACCTCAAAATTTGACAACACAACCCATCATCCACGCCTCAAGGTTGTTTCAACAAAAAGAAAAGAAAAATAAAGTCCTAATTAGAGGGAGAGCAATAATTTTTTTTATCCAATTGCTGCCAGTTTAGAGGGCTAATCTCTGCCCACTTGGTTGCCTAGCAACCAAGGGACAGCCAGGTTTCAGTTAGGGGACAGGCAGATTTAGGCCTCACTTAGACTTCTTCCACAGATTATCTAATTTGCACTGGATTATATGGCAGTGTAGACTCAAGGCCCTTCCACACAGCTATATAACCCATTTATAATCTTATATTATCTGCTTTGCACTTGATTATCTTGACTCCACACTGCCATATAGTCCACTTCAGTGTGCATTTTATACAGCTGTGAAGAAGGGGCCTCAGATAATCCAGTTCTGAGCAGATAATATAAGATTAGAAATATACAGTAGAGTCTCACTTATCCAACGTAAACAGGCCGGCAGGATAAGTGAATATGTTGGATAATAAGAAGGGATTCAGGAAAAGCCAATTAAACATCAAATTAGGTAATCGTTATACAAATTAAGCACCAAAACATCATATTATACAACAAATTTGACAGAAAAAGTAGTTCCATGCGCAGTAATGCTATGTAGTATTTACAGTAGAGTCTCACTTATCCAACACTCGCTTATCCAACGTTCTGGATTATCCAACGCATTTTTGTAGTCAATGCTTTCAATATATCATGATATTTTGGTACTAAATTCATAAATACAGCAATTACTATATAGCATTACTGTGTACTGAATTACTTTTTCTGACAAATTTGTTGTCTAACATGATGTTTTGGTGCTTAATTTGTAAAATCATAACTTAATTTGATGTTTAATAGGGTTATCCTTAATTCCTCATTATCCAACATATTCGCTTATCCAACGTTCTGCCGGCCCGTTTATGTTGGATAAGTGAGACTCTACTGTACTGTATTTACAAATTTACCACTAAAATATCACAATGAATTTAAAACACTGACTACAAAAACATTGATTATGAAAACGCAGACAGCGTTGGATAATCCAGAACATTGTATAAGCGAATGTTGGATAAGTGAGATTCTTCTTTAATATGAAATAATTACTGGGATAGAATAATGCAGAACAATATAATCTCTAAAACCAAGACAGTAAATAAACAGGGGAATTCCACACAGGAAACAATCAGGGCCAGCTAACACCTCCCAACAAAGTATTCCCATCATCAAAGTCTGGCAAATCCTGTTTTCTCAGGGCCACAGACAGTAGAAGCACATAAAATATCGCAAACAACACCACTCTGAAAACAAGGGAATTCCAGACAGGAAACAATCAGGGCGAGCTAACACCTCCCAACAAAAAATTCACTCAGAGAGGAAACAGCCAGGCTTTAAAGCTGCAAGGCCATTACATCCTAATCATTTTTCCTAATTGCAGCATTCATACTTGCCTCCAACAAACAAAAAAAACCAATCAGAAATATTGTATATTCACAACCTTTAGGAAATAATATCCCCTGATGGCGCAGCGTGTTAAAGCGCTGAGCTGCTGAACTTCTGGACCGAAAGGCCACAGGTTTGAATTGGGGGAGCGGAGAGAGCCCCCACTGTTAGCTCCAGCTTCTGCCAACCCAGAAGTTCGAAAACATGCAAATGTGAGTGCATTAATAGGTACTGCTCCGGCAGGAAGGTAAAGCCGCTCCATGCAGTCATCCCACATGACCTTGGAGGAGTCTACGGACAACGCCGGCTCTTCGGCTTAGAAATGGAGATGAGCACCAACCTCCAGAGTCAGACACGACTGGACTTAATGTCTGGGGAAAACCTTTACCCTTGACCTTAACTACCACCAATTCCTCAATACTTTATTTCCCATACCACCATACTTCGCCACAGCAACGCGTGGCCGGGCACAGCTAGTTGCCTACTAAAATACAAAAGTGGTCTGCACTCTATTAACACAGTTGCTGGAGAGAAGAGGAGAGGGTGCAGTCTTGCTCCTCCTCAAATGCAAACTGCTACAGCCCTTTCTGGCTTGTGTGCTCTTCCTCAATAACATTTGCCATCGTGACTGCACTCTGAAGTTCTTTTGCCACACATGCCCGAATATTCAACTATGAAATATTGGAGGATATAAGGTATATCCTGATGATCAAAATTATATTGCAAAGTCATCCATACAGAAATTCGATTCCAATGCGGTCAGTAGTATTTTACTAAGCCATTTCTGGTGATATTGTAGAGGGAAGCTTTAATTTTGACCTGAAGAAACAACAAAAGTAGCACTGTTATTAGCAGAAAGCAAGCAAGGGCCAATTGACACATGGAGGGGTCAATCTCCAGGTATGTTCCTCAAGGTATTTTCCTTTTTCTAAAAGCCTATGCAAGATGAAAGCACTAAAGAAAGCAAGGAAGGGACCTGGACCAGGACGTGTATAGTACAATTGGGACTAACATTTTCTCCATGTTCTGCTTTTACTATGCACATTGTATCTCCTCACACTCATGGCAGTACTATTACCCACAGGGGAGAACATGCAAGCAGAGTTTAGACAAATTGTGCATGGGAAAAAGACAGAATTTCTGCTAATGGCCCTTCGCCATAGCAGATATTTCAGAATAATTTTTCCTTCTGGAAACAGATGCACTTTCAAGCTACTTTCTCTGCTAGAACAATACATATTTGCCCACCCCCCCAAAAAACAAAAAACAAAAACAAAACAAAAACAAAACAAAACCAAAAACCTGCAGCTGGCATTCTCAATAAGATGTTCTGGACTAGACACATGGTTTTGTGCTAGTGGAAGGGTGCTATAGATGCACAGGAAACATTTGAGACATCATCAGGATTATTTGTGGCTTTGGATTTCTGTTTGTTTTGGTGCTGCAATCCCGCTTCTACTGATTAAATCCTATCCAAAGACCTTTGCTTTGAGTTGTATCGATCTGGGACTGTTTGCTTTGCCTGAAGCAGAAAGTATACCTCGCCACTTTATCTTTGCCTGGCCACCACCATGACTTCCCTGCTTCTGCTGCTGTTCCTGCCATTCTCCATGCTTCTCAGCCAAGGGGAATCGTTCCTGGTGAGATCCTAGTATAACTCATTTAACATGTTAATGGTCTTTCTGCTTAAGTCCTCTTGTTCCATGACTGGTCCTGCTTAGAGATATGAAACATATCTGCCAAAGAGATGAGAAATTTGCCTTTAATGTGAGTACCAAAGAGGAAGTAGAATAGGAGATTGTAGTGGTTGATAAGGTCGGAAGAATGGAACAGAAGTATAGGTTGGAACAGTTATGGGAGGCAAACATAACCTTTCTCAAACACTGATATGTGCGTTCCCCAGGTTTTTGATTTGTGTACAAGGTGGTCAGCACTAGGGAACAAAGCACAGGCCAAGAACTAGAACATCTGATTCTCAGACATCTTTCTATTTTTCATGATATATCAAGTGTGTGCATGCGTACCTTCACGTTACCCATATATGGTTCCATGAATTTCAAAAAGTTTTCTTAGGCAAAGAATTCTCATTGGCAGTTTTGCCAGTTTCCTCCTCTGAAATATAACAACAGTACCTGGGTATTTATTTATAGCCTCCCATCCCACCATTAACCAGGACTGACTTTGCTTAGCTTTCAAGATCAGATGGGATCTGGTGTCTTTGGGGAAAATATACTTGCCACTTAAGGGTTCCAGGGAACCCAAATGCCCATGGTAGAGAACTGTACTTTCCTGGAACCCAATGGAAAATGTTGGAGGTTTCCTTCACTTGTACTTCTGTTCTTTGAAGTCCTAAACAAAACTTCTATTGAAACTCTGTAGAACAGTGTCTTTGGCATCCTTAGTGACAGAGAATGCATTCCTATTCTCTTCCCATGCCTACATGGTTACATGCACCGGGGGGGGGGGGGGGGAGGATAATATTTCTGACTATACATCAAATTGCTTTCTCATTTTGTTGAATTAAACAGAGCAATTCTGAGATATTATTTCCTGCAGAAAAGGTGTATCTAGTTTGTTATTTACATGAGGAAGTAGAAAATAAGCAGTCAGTTCAACTGAGGCTGATTACTAGCCAGAAGATCCAAACCCACATGCGTAGGTCATTCAGTGCACCTCTGCTGATGTCAAAATGGGGTGTCAGTGCAGCCAGCAAAAAGGAGGGGAGATTGCCCTTGTCCTTCTTGCTGGTCATATGAGTTCTGACATCAGCAGAGGTGTGAAAGAGTGCTGGTATTAGTGTTCATTCCAGATAGCAAACCAGGTTGAATTGGACCAGATTCCACTGTCCAGATTGCCCTGGAGCCACAGGATACCCCTGGGTTTCCATCAAATTCCAAAGTATCCCTCAACTTGGCCTAAGGTGGACAAAAACAGGTGAAAGCTTTAAAAACCAAAACAAAAAAAACCTTGCAATACTCACCAGAAACCACTGTGCGTCATGGGGACAGCCAGTGGTCCATTTGTGGTGAGTCTGGATTTGGGGGCTCATGTAAACAAGTCCTAGGAATCTGGAGAACATTATTCAAATCCCGACTCAGCCATGAAAACTCACTGGGTGCCCTTGAGCAAGTCACACATTCTCATCCTGACAGGAATGAAAAGGCAAACCTCTCTCAACAAATCGTGCCCTGAAAACCCTATGATACATTTGTCTTAGGGTTGACATAAGTCAGAAATGAGTTGATGATACACAACAACGAGGCATTTGTCTCAGTTGGCAGTTGCTGAGATGAGGAGTGGACAGCTGTGGCAGGAGCCTGCCTTTCCACCAGAGTCCTCTGGTCATTCTTATCTGTCGAGGATAGATATGCATGTGCCATACAGCCTGATATATGCTCATTCTGCCAGTCTGGTGCCTTCCAGTGCAATAGAGGCTGTGGGCCAATACAGCTGAATTCTGTATTTGAAATGAGGTGAGGAAACATCTTGTTTCCCCCTCCAGGCAACAACATGCCTTGGGCTGGCCCTGCTTTCATTCCCATCATCCTGTGCATTATGTGTGAGCATCCTATGAGAGAAAAGGTCATCTTGTTAGCTCTGCTGTGTTTGCTTTCTTTCCAATTTCCCATTGACAGCTCTTCAGAGTTTTTTGCCTGTCTCCAATTACCTACCCAGCAATCCACATGCTTGCTGTATAGAGTGCCCGAGAACGGTTCCTAGTCATCCCCCATTCATTGTAGCTAGTGGTATCTATGTTGTGGTGAGGGTGCTGAAGCCACTTTGGATTTTAATCCAAACTTTTAAGGAATTTCCCAAGATGCTGAACCTTACCCTCAAAATAGATTCAGCACTCTAGGTTAAAAAAAAAAAAAGCTCCAAAATACTGTCTGGGTGAGAGTAGGGGCATTGCTATTTAGAGGCCTGATGGGGCCCCCAGAAAGAAATTGTGAAATTCCCCAAATATCTCCAAGGGGCATGGAGAGGCATTTCCTCTACATGTTTGGCTCCTCTGGATCTATATGGCCATGGAAAAACCTTTTTTGAAACAGCAAATAACTTCTGTTTGCTTCCTGTTGTTAAAAGAGGTATCTCCTAATCTTACAATGATCCAGAAAGTCTCCAAAGCATGGTAAAAATGCCTCCCATGCCCTCTAGAGGTCATTTGGGGGCAAAAAAAGCCTTTTGATGTACTGTAATTTGATTTTTAAAGACATGTGTATAATGGGGCAGTTCAGCCTTTTGCATTAATGTAGCCCTCTACACTCTCACAAGTGCCCACTCCTGCTTTAAACCAATAGGGCATGACAAATGATGAGAGAATGGCAAACTGAATTCACACAATTTCAGAAATAGTGCACCATAATAGCAGTCTGCATTATCTAAAGTTTAGATACAAAACCCTTCCAAGAAAGTACACTTTGGGCTTTAGAGCTATTTTTTTCATACACAAACTCAATTGATTAATGGTTAGTACCAACTAGTGCAAAGACATTGAATCAATGGACCTTTCAAAAGAATTGGATTTGTGATAGTCAGGTTAATGATTGGCTGCAGTCATAAAATGAATTAACCAATTTTCCCCATCAAGTGATCCCTCTTTAAAAAAATAAAAATAGCATAATATATTAAAAAGTACTACACCCTTCAAAGTAATAACATCATCATTTAGAATTTTTCAAACCTGGTGGAAAAGAAGTGTGATAAATAATTTATATTGCTTTTTTAAAAAAGCTTAAAGCATTTAAAGATGCTGATAATCATGCTGAAGTTTCAAGAGCCTTTGATGAGCTGTTTGGGCCATGGAAGCATAATGAAACACAAGCCCGTCAGAAGTCTTCAAGCTGCTCTGTGTCCCTGGAAACCCTCCATACAGGATGGAGGCTGGTTTCTAGAGAGTGGGAATGGAAGTGCTGTCAAAGGTTGTGTTGCCAAAAGAGACACATAGTGCTGCAAAGCAATCATTTGTTGTTGTTTGGGGTTTTTTCTTGGCAGGGTATCCCACACAGACCACACAAGAAAGAGCTTGAAGGTGAGTATCAGTCAACTCTGTGGTTCTCCAGGTCAAGGAATAGTCAGCCAAAGGATGAACTGCTGTGACTTGGATCCCGATGGGACTTCTTTAGATCACTAAAGGAAGTGAGTTATGCATTGCCAAAATATCTCCCCTAGATCCCAAGAAGAGAACAAGGGCACATAGATTTTTCATTTGTTTGTCTAAATGCAAACATAGAAATAATTGTTATAATCTAAACCAGTGGTTCTCAACTTGGGGTCCCCAGTTGTTTTTGGCCTTCAACTCCCAGAAATCCTAACAGCTGATAAACTGGCTGGGATTTCTGGGAGTTGCAGGGCAAAAACATCTGGGGACCCTGGATTGAGAACTATTGATCTAAACAGAATGTGACAAGGCTCTTTTTGTAGCTGGGAAAACTGAGAGCTCAGTTTGCCTCTGCAATTCACTGACATGGTGTCAACTATTAAAAAGAAACTTCAGGCCCTGGCTGATTACCCTTCTTATGGTTACTTATCTTTAGAGGGTTGTGCTTTAAAAGCCAGTCAAACAAAGGACTATCATTTTAAAACACTACCACTAGTTTTCCCAATGCTTTCCAGGTCCAGATTGAGAAGGGTCCTGGACAACAGCTTTCTCATGCCAATGGTGGGCTGACCAAGAAGTGGGTGATGGCAGCAGGATAGCTCTGAGCAGCTTCAGGCTGCCAGGACCTCTGTTGTGTTCAAAGGCATATGAAGGCAACCAGGAGACCAACCTTTGTGGCAAGTGACTGGGAAAAGTGTGTCAACCTCTGTGTCAAGGACAGACAAAACCAGAAAGGGATTTCCAGCAACTTCTTGTTTTACTTTGTTGTTGTTGAGCAACTTGTGCAACCCTCAGAAGGTCCCAGACATGCCCCAGACTCACTGCAGTTGCCCACCATTGCTTTGTTGCCATGGCCTGAATGACTTTTCAAGGGTCCAATTTTCTGAGTTTGTTTCTGTAGGCTAACTTGTAGCACAAGAACTTACCCCTAGTAATCTGATGGAGAGCAGGAATCTCTGGAAATATTAATGTTCTGTCACCACTTCCCTGCATTTTAGGGTCAATATGTATATAAGTGTAGATAAAGGTATACTATACCATCAGTTTTTGTTGACTTCTAAGGAAAAAGACCAAATAAAATCTGGACCAACCACCCTGACATTTCTCATCACTCAGAGATGGAATGCTCCATGTCCATAATTTTAGCCTCTCCTTTTTTGAGCCTGTATGGGATCACAAAAACAACCCCGTGGGGTTGTATATGGTGATAGAAGCAGTCCATCCACCTCATTTTGTATTATAGATACATCATCCAATGAGGAACCCTGCCATTTCCCTTTTCGCTATCAGCGCCAAATGCACTACTCCTGCATCCCGGGTAATTTTATTATTCCTCGACACTGGTAAGCATCTCTTTATCAGATGGAGTTTGGGGCCCAGTGACGAATGGGTGCTATGAAGCTTGCCAAATGTTTGTGCCCAGGGAGAAGGGAGAGGGTACAAATCAAGCCTTTACACATCTGTAAGCTGGGGCAATGGGGAGAGGTAATTATTTGCAGCTCTCCATTTTGTCTAATGACCATCTTCTATATATTCCTTCTGTGATTTCTTATCAGGTGCGCTACCACAGAGAACTATGACCGGGACCATAAATGGAAGTACTGCAGAGAAGAGGAAAGGCCACAAAGTGAGAAAACTGTGGAATCTGATACAAAAACCAGTGTGCTGATAAATTAAAGGAAGGTTCTCACCAGTCTGTATATGTCAGTAGTTGAGATAAGGGGATACCTACATACAGGCAAAATTAAAATTTCTTTCAATTCCAAAATTTCTAGCATTGCAGAGAGCAAGACCGTGAAAACTGATAACTCTTACATTTCCTATGTTCCATTTGTTTATTAATGTTGCCTTCCTGTTTTCCTTGAAATTCCTAAACTGTATTTCAAAATGCTCAACTTGAGTTTTTGAAATTACTGAAATGCTAGATCTTTGGAGACTGAGAGAAAATACTATTGGGGAGGAAGAATTCTTATTTGGGAGACAATACCTGCATCCATCCCCTAGTTTAGACTACACAGTGCTGCTTCACAAGAAAACAAATCTTAAACTGTTATGACTACAGAAGTGTCAGGTTTTATGGTTAACCCAAGAAGATGCTACTCCTTATTTTGGTACCTACATTCTTCCTGAGATCCAGGACAGTGCCATCAGACAGTACACTGCAGTGGGTGTGCTTATGCCAATAGGGGCAGCAATGGGGTCGGTGGGTATTGAGGCTGGTGGATGTTCCAGATAGGGCTGGAGCTGTGACTACACGCTGTTGTGCTGTGGACAGATGAGGAACTGCTTGCACAAGGGACTGTTGGATGCCTCCTTCCAAACATAATTTCAATTGCTGGGGAAATGGTCTAAGAAATTCCATCCTGACTCTTGTTATCTTTTTGCAGGACACTGTGACCCCAATCCATGTCAGAATGGTGGCATCTGTGAAGCCAGGAAAATTGGGTTCCACTGCATATGTAGACCTGGTTTTCATGGGAGAAACTGTGAGAGAGGTAATGAATATTGCACCCAGAGCTATAGACCCTTCTGGCTCCCTCATTGCCTTATCCTGGTTTTGGACATGTATCCTCCTAAGCATGCAAGTACATTTCTCCAAGGAAGAGTTGGCTGGTGCTATCATTAGGCAAGCTAAGGCGTTTACCTCAGGTGGTAAAACAGGGCTTTAATGAATGGCTGGTTGTTTGCTGTCTAGTTGACTTTGATTTATAGTGACCCCTAGGAATTATGGATGGAAACTCTTTATTTTCTTGCTTCCCAAGAGATGTCAAGGAATTTGGCATTTCTTCCTTGCAAAAGATGGACAACTCACTGCAATATTTATAAATTGCACATTTTCAAAAAAAATTAAGTAGTTTTACTCAAAACTGTTGAACTTTCTGAAGAAGAACTGCATGGATTCATTGTGCACAACTTTTTGAGAAAGAGGGAAGAGACAATACAAGAATGCAGGATTAGATACCAGAAATTCAGAAACAAAGGCGCATTATGTTCTGGAGTTTGGGAGCCAATTTTGATAGAAAGGCCAAGGCATGCAGGAAAAATCACAATCTATCTTGTTTCACCCTCTAGTTATAAAGGTCTCCCAAACAGTGGACTTCCTAGGGTCTGAGTCTGCCCTTCTTTCCCCATCCTTTTGACCTGCCTGCCTAATCCAATTGTTTCACTTCATCCCCGCCAAGACTACTCCTCTTCAGTCCCCCCCCCCATTGCCCTTTCTGAGTTGTCTTTTCTCAAGTTTGTGGACTCAGCCTGCATTCCCCTTCTTTCTTGATCTGCCTGCCTATTCCTATCACGCAATTCCGTCTCATCCCTTTAATCCACTTGATCTCCAGCAAGGGTTCTCCTCTCCTGCCACCCCTCCTTTTTTTCTGCTGCCAACACAGAATTGGAGTTGGCAGTCAGGTCAAGAAGGAAGGGGAGTGCAGGCTCAGAATTCAGAGAGTTCAGAGAACACGTTGTTGGGGGGCGGGGGTGGGGGGGGGGTGGGCTGAGAAAGAGTGATGGCAGAGAGCAGGGCAGGAGAAGAACAGCCTTGGCTAGAATGTAGCAAATCAGGGAAAATATCAGAGTTGTTTTCACAGTTAAGGTGCACGACCTTAGGGCTTAGCATTCAAGGCATGTTCTACTCCATTCTCCCCTTTTCAATGTTGAACCATTCTGATGCTTATACATATTGCACAGCAAAGTACACAACATTGCTTTAAAGGGTTGTGCTGTATTTCAACTGTGCAATTTTTAAGGCTGGGCAGAGTTAACAAAGTTGTACTGTTCGCTATGCTGAGAACAAAAAAAGCTTCCACAACTTGCGGGAACTTTACTAGGACTATTTTATTTCTTGTTGCTTTTTCTTGAGTGGTCAGGAATATCACATTTTGACCTCATTAGGGAAATTGTCAAATACCCATCCCATCCCTATTATGAATGAGAGATTTATTAATGATTTAATGTATTATTTGGTGTATTTTTACTGTGTGGAAAAGTACTTAAAGGATTTTCTGTCTCAGACACTTAAATATTTTGTTTGGCCTTGAATCCTATATAGCCTGACTTGAGAGAAGGGGCAATTTCCTGAATTGTTTGAAACCTTGATTCTGAAATAAATGCACTCTTATTATTCCTCTACTTGTTGGAAAAGAGTCTAATGAAGAGTGTTTCAGGTAAAATAAGACAAATGTTCCACGTTGTCGAGGTTGTTAACTCCTTGTATTAAATAGCTTCAAAGTAGCTATGCGATCTTAAAGATATATCATGTGTGGGTATGTGTGTGTGTGTGCCTTCAAGCTGACTGTCAACATACATCAATCTCATTAATTTCATAGTTTTCTTAGGCAAGGAATATTCAGAGATGGATATAGTACTGACAACTAATAAGGAACATAGCTGGTTTTAAGCGGCTTATGTGTCCTCCTAATTAGTGCTAAGGGACTTCCTATAATCAAGGATTGTAAATGTTGGATCCTTTGGCCCATATCTTTGTGGCAGGAAGCCTGGAATCACCCCCTAACTTTGCTTTGCAGAAAGCTGCTTTGGCGCACAAAGACCTCCACACATCGGCATGAAGGACACCTGGCTGCGGTATCATCAACCTGCTGGACTGGAAGAGTGCCATTGCTTTGGGAAGGACATTGCCTGCAGGCCTGTTCATGGAAAGGGTCAGAGCAGGACAGAAACAGCTTACAAACAGCTTCTGAAAGAAAGGGGAGAGTGATCAATATATTAGTGGTTGGGCAAAGTAAAATCAAGCATGATACTCTCAAATCAGATAAGGTTACCACAAGGATGCCAGGTGCTTCATTTGAAGCAGTTAGCCTCCCTTGACCCTGCTACAAGGTAGTTTTCAATTCACACACTTGTCACAGTCAGACGGCACAGATCTCAGTAACTAAATATCTGCTGTATTGTATACGTTACTGGTTATTCTCAAGTTATGACCTGCATGCATTACAAATACATGCACCAAGACTTCTGCATTTCTTTTTTAATTAAAGCTTTGATCTGGAGGAAAATGTGTGTGGGGAGTAACGTAATCTTTTTTGTGGAAAGTTATCACTTTCCTGCTCCAACTGCTACCTCCTGGAAGAGGTTTTCTCTTTAACGAGGAAAAAAAGCTGTTTAAATTTGGTTACATCCATGGACATGTTTCATGTCAGTGAAATGATAAATTTAATCTGAACTTTTTCATAACCTACTCAAGTTTGTTGTTGTTATTTGCCATCAATTGACTTTAATAATAATAATAATAACAACAACAACAACAACAACAACAACAATTTTATTTTTATATCCCGCTTCCATCTCCCCAAGGGGACTTGGAGTGGCTCACATGGGGACAAGCCTAGCATCATCATACATTAAAACACAGCCATAAATTATAATTTAAAACAATATAAAACAATAAAAACAACATAACACAGCATAAAACAGCATAAACATATCTGGTCCTTCAAACCTAGAGCATAGTACAAATATGTAAGGGTGAGCTTGTGCAGACTCTATGTGAGACTCAAGGATAATAATATAGAGCGATCAGGGAAGATTACAAGATTAAAATCAACAAGAGTGAGGGACAATGATAAAGTGCAATAACTGTGGCAAGTTAATATCTAACTGGAACTATTCATTCGAAGGTACATCAATACAGCCATGTTTTAAGGTCCTTACGAAAGGTGGACAGGGAAGGTGCCACTCTGGGGAGGGCGTTCCAGAGCCGAGGGGCCACCGAGAAGGCCCTCTCCCTTGTCCCCACCAACCGCACCTGAGACGAAGGTGGGAACGAGACAAGGGCCTCCCCAGAGGATCTCAAGGCCTGTGTGGGTTTATTAGGGGAGGAGGCGATTGCAGAGATAAGCAGGTCCTGAACCGTGTTATTTGATCTATGAATGAGAGACCTATAAGACTGGAACTACATTGCCCTATATCCTAGGGTCTCTCCCCATGCTGTTAATTGAGTGCAAATTACATTTGCATGTTGCATTCAGTTCTTGGCAACTAAGGTAAGCTAAGGATAAAGGGGGAAAATAGGAAGGAAAAGAAGACCTAATCTATGACATCTTAATAGCAGCTGAAAGATTGAGGTGCCAGAGGTTTATTCAGGACAATGAAAATTCATACACCAATTGGAGAGTCTGCAGATTCAGTCTCTGACATCACAGGCAAATATAGTCAGATGGTAGCTGATGCAAAACATCTGTACCTAAAGATCCAGGAGAGGCCCTGCTAATGGGTGATAATGGACCCTACTGGGCTTAGAGGTTCAAATACTCTATTCTTTTATAAGTGAAGTTTGGAGAAGTTCATTTTTGAAATCACAGCTGCCAGAAAACCCTACTGCAGATTTCATGATTTCATTATTCTTCAAAAAGTATATTCTTCCAAGCTCATGTATAAGTCCAAAGATCTGTACTGTTTTCTTTGACTCAGACTGTGCAACAAATCCTTGTTTGAATGGAGGCCTCTGCCTAGAGTTGAAGTCAAGCTGGGTCTGTGGCTGTCCTGAAGGGTTTTCTGGATCACTGTGTGACATAGGTATGTGTGTACAAATTAACTCATTTCCATTTGCCAAACTCTATAGCTGTACTAAAAAGTGAACAGTGGGACTCAATGTCCAGGTGAAGTATGGGGAATGATGTGCGCACTAGGAACAGATATTCCATTTATATTTATGTCTAAACATCATAAGAAACCAAAATGTTTTCTACTTTCCAAAATAATCTGTAAGATCTGCTTTGTTAACAGTTGTAAAGTCAAGTATTATCAACAGAACATACCGACCTAGGACCATGGTTTGTTGATTGAGTCTATCCATCTGCTACAACTTTCATAGAACCATAGACTTAACAGAGTTGGAAGAGGCCACAGAGGCCATCTAGTTGCTATGCAGGAAAAACAATCAAAGCACCTATTACAAATGGCCATCCAGCCTCTGTTTAAAAGCTTCCAAGGAAGAAGTTTCCACCACACTCTGAGGCAGAGAGTTCCAGTCTGAAGAGCTCTTACAGTCAAGAAGTTCTTCCTAATGTTCAAGTGGAATCTCTTCTCTGATAATTTGAACCCATTGCTCTGAGTCCTAGTCTTCAAGGCAGCAGAAAACAATACTGCTCCCTCTGCCTTATGACATCCTTTCACATATTTATACATGGCTATTGTATCTCCTCTCTACCTTCTCTTCTTCAGGCTAAACATACCCAGATCTTTAAGATGATCCTCATAGGGTATGGTCTCCAGACCATTGATCATTTTAGTTGCTTTCCTCTGGACACATTACAGCTTGTCAATATCCGTTTTAAATTGTGGTGCCCAGTCATGAAGATGATCGGATTCAATTTCTTAAATTATCCTTTCCCTTTTACTCTGGCTATCAGCTCTTTCCATTTAGAGTCCCAATTTCCCTTAGGATATCCATTTGTGTATTTAATTCTCATTTCCATAATATAATTGTGCAGCATACAGTCTGCTAAGGATTCATACGACTGTTCAATTTCCCATTTTCTGTGCTCTTTTCACCCCCAGCCAACCATTGCATTGGTTATTTGTTTGAATTCCTCTTTGGTTGACTCCTCCCCTTTCCATTTCTTGTACATATCCCTTTTAAATATTAACTCAGTTGATAGTTCTTTGGACATTCATTCTGGTTTGTACATCAATTCCCTTATTTTTATTTCAAAGTGCAAAAATACAGGAATTAATAGAGAAGGGATAGAAATCCACACCAGAAATCCTTGGATTGTTGGATACCCTGCTTGAACATTCTGATGTTTCCCTTTAGAAATGGGGTGACCAAGGTGGTTGCCTCATCTCACATGGAATATAATCACTAAGATCTCTGTGGCTTGATGGACATGGACCCAGGAGATATGTGTTCAGACTACTGTCCAGTTACTTGCCCGCCAGTTACTTGTTTTTGAGCCAGCCTCCTCTCAGAATCAATTTTTGATCTGTAGAACCAGCTTGCAGTGATATTCTACATAAGGGTGCTGTACCCATAAGTCATTAGAGGGCTGAGATACACTATTCACAATAAATGCACTATAAACATTAATACAATCAGTCCTTTGTAACTATTGATTCTGCACCCATGGATTCAACCATCCACAACTTGAAAATATTTTTAAACTATCTGCAAAAACAAACCTTGATTTTACTGTTTTATGTAAGGGTAATCATTTTACTATTCCAATATATATAATGGAACTTGAGCATTCCCAGATTTTATGATCCACTGGAGGACATGGAATCAATCCCCAGTAGATATCAAGAACTCACTATAATAATGCAAATCATACCAGGATGAATAGGTAGGGGACAGGCAGTGCAAATTCCCATTCTACAAGATTGAAAAAGCATGTAGCAAAATCAAAGGTGCGGCATGTTTTGGACAAACCAAAGAGACGGTGGAAAATGTACACAGCACATAGTTTTGTTTTTGGTTTTGTTTTGTTTTTGTATTTTTAAGGATGAGGTGAATTCTGACACAAAGAAGGATCAAGGCTCATTTGTTATAAGAACAGGAGAATAACTCTTGTTCTTAATATATATAACCATAATAGAGAGTATTCAGCAGTTTAAAACTAATCCATAACATGGTGGTAAGGATAAATAGGCCCAGATTGAGGCCAGATTTGAGGCAAAATAATAGGCACATCCCTGGTCTTTCCTGCTAGAATTGACACATGGAGAAACATTTGTTGAAAATCTGGGAATTGTTCAACAGGAGTCAGAGATACATGAATAATCGTGGCCTTGCTTACAATGAATGTATGATGAGGCGCAATGGTTGATCCACACCTTTGGTCTTCACTTTCTTCACCTGAAGAGTGACTGTCTGAAGAAGAAAATCTCTGCCATAATGAAGCCTTTCTGTGATTTGATCCCTGAAGAACCATGGTTCCCAGTTGTTTGAAAAGCCTCCATACATGGAGGAAGCTCTTCTTTCCGGCTGCTGCTCTCCATACATGCTGCCTCTCTTCACACACTTATTATGAATGTCTGAATAGGGATAAACTCCATGCGTGAAGAAGAGCAAAATTTCAGAAAAATAACCTGCATTCAGAGTCATTCAATCAGTCTTTTCACAGCACTATCTTTCCACCAAGACATTCTGACAGAGAAGGGCTACTTCTACCATTGGCAGAGATGGCTTCCTCTGCTTATGTCCATGTGGGCTGCCCTGGGTCCCCTAATGTAATGTGTTGTCCTAAATTTCAGGAGAAGATCCTGCCCCATTTTCAGCCTTGAAGTAATATTAAGTTGCCAATCCAGTCAAATCCTATACCTCACAACCTCTGAGGATGCCTGCCATAGATGTGGGTGAAACGTCAGGCATGAATACTTCTGGAACATGGCCATACAGCCCGGAAAACACACAACAATGCTGGATATGGCTTTTGGGGAATGTGGGTGTTGTTTTTCTCCCCGGGCTTTGAAGTTATTTAAGTATGAAGGAAGAAAAGACTTTTCATGCTTTGAAAAAGTGAGGAAGAGTGGCTGTGTATTCTAAATGGTTTTGATAATAAAAAAAAAGATGCAGGCCCTTCTTGTTCATAGACGTCTAAGAGTCTGTCCCTGATCTTTTCCCCCACTAGACCACAACCAGACATGCTACAATGGAAACGGGGAGCTGTATCGAGGAACAGCCCGGAACGGGGTCACAGGGGCACTTTGTGTGCCCTGGGACTCCCCCATCCTGCATTCGGAGTACTCCAGCAATATGAACAATGCTGTCAGCCTGGGCCTGGGAGCACATCCCTTCTGCAGGTGAGCTGCAGTTTCATGGTGATGAGCAAATGGGCCCTTTGAAGAAGGGAAAACAAAGGAAACAAACTGACAAGTATCCAATGTAATCCACAGAAGAAACTGGAGATATGTCTCAGATGCTCTAAAGGTGGTTATATATTTTATTAGTAAAAGGAACCTGCAGTGTTTTGATCTGTGTGCATCCCCAAGGTCAAGGTCTTCTTCTCCAATGAATTGTTTAAGAGTTGCTGACCCAGAAATATCAGAGGTCTAACTGAAAATTCCCCACTGAGCAAAGTCATGAGAGTACACACGAGCAAAGGTACATCAGGCTTTTTTAAACTAATTTTTAGTATCATATAAATTGTCTCCAGCTTCTTCTGTGAATCAATTAGGAATAAGCTAACAGGGCCGGCCGGAGATATTTTTTTATGTAAAGCGGGGGTGCTGAAAAGCGCCCCCGCCACCGGCGCCCTGGCCCCGCCCAGCGTGCTCTGGCCCCGCCTCCCACGCTGCGTGGGAGGCGGGGCCAGGGCGAATAGTGAGGGGGCGGGGCCAGAGTTGGCCCCGCCCCCCGTGCCCTGGCCCCGCCTCCCACGCAGCGTGGGAGGCGGGGCCAGGGCACGCTGGGCGGGGGGGCGGGGCCAGAGTTGGCCCCGCCTCCCACGCTACCCCCGCTCGCCCGTCTGGCCTTTTGTAGCAGGCCAGACTCAGCGGAGGTTTCTCCAGGCCGCGATTGCGGCCTGGAGGAACCTCCGCTGAGTCTGGCCTGCTACAAAAGGCCAGACGGGCGAGCGGGGGTAACGTGGGAGGCGGGGCCAGCTCTGACGCCGCTCCCCCCCCCCGCCCAGCGTGCCTTGGCCCCGCCTCCCACGCTGCGTGGGAGGCAGGGCCAAGGCACGCTGGGCGGGGGGGGGGAGCGGCGTCAGAGCTGGCCCCGCCTCCCACGCTACTCCCGCTCGCCCGTCTGGCCTTTTCTAGCAGGCCAGACGGGCCAGGGCGCACTGGGCGGGAGGCGGGGCACCGTCAGGGCGGTGCCCCGCCTCCCGCCCAGCCTGACGGCGCCCCCCCGGGCCTGCGCCCGAGGCGGCGGCGTCAGCTGCCGCATGAGTGGGGCCGGCCCTGTAAGCTAATAAGATACAGGACACAGATGGGTGTTGGTAGTATTTGGGGATCGAGTAGCCCAAAGTATCCTGGTCATGGGAAGAACCACACAATTGCATTTCAGGAGACTGAAATGACTGGAGCAGGGAGGCAAGGCTGCTAAGTACTTTACTTGCTGAGTCCTGGCTTTATTGAGTGCTGTCTTAGGGGTGCTGGGACCCTTATAGCACCAAAAGCTAACCTTAGCAAATTCTGAATTGTACGTTGTTTGTAGGAACCCAGATAATGACAACCAGCCATGGTGTTATGTCCTACACAACATGCAGCTCACCTGGGAATACTGCAATGTTACTCGCTGTCTTCCCCCACCAGCAGGTAAGGTGTGTCTTTCTCACAAACTGGAAGGGGTTGCCTTGTGACTGAGCCCACAAGTGAATGACCCAAACTATTTTCTTTCTAGGTAGCATGGTCCAACAGCAAGAAAACGAACCAACAGTGTCAGTGCAGATGTCCTTGAACCAGACCGTCAGCAGCAGTAGCACCGTGTCTGAACCAATTACCATCACTCCAGTTTGTGGGCGGCGCTATACAAAAACCACCTCTTCTCTCAAACGTGTTGTAGGGGGCATGGTGGCACTTTCTGGTTCTCACCCCTACCTAGCTGCCTTGTACATCGGGGATCAATTCTGTGGGGGAAGCCTTATTGCCTCCTGCTGGATCCTGACTGCTGCACATTGTCTGGAGTTCAGGTAGGTCTATGGGCAGTTCCAATGCGGGAAGTGAAAGTCTTCACTGGAAAATCAACGTTCCAAAGGGAGCCTCCACTGACATATGAAGCTCTCCGTTTTGCAAAGTATGACTCTGTGTAATTCCAGGCAGGGCTTTATCATGCCTCATTCACTGATTTTTTTAAGTGATTCCAAATAGTGTCTCTACTCAGAACCTTCCCTCATTTTCCCACTGCTGATTCCATCTTTTTTCATGCCTGGAACACTCATTAAGAAAAGGAAATGCAGGACAACAGCTTTCTAATTTCTAGTATGAGAAGTCCTGTATCTGAAAACACTCTCACAAAACCTCTGTAAACATGTGTTACTGATGGAAAATGTTCTGAACATTTGTATAATTTTACGTAGCACTATTTACAATTAAAAAACTTATTTTTTAAAAAAAACCTCTGCTGAGCACAACAAGATAACTTATTGGGTACTGGAAAAACATCAGTTGAAAAAAGAGCTAATATTATTGGGGAGGGGGGTCTTGTTTCCTCCTGTCCTTCTAGGAAGGTGACTTGCTGGAGGTGAGAGTCTTCATTTTGGAAAATTTGTGTGGCAAGGGGAGCCTCTGTTTATATATGAAGCTCTCTTCTTCAGAAAGATGATGGGGGGCATGAGGCTAGCATGTTCCCTTGCCTTTTCTACTGGGATTCCAGAGTTAGTGAACATGTGAAGAAAGCTGCTGAGTCAAAAGTAAGGGTGGAGAATTTTTTTTGGTTTCCAGATGGTTTTGTCTTTAGTTCTCATCGTTCCTTAATGTGACCAATGCTGGCTAGCACCTCAGGGAGCTGCAGTCCGATAATATTTGGTGGGCTATCCCTCCACTCCTGCTTTAAATCATCTGTCTCTGAATCAAGAAAGACTCTACTAACTACAACTTTTGTACTATAGGCCAGATGTGACCAAGATTTCAGTGGTGCTGGGTCAGACCCTCTACAACAGGAGCACTAAAGGGTCTGTGAAGCTCCATGTCCAGGGCTATCGGCTGCATGAACATTATTCTGTGCTCACGAAGCAACATGATATTGGTAAGAGTCTCTTGTAGTATGTCTTGGATATGCACACGTTTGCACACTCAGACACCACAATGGGTAGGCAGTCCTTCCAGCACCCTGAATATTCACGAAGCATTAATTTCCTTTCACCCATGTTGTCCATGGATAAGAAATTTTGTCAGTTTCAGCTTCTCCACCCACATTCAGTTTTGTTTAAAACCTCATGTTTGTCAGCATGGTGTAGTGGTTTGAGCACTGGATTAGGATTCTGGGGCCAGGATTGAGATCCCTGTTCAGCCACATAAACTACTAGGTAACCGTGGGTCTTCTCAGAGTAGATACCAAACCCCAAAATCAGTGTTTGCATGAGGAGTAAGCAAAATGTGGTCTTGGGGTCACATACAACCCAGAAGGCTGCTTTTGTGGCTCTTGACCTCTCCAGATTTCACTTGTATGGCCAAAACAACAACAGGGAATTGCATCTGCTGGAAGCCTTGTAGAGTAATTCACTTTTAAAATAGGTTGTAGCCCGCCCCGCCCACCCCGGCCCCGGGGCTGTATTGCTCTTTGCTTTGGGGATTCTTCTGCACTACAGAGACTCCCAATGGCAGATCTGATGCAGTTGCCCAGCCCTCATTTTTATGTTTGAATGTTCAGTGATTCAAAGCCAAACTTTTAAAATGTAAGCACTCAAAACCCTAGATTGGACAAATCACTTCTTTTGAATTTCTTTGCTATAGCCACTGGCACGTCAACTGTGAACCCATTACAGCTTCTTAGTTCCTTGTTAGTTTCCCTATCCCAGTGAGTCTTAGAGTAATCTATGAATTGGATCCCTCCCCACCCCTAGCACTGTGCACTTTGGAAACAAATTGAGGAGGGAGGGAGTTACAAAGCTCTTAGTGCACCTTATTTTAGTAATTCCTAGAGGGGAGGGGAGATAGGAGCAGCCTCCAAAGGAGGGTGAAGCGAGACATAGCTAAAAACAGGGTTCTTGTTCTTGTTTACATCCATAGCCAGTGCTAGCCAGATGTCAGAGGAAAGGGAGAGGGGTCATGTAGGGGAAGGGGGGTGTCCACTAGCCGAGGGGCCCCCATTGAAGTAATTCAGGGGAGGGGAAGATACGGGAAAGGGAGGCCAAAATTAATTTGGCCTAAGGAGAGGAAGAGATTTCTTGTAGATTTAAAACGGCCTCCTGACATGGTAAACTTGGATACTCAGGCTGGCAGTTCCTCCGGACTAAAGGTGGTGCTGTTGAATGCCAGGTCTGCAAATGGAAAAACTGCAACCATCCAAGATCTCATCTTGGACGAATGAGCAGATCTGGCGTGCATAACGGAGACCTGGCTGGATGAGGCGGGTGGGTCAATCTCATCCAACTCTGTCCTCCCAGGTACTTTGTGCAGCACCAACCAAGATCCGGAGGACGGGGAGGCGGTGTCGCAGTGGTCTATAAAGAGTCTATCCCCCTGACCAGGTGCCCCATCCCACAGACAACCTTGTTTGAATGTGTCCATCTGAGGGTGGGTGGCTGGGACAGATTAGGGATTCTGTTAGTATACTGACCACCCCGCTGCATTACAGTCTCCCTACCTGAGCTAGTGGGGGTGGTCTCGAGCCTGGCGTTGGAGTCCCAGTGGCTTTTGGTGCTGGGGGACTTCAGTGTCCATGCTCAAACCATCCTGACTGGCCCAGCTCAGGACTTCATGGCCACCATGCCAACCATGGGGCTGACCCAACTGGTATCTGGTCCCACACACACTTGACTTGGTTTTCTGTCAGGGATGGGAGAAAGGTGGCGGTGTGGAGGAGCTTACCATCGCTCCTTTGCCATGGACCGACCATCACCTGATCAGGTTTAGGTTGACTGCACCGCCTAACCTCTGCAGGGGTGGAGGACCTATTAAAATGGTCCGCCCCAGGAGGCTTATGGATCCAGATGGATTCCTTGGGGAGTTTCCCGCCGCCTCGGCTGGTGATCCTGTCGATGCTCTGGCCTCTCTTGGGAATGGGGAGGTGGCCAGGGCAATAGACACGATCGCTCTGGAACTTCCCCTCTCAAGTACCCGAGCTAAACTATCTCCGTGGTTCACCGAGGAGTTGGCAGCAATGAAGTGAAAGAAGAGGGAACTAGAGGGCGTGTGGCGTTCAAAGCAGAACGAATCAGACCGAACACGGCTGTGTTCCTACCTAAGGACATATGCCGCGGCAATAGACACTGCAAAGAATGTCTTCTATGCAGCTAATATTGCGTTCCCAAAGAACCGTCCGGTGGAGCTGTTTTGAATTGTCAGAGGTTTGTTAAACCCCATCCCTCAAGATGGGGTCCCTGACAGCTTGGCAGCTTGCTGTGAAGCATTTGCTCGGTTCTTTGTGGACAAAGTCGCTCTGATCCGCTCCAACTTTGACACCATATTAACGGCAGTTTCCGAGGATGTAACACAAGCACCTGCTTGTCCCATTTTGATGGATTCTTTTCAATTGGTTGAGCTCAAGGATGTGGACAAGGTGCTTGGAGAGGCAAGGGCTACCACATGCATCCTAGACCCCTGCCCATCCTGGCTGGTGAGAAAAGACAGAGGGGGACTGGCTGAGTGGGTGAAGGTGGTGGTGAATGCCTCCCTTCGGGAAGGCATATTTCTAGTGAGCCTCAAATTGGCTGTAATCAAACTGCTGTTGAAGAAGCCATCACTGGACCCCACTCAATTGGGCAGCTATCGGCCTATTTCCAATCTCCCTTTTTTGGGCAAAGTCGTGGAACGTGTGGTGGCTGCGCAGCTCCAAGAATTCTTGGTTGACACTGATTTTCTGGATCCGGCACAGTCTGGCTTCAGGCCGCAGCATGGTACCGAGAAATATTTGGTCGCCTTAGTCGATGATCTCCGCCAGGAACTGGACAGGGGGAGTGTGTCCCTGCTGGTTCTGCTGGACCTCTCAGCAGCCTTCGATACCGTTGACCACGGTATCCTTCTGGGATGCTTTGCCGGGATGTGGCTCGGAGGTACTGTTTTGCAGTGGCTTCGGTCCTTCCTGGAGGTTCGTTCCCAGATGGTGTCGCTGGGGGACTCCTGCTCGGCCCCACAACCATTGTCTTGTGGGGTCTCGCAGGGTTCAATACTGTCCCCCATGTTGTTCAACATATACATGAAGCCACTGGAAGAGATCATCTGGAGTTTCAGAGTGCGGTGTCATCTGTACGCAGATGATGTCCAGCTCTGTCACTCCTTCCCACCTGTCACTAAGGAGGCTGTTCAGGTCCTGAACCGTGTCTGGCCACTGTGTTGGACTGGATGAGGGCCAACAAGTTGAAATTGAACCCAGACAAGACAGAGGTCCTCCTGGTCAGTTGTAAGGCCGAACAGGGTATAGGGTTACAGCCTGTGTTGGATGGGGTCACACTCCCCCTGAAGACACAGTTTCGCAGTCTGGGTGTTCTCCTGGACTCATCGCTGAGCCTGGAACCCCCGGTCTCAGCGGTGGCCAGGGGAGCATTCGAACAACTAAGACTTGTGCGCCAGCTGCGCCCATGCCTTGGGAAGTCTGACTTGGCCACGGTGGTCCACGCTCTGGTTACATCCTGCCTAGATTACTGCAACGCGTTCTACGTGGGGCTGCCTTTGAAGACAGCTTGGAAGCTCCAACTAGTACAACGGGCGGCAGCCAGATTAATAACTGGGGCGGCTTACAAGGGAGTGTACTACTCCCCTGTTAAGCCAGTTCCACTGGCTGCCGATATGCTACCGAGCCCAATTCAAAGTGCTGGTTTTGGACTACAAGGCCCTAAATGGTTCTGGTCCAACTTACCTGTCCGAACGTATCTCCCCCTTTGAGCCTACAAGAACTTTAAGATCATCTGGGGAGGCCCTGCTCTTGATCCCACCCGCCTCGCAGGTGCGGCTGGTGGGGCGAGAGACAGAGCTTTCTCAGTGGTGGCTTCCCGGCTGTGGAACTCCCTCCCCAGCGACACCCGGCAGGCTCCATCCCTTCTGGGGTTCAGAAAGAAACTGAAGACCTGGCTATGTGCGCAAGCTTTTAAAGAATGAGTCTTTAATGGCTTCGACCTGGTCTGAAATAAGGTTTTTGTACAAGGTCTGGTGGACGAATGGCATTAGCACTTTGCACTATTTTAAATTTTGTATATTGTATAGTATAATAGTTTTAACTGTTTTAATGTTTATTTTATTGTACTATGGTGTATTGGCATAAATTGCCAGTCTGTAAGCTGCCCTGAGTCCCCTTGGGTGAGAAGGGTGGGGTAGAAATGATAGGGATAAATAAATAAATAAATAAATAAATATTTTGATTTTCTTAATCACAAGTTCTTTCCAACCCTAATAGGAAACATTTTTATAAATTCTAATAAAACCAAATGTGACTAAATTCTTTCTCACTGCAGACTCAACTGAACATCTATTGATATTTTCCACTGTAGTCTGAATCTCTTTTCCCAGTGCAGAGGAGCAGCTTTGCTTCATTTGCTCCTTTCCACCTGCCTCCCATCCCTAAACCTGTGGCTTACTGATGATTGCTGCCTTTTACATTCTCTAGCATTGGTGCAACTGAAGGAAAAGATACCAGGGCACTGTGCTGAGTTTTCACACTCCATTTCACCTATCTGCCTACCCAGTTCCATGAAATCAACATATGACACCAGCAAGCAGTGCCAGATCGCAGGATGGGGACATATGTATGAAGGTGAGAAGGAAGGAGTAAAAAACAGGCATGAAGATAGGACCTATCGTGCTGTTTTTTCCATGAAGATCCATCCTGGTCAGCTGGACACATTTCCATTTTATATACACTTCAGATGTGAGGGAGATGGGACTGATTCATATTCTTCCCTGTCCTTCCCCTCTCAAACATTTCCAAGCTGTCCACCGAGAATGTAAGAAGAGTCCTACTGGACCAAATCAAATGTTCATTTCGTCCAGCAGTGAGCTTTGACTGTGTCTTCTTGCATGGCAAAGGGTTGAACTGGATGGCCCTTGTGGTCTTTTCCGACTCTATGATTTTATGAATCTTAACACGAGCAAAACAGATGTCTCAGCGCAAAGCCCACAAGCAGCACATGAGTTCATATCCTGGGAAAGTGACTTGTTTGGCCTGTAATTCCAAGTTGCATCCCCAAACATTTCCAAGTTGCATATGAGTGGAACGACCTACAGCTGCTCATGTTCTTCAATACCTGTTACGCAGAAGCATGCTGTTTCTGATGCTGGAGATAATGCATAACTAAGGGTATATGGGACTTGCAGCTCAAAAAAGTAACTTCCCCTACCTCTTAGATGCATTTTTTCCCAGCTTGTTTCTCAGCTGTTCCTGATGCCCTTTAACATCCAGTCACAAGTATCTTCTGTTTAGTTTACCAAGATTCTGTTCTTCCCTGATAGGAGACGACAAACTCTCCTTGTTGCTCCAGGAGGCGGATATTCCCATCATTCCTCATGAACAGTGTACTTCCCAGCAGATACATGGGAATCGCATTACAGAAGGCATGCTTTGTGCTGGATACCTGGATGGAAGAGCTGATGCTTGTCAGGTGAGCCTAATCTGGAGTAAAGGAGCATAGGAGATGTGAGGAAGCCCATGATTATAATAAGGTCAGACACTTATACTAAGGGCCCTTCCACACAGCCATATAACACAGAATATCAAGACAGATAATCCACAATATCTGCTTTGAAGTGGATTATCTGAGTCCAAATTGCCATATAATCCAGGTCAATGTGGATTTTATACATCTGTGTTGAAGGAGCCTAAGAGATTTTAATAGAAACCACCATTTAACTACATGTTTAGACCCTGCTTTAGACACTAGATGCCCCACAATAAACTTTAAACAATAAACCATTTATAGTTTAAAATGTGATATCCTCCTTTTCTACAGTTTCGACCCTAACTTCTTGAGAATTCACCCCTCTCTACTGATGCACTTCTTTCAGTGAAGCTCAACCCTATCATAATCCCAACCAAATATAGTGGGCCCAACCATTAGACAGAGTATGGTCAGCCAAACTTTTGGAGGAATGGGTTGTGCATCACACAGCTGGGCATGCTCTACACCCCTCAGCTGGCCTGCTGCCTTAGATGCAATGGATGATACTTTGAAGAAAGCTTAGTTTGCTGGTCCAGTTGGATTTTCTCATGGAGTGGAAGGCAGCTTCTTTGTTTGAGGGTGCATCTACACTGTAAAATTAATGCAGTTTGACACCACTTTAACTGCTATGGCTCGATGCTATGGAATCATACGAGTTATTGTTTCACGAGCCTTCTCTACCAAAAAGTACTGACGCCTCACCAAACTACAACTTCCAGGATTTAACAGGCATAGTTGTTAAAGTGGTATCAAACTGTATTAATTCTACAGTGTAGAGCCAGAATCTTGATAAAAGCTCTGAGGAAGTACTGTGCCAACAGGAAAGTGGGTCATAGAGAGCACATGGAAACTTACTTTTTGTAACTTTGGGAAACAATACAGATAACAATGCTGAAGGATGAGCAAGATAGCTGCTGAGTTCAGTAACAGAAGTGGGCATAGAAGGATTTGACATCTTTAAACATTTGTAAACACTCCCCCCCCCCCATCCCCTCGTGTTTCAGGGAGATTCTGGTGGGCCTCTGGTGTGCGAAGAACAGAATGGGGCCACGGTCCGTGGCATTGTCAGTTGGGGGACAGGCTGCGCACAGGAGAATAAGCCTGGGGTCTACACCAACGTTGCTGACTACCTCGATTGGATTCAAAGCAACATGCAATAAGAGCCATGAGGGTATCATTCCACTTCAGTCAAGCCCAACATCTGTGCTGCTGTTTTCTTTTCTCCAGCTGTTACTGATTATTTCTTATTGGTGTGGTATAGATCTAAATAAAGTAAGACACACTACTGACAATTGCAGAACCCAGACTAACTAAATAAACAAACCAAAATCCATCAAGGTTTTTTGTTGTGTGCCTTCAAGACCCTTCCAGATTATGATGAGTCTACAGACATTATCATCTGCAGTTCTCTGACAGTGCGTGATTGTGCTGTTTTTCACACAATGTTGTAGCATACCAGTGGCATTCCAAGTTTCCCTATATTGTATTCATGGGGGGAATATGCTCCTAAACGTGCAACGTTCCAATATTGCCCCTTGTCTGATAGGAAACTGCTGTGATACTGAGTGAATCCAAGTGTTGGTGTGAGCATGTTGTTGATATAAACTTTCTTCATGCAACTTCCCCCATTCCCATGTTGCAGCCATTTAACTTCCAACAAGCAGAGGGAAAGGACTTCTGGCTGCTTTGCCATTAATTATCCATTTTTCCTTGTTTGCCTGCATTTTTTAAAAAAATAGTAATTGTGTAATTTAATTTCACAGGTCTTTACGGGCAGTATTGTGTTTTATCAGTTGTTGTGTAAGCATTGTCTTCATATGGGATATACTACAGAGATATTTTTGGAAAAGTTCCTGTTTAGCTACATTGTGTGTTTAGCTACATTGATGCACATGGTAATGGCACTGATTTGTTTACAATAATTGCCTTATGAATGTGGATGCACACCTTTAATTGTGATTGTCACTGATTGCAACCCTCTGAGTTCTGCTGTTGTCGCCCCAGCACCCCAAAACCAGGTTTGTCACTGATAATGATACTATCCCCTGGCAGCATACATTTTTATAAGACTGGGATTTGAATACTTTGTCATCCACAGGAGTTAACAGCATTTCTGTGTTTATTGTGATGAGAAGTTTGGAAAGATTAGTATGTGCAACCACAACCACAAAAATCACATATTAACATAAACATGAACTGGAGGATTCTCACAATAATGTTCTAAATCTTAAAATTGCCCAGAATTTCCTGTTTAAAAAAGGTGGGGGAGGGGATGACAAACTCTCGGAAGGGCAAAACATGGGTAGGGAGGAGTGGGCTACAGAGTAATGTGGTAAGCAGGTAGCATAATCTGTGTTAATAAAGTGCTATTCGGAGAATTGTTTGAAAGGAAGAAGAGCAATGCTGGCGTGTTCTCATTTTCACAGAGAACACGATTGTGCTAAGAGAAACGAATAGACCATGTTTTTTTAAAAAAAATAATTTTTATTAAATCTTTTTCACATACAGTGATTGCAGATAAAAACGGGGAAAAGTGAGGGTAGAAGGGGAAGGGGGAGAAGAAATAATAATAATAAGACAGAAAAAAAAAACTTACAAAAGGTAAAGGAAAAAGGGAGGGGGTTGGGGAAGAAAAGAAAAACTTTTACATAATGAAGAAATAATACAACCAATAACAGGAAACTCCTTCTTATGGGAAGTTCTCTTCCCTACTTAAATTTATACATTTATACACTGTATGTAGCTATATCTTATCACCCATTTTTCTCAAAGTTCAGCAATTAATGCATTTTTTTTAACTTTTAAGGTAATCATCTACTTTTTTCCAGTTTGTTTCTCTAACACTTTTTCCTCTTGTTTCTTTCAAAAGAAATGTAAGTTTGTCCATGTCACGTATTTCCCTTATTTTATTCAGCCAGCTGTCTTTCTTCGGAACATCTTCACTTTTCCATTGCTTAGCAAAAATCATTCTTGCTGCTGTAATACAATATATGAATAAAATATCATCATTTAAATCAAAATTTGTATTTATATCTGTTATACCTAGTAAATAATATTCTGCTTTAAAAGGGAATTTTTGGTTCAAAATAATTTGTGTTTCCGCATGAATCATTTTCCAAATTTTTTTCGATTTGTCACATGTCCACCACAGGTGGTAAAAAGAGCCCGTCTGGACTTTGCACTTCCAGCATTTACTATCATAATTCTTATAGATTTTTCCTAACTTTTGGGGGGTCATATACCATCTGTGAAATATTTTTAACCAATTCTCTTTTAAATCAGATGCATAGGTGTATTTTAATTTCTTGTTCCAAATAGATTCCCATTCAATTAGATTAATCGGTCGACCTATATTTCTAGCCCATTTTACCATACACTTTTTGATTTCTTCAGTTTGTGTTGTCCATTCCAATAATTTATTGTATATTTTGGAAATTGCCTTTTTCTCCATGAACATTATTTTGTCCCATACGTTCTCTAAGTCACCAAATCCCTTTATTTTATCTTTATTATATTGTTCCTTTATTTGAGCATATTGAAACCAAGAAAGATTACTAAATTTCTGTTTTATCTCTTCCTGTGATTTTAATTCATATGATTCCTTCTTTTTTATCAATATATCTTTATAAATTGGCCAGATTTTCCATCCCAATATTTTTCTTTGGCTGGCTTCTAATGTGGAGATCCATAGGGGTAATTTGTTATAATAGAATTGAATTTTGTATTTTTCCCAAGTTTTAATTAGCGCGGATCTAATAAAATGGTTTTCGAAATTTTTTTCTATCTGCCTTTTATCATAGCCTATATAAACGTGCCATCCCCTGTGCAGATCAAATCCCTCTAACGTTAAAATATTTTCTTTCTTTAAGGTCACCCAATCCTTGATCCATAACAGGGCGCATGCCTCATAATATGCCTGAAAATTTGGTAGGCCGAATCCTCCTCTTTTAGGTATATCTGTCATAACTGTATAATTAATTCTAGGTTTTTTATTTCTCCAGATGAATTTTGAAAGTTCTTTGTTCCATTCCTTAAAAAAATTTTGGTTTCTAATAATAGGTAAATTTTGAAAAAGATAAAGTAACTTTGGTAAAATATTCATCTTAATTAAAGCAACCCGGCCCAATAATGATATATTTAAGTATTGCCAATTTTGTAAATCCTTTTCTATTTCTTTCCATTTCATGATATAATTATTTTCCAGAAGTTGAGCGTTTTTTGCAGTGATCCAAATTCCTAAGTATTTTATCTTAGAATCATAGAATCATAGAATCATAGAATCATAGAATAGTAGAGTTGGAAGAGACCACATGGGCCATCCAGTCCAACCCCCTGCTAAGAAGCAGGAAATCGCATTCAAAGCACCCCCGACAGATGGCCATCCAGCCTCTGCTTAAAAGCCTCCAAAGAAGGAGCCTCCACCACGGCTACGGGGAGAGAGTTCCACTGTCGAACAGCCCTCACAGTGAGGAAGTTCTTCCTGATGTTCAGGTGGAATCTCCTTTCCTGTAGTTTGAAGCCATTGTTCCGTGTCCTAGTCTGCAGGGCAGCAGAAAACAAGCTTGCTCCCTCCTCCCTTTGACTTCCCTTCACGTATTTGTACATGGCTATCATGTCTCCTTTCAGCCTTCTCTTCTGCAGGCTAAACATGCCCAGCTCTTTAAGCCGCTCCTCATAGGGCTTGTTCTCCAGACCCTTAATCATTTTAGTCGCCCTCCTCTGGACGCTTTCCAGCTTGTCAACATCTCCCTTCAACTGTGGTGCCCAAAATTGGACACAGTATTCCAGGTGTGGTCTGACCAAGGCAGAATAGAGGGGGAGCATAACTTCCCTGGATCTAGACGCTATTCCCCTATTGATGCAGGCCAGAATCCCATTGGCTTTTTTAGCAGCCGCATCACATTGTTGGCTCATGTTTAACTTGTTGTCCACAAGGACTCCAAGGTCTTTTTCGCACACACTGCTGTCAAGCCAGGCGTCCCCCATTCTGTATCTTTGATTTCCATTTTTTCTGCCGAAGTGAAGTATCTTGCATTTGTCCCTGTTGAACTTCATTTTGTTAGTTTCGGCCCATCTCTCTAGTCTGTCAAGATCGTTTTGAATTCTGCTCCTGTCTTCTGGAGTGTTAGCTATCCCTCCCAGTTTTGTGTCGTCTGCAAACTTGATGATCGTGCCTTCTAACCCTTCGTCTAAGTCGTTAATAAAGATGTTGAACAGAACCGGGCCCAGGACGGAGCCCTGCGGCACTCCACTTGTCACTTCTTTCCATGATGAAGACGACGCATTGGTGAGCACCCTTTGGGTTCGTTCGCTTAGCCAATTACAGATCCACCTAACCGTAGTTTTGTCTAGCCCACATTTTACTAGTTTGTTTGCCAGAAGGTCGTGGGGGACTTTGTCGAAGGCCTTACTGAAATCCAGGTACGCTACATCCACGGCATTCCCTGTATCGACCCAACTCGTAACTCTATCGAAAAAAGAGATCAGATTAGTCTGGCATGACTTGTTTTTGGTAAATCCGTGTTGACTATTAGCAATGACCGCATTTGTTTCTAAGTGTTCGCAGACCACTTCCTTAATGATCTTTTCCAGAATTTTGCCTGGTATTGATGTGAGGCTGACCGGACGGTAATTGTTTGGGTCGTTCTTTTTTCCCTTCTTGAAGATAGGGACCACATTCGCCCTCCTCCAATCTGCTGGGACTTCTCCCGTTCTCCAAGAACTCTCGAAGATAATTGCCAGTGGTTCTGAAATAACTTCCGCTAGTTCCTTCAGTACTCTTGGATGTAGCTGGTCTGGCCCTGGGGACTTGAATTCGTTTAGAGTGGCCAGGTGTTCCTGGACAACTTGTTTCCCTATTTGGGGTTGGATTTCCCCCAATCCTTCGTCCATTCCATGTTGCTGAGGTTGAAGATGGCTTTCTTTTTGTGAGAAGACCGAGGCAAAGAAGGCATTAAGTAGTTCTCCCTTTTCCCTGTCCCCTGTCGCCATCACCCCATCTTCTCCTTGCAATGGCCCTATCGCCTCCTTTTTCTTCCTTTTTCTACCAACGTAAGCAAAAAACCCTTTTTTGTTGTTTTTTATGTCCCTGGCAAGCCTGAGCTCATTTTGCGCTTTAGCCTTGCAAACCTTTTCCCTACAGGTGTTGGCTATACGTTTGAATTCTTCTTTGGTGATTTCTCCCCTTTTCCACTTCTTGTGCATGTCACTTTTGAGCTTTAGCTCAGTTAGAAGTTCTTTGGACATCCATTCTGGCTTCTTTGCACTATTTTGGTACTATTTTAATTCCTGTATTCTCCTGAATTATCTCCTGATTTCTTTTAGGAATATTTTTCGTTAAAATTCTTGTCTTATCTTTATTAATATAAAATCCCGCTAATTTACCAAAGTTTTCAAACTTCTGTAACCAATTTGCAACTTTATCTTTAGGTTGTTCTATTATACAGATTAGATCATCTGCAAAAGCTCTCAATTTAAATTCATAATTTCTTATTTTTAGTCCCTTCAATTGATCATCTTGCTTAATATTCCTAATTAAAATTTCAATTACGAATATAAAGATTAATGGAGATAAAGGACATCCCTGCCTTGTTCCTTTACTAATACTAAATTCTTTGGATTGTTGCCCGTTAATTGTAAATTTAGCCGTTTGTTTATCATAGATAGCATCTATCGCTTTCAAAAAGCCGAAACCTACATCTAATTCTTTACCTAATACTTTAAAAAAATTCCAATTTACATTGTCGAACGCTTTTTCTGCGTCGACTGCTAAAAATATCACCTCTTTCTGATGATTAGTTTCATAATATTCTATGGCATCCAATATACATCTTACATTAACATTCATTTGTCTATTCGGGAGAAATCCATTTTGCTCCTTGCCTATCCAAGTATTTAGAAAAACTTTAAATCTATTTGCCAGAATTGTAGTGAATAGTTTGTAATCTGAATTTAGAAGGGAGATTGGTCTATAATTGCGAACCTCCGTTAGATCTACTTTCTCTTTTGGGATTGCGATAATTTCCGCTTGTGTCCATGTTTCGGGGATTGCATTTCCTCTTAAGACTAGATTCATAATTTTTGCTAGATGAGGTATAAGCTCATCTTGAAGAGATCTATAAAAATTTATTGTAAAACCATCAGGTCCTGGAGCCTTATTTGATTTCATTTCTCTTAATGCCTTTCTAATTTCCTGATCTGTTATATCTTTATTCAGTTGTTCCCTTTGTTGGTCTGTTATTTTTGCAAGTTTCAATGAGCTTAAATATTGTGTTATTTCATCCAGCTTAATGTCTTCTTCTTGATAAAGTTTAGTATAAAATTCCCTGAATTCCTGCAAAATCTCTTCATCCTTATATTTCAGTTCACTTCCACTTTTAATTACGGTTACCAATTGATGTTTTAGGGTGGCCCTATCACAGCGTTTTCTTGGCAAGATTTGTTCAGAGCTGGTTTGCCTTTGCCTTCCTCTGAGGCTAAGACTGTGACTCGCTCAGGGTCAACCAGTGGGTTTTCATGACTGAATTGAGCCCCTTCTACACTGCCATATAATCCAGATTATCAAAGCAGATAATCCACATTATCTGCTTTGAACTGAATTATATGAGTCTATACTGCCATATCATCCTGTTCAAAGCAGATAATCTGGATTTTATATGGTAGTGTAGAAAGGGTCTGTGTGGTATGAAAGAGTTTTGACTCGAGTGCAAACTGGATTAAATTGGCTGCCTCTCATCCTCTCTAGGATGCAACCATTAAATAACTTGTTTATTACTTCTTAATCACCTGATGCATTGCAAAGCCAGTTCCTGTCTTTTCCTTTTCTTCTGAATGCCTTAACTTTCCTCTCCATGCTTTAGCGTTAATATTTCTCTTTTTTCATACACTCCATTTTCTTTAGCTCTAAGCAACATTCCTGAGAGGGGTGGAAGACTGAATAGATGTAGGTTTTCACCATCTGCAAGGTCAGATGGTGAAATCCATGAAATCTCAAAGTTGGTTCAGCAGAAGATGATGTTTTTGCACACAGTTGAATGCCAAGATTATGGCCCAATTTGGTCACATTCGTATATTTAGCATATTCCTCTAAGAAGAATAAACCAAAGAAAATATGCCAGAAGAAAATACTGTATATGCATGTTTACTACAACACATGATTTATTAATCTCCACAGGATCTGAACACCAGAGGGCAGCCCATGACCACACTGTCCCTAACAAAAGACCAAAAAGCATGGAAGGCAGTTTTGCACAGACTAAAGACAGAACCATTGAACACCAATCCCCTTTATTGTTAGGCCTAAGTTTCCTAAAGGAATTAAATTCTATCTCATCTTGAAAGCTAAGTAGGATTAGCTTTGGTTAGTAAGTAATAAAAGATGAAAGCACCAACGAATATCAGGAGCTACAGGTCAGATTTCAGAAACTAGGAATACCACTTCTGAGAATTCCTTATTTAAGGAAACCCTATAAAATTCATGGGGTATCATAAGTCAGCTGAGACTTGAAGTCACGTATACACACACAGAAAGAATGAGAATACAGACCCACATAAAGAAACCAGAGTTCTCTTGTTTGGTGTGGCAATGGTACAGTGGAAATATACAGAGAAAAACAACATGTAAGAGGCCTTCTGAGGGGAGTCTTTAAATTCTCTTAATCCATGCAAGCATCCACCAGGAGAAGGGCAGCCAATTATTCTCTTTGCCTCCCACTTTCTTAACTATATTGGGAGACAGTGCTGGCCATTTTCCAAGTTGTTGCAGTGACTAGTCAATCAAGCTTGCTCATTTCTAATCTTGGCTGCCCTAAGGTCCGTGTGTGTGTGTGTTTGCCTGTGTCTAATATGTCTATTTAAAGAAGTTCTCTTTGTGGGCATTCCAATTGTTCATAGAATCATAGAATAGTAGAGTTGGAAGAGACCTCATGGGCCATCCAGTCCAACCCCCTGCCAAGAAGCAGGAAACCACATTCAAAGCACCCCCGACAGATGGCTATCCAGCCTCTGCTTAAAAGCCTTCAAAGAAGGAGCCTCCACCACAGTCCGGAGGAGAGAGTTCCACTGCCGAACAGCCCTCACAGTGAGGAAGTTCTTCCTGATGTTCAGGTAGAATCTCCTTTCCTGTAGTATGAAGCCATTGTTCCCCGTCCTAGTCTACAGGGCAGCAGAAAGCAAGCTTGCTCCCTCCTCCCTATGACTTCCCTTCATGTATTTGTACATGGCTATCATGTCTCCTCTGTTACCAGTTACCCACCCACACCACCACCATATGCACCTTTCTCACTCAAAACCATGTTATGATGGGAACTCAATAAGGCTTTTATTGCAGAATCACACAGCCTTATTCATGGCAGTGTAAAGGAGGTGTCTGGACAGCAGTATTTATCATTGTTATCTCTTTTTTTATCTTATCAGAGAAAACTTGTTAAGGAGGAAAAAAGGTAGGATAGGTGTACAATATCCTTTGAGTAGTGATTGGCTACTTCAGAGTACAGTCAGCCCTCCACATTCCATGCGGATAGGGACACGGGACCCCTGCAAAAGTGGGGAAACTGCAAATAGATTTTTTTACCTGAGGGAACACCTCTCTAGAAATCTCAAGCCCCATCCATTGTCAATTTCTGCCAGTAGGTGATCACAGAATCACACTGGAAGACCTACAAATATTTGCCTTAAAGCAATGGTTCTCAACCTGTGAGTCCCCAGGTGTTTTGGCCCACGACTCCCAAAAAATCCTAGGCAGTTTACCAGCTGTTAGGGTTTCTGGAAGTTGAAGGCCAAAACATCTGGGGACCCACAGGTTGAGAACCACTGCCTTAGAAATGTTCTCTCTAAGAACCACTGGCAACTGAAGGGTCCAAAGAAAGTACAACTGATCACCAAAATAAGCAACAATGGCAAAACAATAACAAATATGCAGCAAATTCAGAAGTTATTTGAAAATTACTATGCAAAGCTATATCAAAAGATCAGGAAAATATAGACAAAATCTCACAATTTGTAAAAGAGACTAAGAATACAAGACTAACAGATGCAATGAAAGCCAACCTAGATATATTAATCACATTGGATGAATTAATGGAACAATAGATAAGCTTAGACCAAATCAAGCCCCTGGTCCGGATGGCCTCTTGGCACGTTATTGTAAAACATTTAAGGAAGAGCTGACACCAATACTTGTGTCAGTAATGAATAAAGTTTTGGAAAAAGGAGAGATACCAGAGTCTTGGAAAGAATCCATAAATAGTATTAATCCCAAAATCAGATAAGGATATGGATCAAACTGAAAATTACAGACCTATTTCATTATTGAATTGCAACTATAAAATACTTGCCACAATTTTGGTAGATAGATTTAATAAAACGCTAGCAAAAATTATTCATAAGGATCAAGCGGGATTCCTACCAGATAGACATTTGAGTCAGAATGTCAGAACAATTCTGAACGTGCTAGAGGTAGCAGAGAGTGACCCCAATAAAGATCTGATATTCTTCCTGGATGTGGAAAAACCATTTGATCATGTTAGCTGGAGGTACTTGGACAAAGTTTTGGAATCAGATGAGATGGGCCACCAGTTTTAAAAAGCAGTAAGGGGCAATATACCCTAAGCAAAATACTAAGCTAAATATAAGTGAACAATTAACCAATAATGGAAGTTTACTTATTTAATCTATTTGTATCCTACCCTTCTCACCCCAAAGGGGACTCAGAGCGGCTAACAACAAAGGCACAATTCGATGCCTTGAATACATATCAACATAAAACAACATATACTTTAAAATCACATAATTAAGTTGACCATAAAGCCCAGCTGGAAAACTAGAAATTCCTAGAGAAAGTATATTAAATCTGTAAAAGAGAAACCCACAAATGTGGATGGCCAACCGTATTTCATTAAGGTGGTATTGTACACTTTCAATAATAAACATTAAAGGAAATGGGAAGGAGAAAGAAGGAGCGAGAATTAGTGGCTGCTTTAGAGACACCTTGAGATTGCCTGATTTTGGGAGCAATTGATGGGAGATGGTAGGAGAAATTGTTTCTGAAATTGGCAGCCTTCCTCATTAGAGATTTTAAGGCAGAGAAGGAGATAATGGGATGGGGGTGATTTTCATAAAGGAAAAAGCACTCAAAAATAATAAAGCAGCAATAACAACATTAGCCACAGATCAGCAGATCAAGAGCTTTTTGTGCCAGCAGTAGAGCAATTGAGCTTAAGAAATTGAGCTTAAGGAGCAGAGTCAGGCTTTAAAGATCATTTAAAGAACTACATAACTAGATAGGATGGTTACCAGGGCCTTGCTATCTAACTAACTCACTCACAGCTGACAACTTGTCTCTCAATGCTTACAGGAGAAGAACAAATTGAGGACTCAGGGGCTTGCCATATACTCAGAAAAAGAGGCATGTCCCTGAGAAATATCAGTCTAACAAGCAAAGTAATAGGTAGAGAGAAAGGAAGACAGGCAAGCAGAGAGGCCAAAGGGAGAAGGGCTTGTCCATGCCAACTATCTTATCTGCCTATCTAAGTCCTTGATGAGGACTACAACCTGGTGTAGGATGTAGTTCAATTCCAATAGGAGGAGCCCCCCCCCCCCCCCCCCGCCAGTGCAAAGCTTCCCCAGATACTTTGAGGAGCATTGGATAAAGAGAGTTCAGAAAGTCTTGAAGGCTGTGAGGAGCGGCTGCCTGAAACATAAGGAAAGAGGACTGTTTGTTTTATGCCTTCTATTAGCATAATATGGTGTTTGCGCAGCTGGGATGGAAATGAGAATATGCCCCAGGCTTGGAAGCACATGACAGAAAGGGAGAGTGTGAAATGTGGGGGTGATTCACTGACATAGTCTCCCCAAAAGCCATTTACTACGTGTGACAAAAAAGTATCTATGGGCCCTTCTAGACAGGCCCTTTGTCCCAGGGTCTGATCCCAGGTTTTCTGTTTATCCAAGATTATCTGGCAGTGCAGACTCATATAATCAAGTTTAAAGCAGAAAACCTGGGATCAGATTCTGGGATAAAGGGTCTGTCTGGAAGGGCCCTATATCTTGAGAGGCATTGCTGCTCTTCCACACTTTAGTTCTGGTCTCTGTTACAGGATAGAAGCAAAAGAATGGCAAAGAAAACACGAGAGTCCTTTACCTTAGAGATAATTAAAATATTGAGTAAACAAAACAAACAAACTCTTATGTTAAGGAGCACTTATAAACTGGGCAACTTATAAACTAAGACAAATGCAAAGAAGCCAGAATGGATGTCCAAAGAACTTCTAACTGAGCTAAAGCTCAAAAGTGACATGCACAAGAAGTGGAAAAGGGGAGAAATCACCAAAGAAGAATTCAAACGTATAGCCAACACCTGTAGGGAAAAGGTTTGCAAGGCTAAAGCGCAAAATGAGCTCAGGCTTGCCAGGGACATAAAAAACAACAAAAAAGGGTTTTTTGCTTACGTTGGTAGAAAAAGGAAGAAAAAGGAGGCGATAGGGCCACTGCAAGGAGAAGATGGGGTGATGGTGACAGGGGATAGGGAAAAGGCAGAACTGCTTAATGCCTTCTTTGCCTCGGTCTTCTCACAAAAAGAAAGCCATCTTCAACCTCAGCAACATGGAATGGACGAAGGATTGGGGGAAATCCAACCCCAAATAGGGAAACAAGTTGTCCAGGAACACCTGGCCACTCTAAACGAATTCAAGTCGCCAGGGCCAGATCAGCTACATCCAAGAGTATTGAAGGAACTAGCGGAAGTTATTTCAGAACCACTGGCAATCATCTTCGAGAGTTCTTGGAGAACAGGAGAAGTCCCAGCAGATTGGAGGAGGGCGAATGTGGTCCCTATCTTCAAGAAGGGAAAAAAGAACAACCCAAACAATTACTGTCCGCTCAGCCTCACATCAATACCAGGCAAGATTCTGGAAAAGATCATTAAGGAAGTGGTCTACAAACACTTAGAAACAAATGCGGTCATTGCTAATAGTCAACACGGATTTACCAAAAACAAGTCATGCCAGACTAATCTGATCTCTTTTTTCGATAGAGTTACGAGTTGGGTCGATACAGGGAATGCCGTGGATTTCAGTAAGGCCTTCGACAAAGTCCCCCACAACCTTCTGGCAAACAAACTAGTTAAATGTGGGCTAGACAAAACTACGGTTAGGTGGATCTGTAATTGGCTAAGCGAACGAAACCAAAGGGTGCTCACCAATGCGTCGTCTTCATCATGGAAAGAAGTGACAAGTGGAGTGCCGCAGGGCTCTGTCCTGGGCCCGGTTCTGTTCAACATCTTTATTAACGACTTAGACGAAGGGTTAGAAGGCACGATCATCAAGTTTGCAGATGACACAAAACTGGGAGGGATGGCTAACACTCCAGAAGACAGGAGCAGAATTCAAAACGATCTTGACAGACTAGAGAGATGGGCCGAAACTAACAAAATGAAGTTCAACAGGGACAAATGTAAGATACTTCACTTCGGCAGAAAAAATGGAAATCAAAGATACAGAATGGGGGACGCCTGGCTTGACAGCAGTGTGTGCGAAAAAGACCTTGGAGTCCTCGTGGGCAACAAGTTAAACATGAGCCTACAATGTGATGCGGCAGCTAAAAAAGCCAACGGGATTCTGGCCTGCATCAATAGGGGAATAGCGTCTAGATCCAGGAAAGTCCTGCTCCCCCTCTATTCTGCCTTGGTCAGACCACACCTGGAATACTGTGTCCAATTTTGGGCACCGCAGATGAAGGGAGATATTGACAAGCTAGAAAGCGTCCAGAGGAGGGCGACTAAAATGATTAAGGGTCTGGAGAACAAGCCCTATGAGGAGAGGCTTAAAGAGCTGGGCATGTTTAGCCTGCAGAAGAGAAGGCTGAGAGGAGACATGATAACCATGTACAAATACGTGAGGGGAAGTCACAGGAAGGAGGGAGCAAGCTTATTTTCTGCTGCCCTGCAGACTAGGACATGGAACAATGGCTTCAAACTACAGGAAAGGAGATTCCACCTGAACATCAGGAAGAACTTCCTCACTGTGAGGGCTGTTCGGCAGTGGAACTCTCTCCCCCAGACTGTGGTGGAGGCTCCTTCTTTGGAAACTTTTAAGCAGAGGCTGGATGGCCATCTGTTGGGGTTGCTTTGAATGCGATTTCCTGCTTCTTAGTAGGGGGTTGGACTAGATGGCCCATGAGGTCTCTTCCAACTCTACTATTCTATGATTCTATGATTCTATGGGCTGAAGTCCTTTTATAGTGTAAAGCTACTGTATTATAAAATGTAGAGCTGCAATATGAAGATACCATCCAAATGACAGGCCAGTACTGAAATCAACATACTTATTTCACTATCTCTTTGACTGTGACTGTATTGTTCTCTTTGGATCGTCTGCTGGATCTCCTTCTATCCAGTGGCCAAAGTAGGGCTGGCCCTAGGTAATTTTCAAGTGTAAGCAAGCACTATTTTTGCTCCCCCCCCGCCCCAAAACCAATCACTGAAAAATAAAAGGTAGAAGGTAGAGGTTAATAGAATAAGTGTGTGTGAGTGTAATCAGGCCCAGCCCAACAAGGAGGCCATTGAAGCGCCTGCTTTGGGTGCATGGTCCGCGGGGGCGCCATTGAGGTCCACCCCCAAACTATGGGCTCGCTCGCCGCCGAACAGGAAGGCCTGTTCGGCGGTGAGCGAGCTGTCCTGCTGCAGCCTGGCTGGCTCGGCAAGGCCAGCCGGGCCAGGGTGAGTGGCGCGAGAGGTGGGGCCACGTCTGGGCAGTGCCCCGCCTCCCGCATCATGTGGCCATGCCATGTGCCCTGGCTCCACCTCCCACGCTGCGCAAGAGGTGGGGTCAGGCTATGATGGCCACTACTTGAACTGGTTGGGGGATTCTTTGGGAACTGTAGTCAAAAAGGAACTTTTCCTGAGCTCTCTTTCTTATGCTCCCACTCAATGGCCCTCCTGATAATGATGGACTGCAACTCCCACCATCCCTCTCCATTGACCATGCTTGGCCAGGGCAAATAGGTATGGGTGTCCAACAAAATCTGGAGGAGCACAGGTTCCCTGCTATTGAACTGGAGGTGTCAAGTGTAGAATCGGAGGCCTTCAGCCTAGTAAGTCTGTGTTTTATCTCCCTAAATAGTTGGCAGAGAGGCTGAAAAAAATTTCTTCCCATTTATACAGACATGTTGTTGCTCTTTCTGTTGCCATTGATCAAAACCTATAGAACCCATTTACCAGAAATGCTAAATCATAGAATCATAGAATCATAGAATAGTTTGTTGAAGTGGGAATGATTGTATATAGAGTTGTTTAAATGTAATTGAGTTATAGTGTTGCAATGTGAGCTGAAGATTGCATCATGCACTGTCTGCTGTCCACTATGCGAGTGTGTAAAGAGTTAACTGTGTATTGCATCAGACAGCAGAGGTGATTATAAATAGCTCCCTGTGTTATCTGTCTTCCCCTCTGCCCTCTGCTCTCTGCCTCTCTGCATTCTGTCTGTATATATCGTCTTGAGAGTTTTCTGTTTGTTAGTAAACCTTTTGTAGCCTCTTTATTGGTGCCAGTGATTCTTCGTTGATCTTCCGCTGCATGTGTGTTTATCCAAACTGCGCGCTCTGACAGTGGTTATGGGCCCAGACCTGCGCCAGTGTTCAGAAGAATCCAGAAGGGGACCAGAAGGACCAGCTGGATCAGCACCAGAGCCTACTCCAGAACTTGCGACTGTGCCAGAACCAGACCAGTTTCCAGTGTACCCAGTATACTAACCAGTCTGTGTGGAGCCAGAGGTCCAGGAGCTGAGCGGTGAGCTGAGCTGTGAGCTGTGAGAAGGAAGCAGTTCTGGTGAGCCATGCTTTACCTGCTGGAGGGGGAGAGTTTGTCTTCGGTGGAAGCAAGCTTTGCCCATAGCAGAAAAAGCAGTGTTTTGCAGCGGGGCATGCTGGGCTTCGAAGTAATTTACGAGGCAAAGGTACAAAGGAAAAGCCATAAAAGTGCCATAAGTTCCTGTGAAGGTGAGGACTGCCGGGCTGTGCTGCGTGTGTGTTTCGTCAGCTGCTAAAGGCTTTATCTCCCAGGAAGGCAAGGATTGCGAGTTCAAATCCTTTGACTGTGTTTGATAAGTTAAATGATGAAAATTATAAGGAGTGGAGCATTTATGTGAAGCATCTGTTAGGCAGAGAAGGGCTACAAAATAGTATTCTAGGAACGGAACAAGACACAGTTAAAAATGAAAGAGGACTGGCAACATTGGTTTTGAGTTTAATGCCAAGTCAGTTAGTTCATGTGCAGAATTTGCAAACTGCACAAGAGGTATGGAATGTGTTGAAGCAAGTTCATCAAAGACAGAGCACTCTTGGTGAAATGATTTGGACTAAAAGACTTTATAGAACAACACTTGAAGAAGGGGCAGATGTGAGGCAACATGTTAAGAGGATGAAAGATTTGTTTATTGAATGCCAAAACAGAGGTGTTCAGATTGCCAAAGAGCAACAGGCTTATATTATGATGTCGAACTTAACTGCTGAATGGGATCATCTGTTACATTCCTTACAAAATGTGCCAGAAGAAGATCTGAGTCTGGATTTAGTGTGTTCCAGGATCTTGGAGGAAGTGGAACGACTATGTTTTGAAAAAGAAACCTCGTGTGGGAGAAGTTACCAGAGCGAGGGGGAGTCAACTCCAGAGACGCCGAGCCAGACAACTGCTTGTGCGAGTGTTAGAGCTGTAAGGAAATGTTTTATTTGTAACAGGCCAGGACATTTAGCAAGAGATTGCCAAAACCGAGGAAGAAATCAAAGAGGACATCAAACCAGAGGTGGTCACAGGAGAAGTGGACTGAACAACAACCCTGAGCCGAGAGTTCTGATGGCTGCAAATGAAGATGGAGACAGTGAAAGAAGTAACAAATGGGTTTTGGACTCAGGAGCCATTCATCATATTACTAACGATATTTCTCTGTTGAGAGATGTACAAGATTTGGAAGGAGCAAATTTGGCTGATGGGTCATTTAAATTGTTTTCTAAATTTGGAACCTGTTATATTCCATGTTTAAAATTGTATTGGGAGAAAGTCTTGTATGTTCCTGAAATGAAGACAAATTTGTTAAGTGTACCCACATTGACTGATCAACAGTTTAAAGTGTTTTTTAAAGGAATTTATTGCTATATTCGTGATAGGGAAGGAAAATTGGTTGGCAAAGGAGTAAAAAGAAACAGAATGTATGAAATGTTTGAAAAAGTGAACTGCATTGATGGAGAAAATGTAGAGATTATGTGTGTAGGAGGTCAAATTCAACATGATCGTTGTCTGCATTTATTCCACTGAGTGATTGGTCATGCTAGCATGGAAATATTAAGGAAGACACTTAATTTGTGCCCTAATTACAAAATGGAGTCATGTAATTATGATTTAGATTGTGCCATATGTAATGAAGTGAAGAAAGAGCCTGTAAAGTTTTACAAGAGGTCTAAAATAACTGTGGATGGCATGTTTGAAAAGGCACATGTACATATTGAGGGTCCTTTTGAGAAAAGTACTGGTGGATCAAAATATATGATGCTTATTGTAGAAAGAATGAGCAGATTCGGTTATGCATATTTCTTTGCAGACTTATCAGAAGCAACTAGAAAATTGAGTGATTGGCTAAGTTTGGTAGAAAATGTGTATGAAAAGGAATTGGACACTTTAATGACAAAGGTGCAGGAGTCTGTGGCAGTGAATTTAAAGCACTGTTAAGGTCAAAGAATATTAATTGGATTGAAATTGAACAAATGAAAGGTGAAGAAGGTGTTGCTGAAAAAAGAGCACAGCTATTAAATGAGATGAAATTGTGTATATTTAAAGACAGTCATATAGCTAACAATTATTGGCCAGAAGTGTTACACACATGTAATTATTTGACAAACAGGCTGTGGGATGAGTGTGTACAAGACATTCCTTTTCAAAAGTTGTATGATCATGTACCAAATTACAAGTTTTGAGAATATTTGGCCAGAGAGCAAATATAGTAATCCCAGCCAGTGAGAGAACAAATAAGAAAGAAAAATACAAAGAAATGACATTCATTGGGTACAGCAAAAAGTCTTACAAGTTCTTAGAGACACCTACCAAAGTGAAATTGTCAAAGATGGCTTATTTTGAAAGACTCAGAGATTGGAATAACATACATTCCAATGTAGAAAAGTTACATGGTTTTCAGCGAGCTAAAGTCAATGTAGAAAGTGAAGAAACATCTAAGAAAGTAATTGAGTCAGTGAAATCAGAATACACAACACCAAAGAAAGTAAGTCAAGGTACACCTAAGAAACAAGGAACAAGAAGAAGATCTAGTAACAAAGGTGTAGACACACAGGTGAAACAAGAAGCTAAAGAAGAGGTAAATTTGAGTCATGTTAGTGTTGAGAAGAAAAGATACGCTTTAGTGCCATATACATGTGATCCAACGAAGTTTCATAAAACACCTGTGGCAAAAGATTTTGTTAGTAGAGGTAGATTTGTAATTGTTGAAGAATGAGTCTATAGTTGTTGGTGATTGTGTGTAATGAATTGTAAACTTGTGAAAGTGTTCCCCATACATGTAAGAAGAAGTTTTGTATATGTTTGCTTAACCTCAGTTACAAAGTTAGACATTCAGAGTGTAACAATGTTATGAATGTAAAAGAAGATGATTGAAATGTGTTCGAGCTGTGTATATAGCTGTGATGACTAAATTACATTTAAAGAGGGCGAATTGTTGAAGTGGGAATGATTGTATATAGAGTTGTTTAAATATAATTGAGTTATAGTGTTGCAATGTGAGCTGAAGATTGCATCATGCACTGTCTGCTGTCCACTATGCGAGTGTGTAAAGAGTTAACTGTGTATTGCATCAGACAGCAGAGGTGATTATAAATAGCTCCCTGTGTTATCTGTCTTCCCCTCTGCCCTCTGCTCTCTGCCTCTCTGTATTCTGTCTGTATATATTGTCTTGAGAGTTTTCCGTTTGTTAGTAAACCTTTTGTAGATAGCCAAACAGGCTTCAGCCTCTTTATTGGTGCCAGTGATTCTTCGTTGATCTTCCGCTGCATGTGTGTTTATCCAAACTGTGCGCTCTGACATAGTAGAGTTGGAAGAGACCTCATGGACCATCCAGTCCAACCCCCTGCCAAGAAGCAGGAAATTGCATTCAAAGCACCCCCGGCAGATGGCCGTAATCATTGTTTTCAAACCACATCTCAGGTTGAATCTACACTGCCATATAATCCAGTTTCTGATCCCAATTATCTTCCTTGAACATTTACAGAAGACTACTTACTTTAATAATTACGTTGTACTCTGATACAGTACTGAAAGTCAGACTTGGACCCAGTGGAGCCCTGAGTAATGAAATCAAAACATCAACTGGTGTGAGACAAGGGTGCATATTAGCCCCCTTTCTCTTTAATTTCTATATAAATGACATTGTGAAAACATTATCCTCTGTCAATCTACATGGCCCTAAAGTTCTGACCAGAACTATCAACATCTTACTTTACGCTGATGATATGGTGATCATGGCAATGTCTCCAGTGGGACTGAGAAGATCTCTGGCAAAATTCAATTTGTATTGTGAGCTATATTCCCTCATTATGAACAAGGATAAATCCAAAATTATGGTCTTTGGAAAAAACAGGAAGCAGTATACTTGGACCCTAAATGGTGTACACTTGGAACAAACTAATAGCTACAAATATCTAGGCATTACGTTTTCATCATCTGGTGCTTGGTCTAACCATATTACTCATAGTATACAAAGAGCAACAAAAGCAGCAGGTTCCATTTACAAGCTGTACCATCATAGATACCCAGGCACAATCAGACCTGCCCTGCAAGTCTTTAAGAAAAAAATAAACACTCATATTTGGGGCCGAAATTTGGGGCCACACCTATTTGGCCAAGATCGAAGCTGTGAAGAGCTACGAACGTCTAAGGCTCTTTCAGGCAGGGGCGAATCCTTTTAATCCCATCGCTGCCACCAATTGTAATGAGGATTTATATATATACGCTACCACCAATTAGTAAAGGAGCTATTAACGATTGCTACCTATAACAGAAAGCCTTATTTTATTGGTAATTTTTGCCTATGTTATTTAATGTTGATTTAGAGATAAAAGTGGCCAGAAGTTAGCTACTGATGATTGGCCATGTGTCACCATGGTAACGTAGCTGCTTCGGTAGAAATGTAACAATTTCTAAGCTAGTGAAAGGGGCGGAGCTAGCTGGAGGAGAAAAGGAGGGGATGTTTTTAAAAAGAGTTATGTTGGTGTTTCGAGTGAGGGAAACTAGAGAAAAGATGTGTGTGTCTGGGGTTCAGTTATGGTAGTCTCTAGCCGGGTGAGCTAGAGGGAAAAGGATCCTAGTTTAAGTTTGGGACTTCAGTTGAAATACTGAAGGAAAAAGTGACTATTGTTCAGTCAGATCTGGGGTTTCTAGTGAGGAAGAGCTGAGGAAAAGGAATATGGTAGAGACAAAGTTTCAGTCAAGTTGTTAATGTTGAAGAATGAAAGATATGGTTTATATTGTATATAAGTGAAACTGAAGAAGTAAACTATTGCAACAAGTTACGATTTTTTTGGACTAAAGAAACCATAAATAACTAATTCTCTGTTTTAAATAAAGAAAGTGCTTCTGAGTGGTGAATTGCTCGACTTAGTATCAGCAGAAGATTTGTCTCACATATTTCCCCTCAGTGTCACATCATATTGTACATGCACATGTACAGACTCAAGGGTTTATAGCTGGCAGTGGCTGGGATCCTGAAAGGATTGCCCCCTGCCTGTTTATGAAGTGGACCCTTGCACTACCAATTTGTAATGTCTTTATAATGCTGCCACCAAATGTAAAGGGGATTATTAACGCTTGACACCCCTTTGGAAAGATGTAACCACCAAAGACTCAGAGAGGAGACCTTTTAAATTTTGTTTTTCTTTCTTCTTCTTATTTACTTTAGATGGTAACACAAGTCAGTTTATAATATAGGCGACAGAGGCTTAGATATTGGAGGCACAATAACAAGTTTATTCAGGCACAAAGCTTAGTGGTTACAATAACGTTTCTCCTTAGAGGCACTTTAGTTAACAATTGCAATATTAGAATGAGGTGAGTCAAACTCCTTAAAATGTCACTTCTTTCTCTATTGCTTTTAAACCGCAGTCACCCTGTGATATACAATTACAGATTCTCTGTTCCTTCCCAGGACACAGACTACATTAAATAAGTCACTAAACCTATTTTAAACTGACTCAAAAATAAGCAATTGAGCCTCCCTGATCCCTTCAACCTAGGATCAGTCTTCCCTATGCCTCATCAGAGCACAGACTAACTGCTTTTTTTAAAAACCTGCATTTCTCCAACAAAATGGCAGTTGGCTCCGCCTACTTCTCCATGGCAACCAACCCGTGAGTGCAGAGATGCAATAACTGAAATACTGACCCTTTTAAAACACAAACACACAATTAAACATAACATCTGTAAACTAAAAATTCACACTTCATTACAGAAGCCTTCCAAGTTAAGCAGCTTCGCATTCTCCTGGGACTTTCCAGAATAACGCTGATGGCTGCAGTAAGGGCAGAGCTAGGAATGCTCCCAGTAAAAGCTCAAATTTTAATGAGACAATTCAATTACTGGTCAAAGGTAAATCGGATGAATTCCAGTAGACTTCCTCGCCTATGTTTAGAGGATCAAGACCAGCATGCCCACAAGTCATCATGGGTAGTGGCCTTAAACAATGAGATGGCTAAAATTGGCCTTCCTTTACAATTTTTGAGTGATCTAGGACCTAGAGCAAAACCAGTGCTCATGCAACACACTCATGATATCTATGCTTAATTGGACCTAGTAAGTATAGGTAGGTCTTCTGCCACAAAGTTTTTAGCCTCCCACAAACTGAATATTCATTTACAACACTATTTGACCATTCCAGTTCCGTTACCCTTAAGAAGAATATATACCAGGGCCAGGTTTGAACAACTCGGTATTATGATGCAAACTGGTTGCTACTGTAACATCCCAAGAAATGAGAGATTTTGTGTCTGGGGAGAACAAATAGTGGAAGATATCGAACATTTTTGATTGACTGCCCAGCATATGCTGAATTTCGACACAGATATTTACATCCATTACTATCTAATTTTAGGTCTCCCAACAGAAATGATCTTCTGACAGTCCTCTTGCAAGGACAAGAAAGATCCACCATAATCAGAGTAAGCCTTTTTATCTTGAAAGCTATCAAGAAAAGAGCACATTTCCTGAAAGAAGAATCAGGAAAATAAGATCTTGACGGCAAACAGAAGGTCAGCTGTGTCCTCTCATCCTTTTTGCCTTGTTTTTATTTATGTTGCACTTTGAAATGGTCATATGACTGGTCAAACAAATAAATTATTATTATCTTCCTTGAACTGGATTATATGCACTGCCATATAATCCAGTTCAAAGCAGACAATCTGGGATCAGAAAATGGATTATATGCCAGTGTAAAAGAGGCCCCAATCTATCTGTGTGAATATATGTGTAAGAGACCATCCAGACTACAGAATTCCCACTTTAACTGACATGGCTACAATGGAATCCTTGGATTTGCAGTTTGTTGCGGCACCAGAGCTCTCTGGAAGAGAAGGGTACGTACCTTACATAACTACCAATCCAGAATTCCATATCATTGAGCCATGGCAATTAATGTGATGTCAAACTGCAGTGTGGATACAGCCTATAACTCCATAAAGAATGATAGAATCATAGATTTGGAAGACACCACATGGCCATCTAGTCCAACCTCCTGCCATTCAGGAATGCACTCTGTTTCTCTTTTACTTAGCAGTTGAATACAAAGCATGGAAACTTACTCTTTTGTACTGCGGCTCCCATACATCCCCCCCCCCCGCCCTCCCCAGTGGTGTGGGGATCTATAGTAATAAAAAAGTGAATAGATTAGCTTTTCCAGGCTCTAGTTGAGTGCAGGAAATGCCACGAAGGGCTGCTGGCTTGTATTTGGTATCACAGGAAGAGCAGAGATCAACACCCGCCAACAAAAGAGCCTGGGCCAAACCACAGCGATGATAGATGTTCAATTGAATCTGATGGTTTAACCGCCTATCTTGCAGAATCACTGAGCTTAAAAGTTAAAGTCTGCCCCAGGATCTTGGAGCTGGGCCCTCTTGGTTGTGGAATCCAGCTCCCATGGCGCCAACAGCCGTTTTTAGATAGGTGAAAGGTCAGTGTTTCAAGTTTTTCTATTTTGAGCCACAAAGCTGGGGAAATTAGTCAGCCTCTGGCCCCTGCAATGTCTGAGCCAAGATGACTGGTCAGCCTGACTCTCTCTCTCTCTCTCTCTCTCTCTCTCTCTCTCTCAAAAAAAAAAAAAAAACCCGAGCAGGAGGCCTTTAGGCTCCCACCCTTGTGCACAAAGAGGTCCTCTCTCTCTACACACACTCTTTGCCCCAAAATCCTATCAGGGTCCCTCTGTGTACTTCTAGATCCTTCTTGCATCCTGGGATAGACCTCATTCAAACTGCCTCATGGTTAGCTCCTTCCCATTGAAATCTGGTGGAAAGGGCTTCCATTTCAGCTCTTCTGACAGTGACCCCTTCCCATTTCCTCAAGACTCAGTTTTGTGCTGCTCCTCCCATCAATCGTGACACTTTCTCTATGACAACCTGTCCCTTTGCCCTTCAAGAATCTGCCTTAGCAAGTGGTTGCCAGAGTGTTGATCTTGATGGAGATATTTGAATCTGGAAAATATTACAATTTGGGGCTACATCTCCGACAATTCCTGGTGCAACTCTGAGAATTGCAGTACAAAAGATAATTTTCCCAAGCTCTGGGTCTGACTTTCAATAAATTCCAATATTACAGTGTTGTTGTGGTCCAATCCCCTCCATCATCTAAATTTAATGGAAGTTTAAGCAAAAAGACTACCACTGCAGCTAGTACTAATTCCCCACCCACCCACTTCTAATGACCAGGAAAGGGAGAAGGTAAGAATGAGAAATGATGAGGGATTCCCTACACACCATTTTCTATTTCTGGCAGCTTTTGAAACTGTTGCCAGAAGGATATCTTGGTAATGCCAAATTAGTCTTTCACAATCTGGCATCTTCTGTGTGTTTTGGACTATACCACTTAACACCTCTTACCATTGGCCTGCTAGCTGGGAACATTGGGAAATGATGTCCCAAATGCCTGGAAGGCACCATATTGCGCAATATGAGACCTCTTTGGAAAGCTGCATCATTTGTAAAGCTTACAACTAACATATTTGTTCTGCCCTTCTTGTCAACTGCCACACACTTCATATCTTCTAAACCCCTCATATGTAGAGTTATCATATGTAGAGAGCACACTTGCACTTGCAGATTCAGATTTTAAACACAAGTCATAGAAAGTGCTTTGTTGTTGTGTACTGAAGTGGCTATGCAACATATACCTCTATAAACTGATTAGCAAATCATTTAGAATTCTAAAAAATATCCTACTAATTTTTATGTTTTGTAAGAAATGAAGTAATGATCATCTGAGTTGTGTTGAATTCATCCATCACTTCGCCTTTAAATGGTTTCCAATTTACGGCAGCCCCCAAGGCGACTCCATCAGTGGGCTTTGTGGGCCAGGATGGGGGCGGGGGGAGGGGCATTGCCATCTACTGAAGCGAAGTGGTACTCGCCCAGGGTCATGATTTCCATGGCTGAGCGAGGCTTTCAATCTTGCTCTCCAGAACAGAAGTCCTGGGCTCAAACCACAATGGCTTTCAGTGATACTGCTACTATAGGATTAAAATAGAGCTTGCTAGTCTTGCCCTGGCAGTAAACACATTTACTTGGGAATAAAAAGCATTACAGAAAATGACTTATGCACACAGATACACACAGACAGGGTGTTCTAAAAGCTATATACACTATTTAACAGTAGCTATGGTGATTATCTGAATACTTAGTAAATACATTATATTAAAAAACAAATGTTATTATAATGATTGAGAAATTCCATCTTAAAGTAAAATGTAAGTAAAGTGTTCTCATTCTTGTCCCTGTGAAGCAACGCACTTCTATCCTTGTCAATGCTCAAAGTTTCAAATCTCACTAAATGTTTCTCTTGTAATTTTGTGACAGTTCTATACTATTGGAATTGTTCATCCTGTTAAGGATGTATATTTGAAGTAGGGATTGCAACAGTTATATAATTACTAGCTTGGAGACCCGGCAGTGCCCAGGTCATTTGAGAAAGGCATTGTTCGCCCTTGGCCCTCTCTCGGAATGGCTCTTAATATGTATCGGGGGGTTTTTCAAAAATTTATATATATTTTTTTAAAAAGAAAATATTTTTTAAACATTTTTTGCTACTGCAACCTATCTTGAATGGGAGCACAGCCCAGCCGAACATGGCTGCTGCTCCCCCGACCAATCAGAGGAGTGCACGTGGACTCAAAGGTGGGGGCAAACGTCCTCTGCATGTCCACGCAGTACTCCTCTATAAAAGCCCATGTTGGTGCTGGCCGGAGCCTTTTGAGCGTGCGAGAAGGGTGGCTTGGGTTGGGAAGCGGTCAGAGAAGGCGAGAGCAAGGGGAAGCGAAGCGAATCTGCAAGCAAGCTAATAGAAAGGGAGAGCAGAGCGAGAAGGGTGGCTTCTTGGCCTGGAAAGCGGACAAGGGAAAGCACTGGGCATGGGCAAGCCAAGATAATAGAAGGGAGAACACAGCATTGGGTGATGCCTAAACCGGTCTTGGGTGCTGCACTGCTGGAGAAGGGAGAGGGAGGTTATTGTCAAGGGCAGCTGTGCCAGGGTCTAGCTCGCTGTGGAGCTGCTGGCCCGTCAGTGTTCTTTTTGCATAAATATTTTAAAAGGGACATATGGTTCTCCAAGTTACACAGCTTTGTCTTCTTCAAACTGTGATCCATTTCCAAGCCAAGGGATTTAGGTTATCAAATCTGGTAGCGCTTTGCAAGAACCGCTATAGATTTCCAGTGCTCTTTTTGAAAAAATATCCAAAAAGGAACATATAGTTTTCCAAGTTACATAGCTTTGCCTTCTTCAAACAATGATCCATTTCCAATCCAAGGGATTAGGGTTGGCAAATCTGAGAGTGGATAGCGAGCACAACTACACATTTCGAGTTGTTTTTTTTAATAACTTATTAAATAAGGAATATATAGTTCTCCAAGTTACATGTGCACTGCACACTGGTATATCCTTGTCTTCTTCAAACACTGCTCCATTTCTAATCCAAGGGATTTCAGTTAGCACATCTGCGAGCCTATTGCAATGAAGCGTTCGTGGGGATGTGACTCGTCCCGTAAGAGTTCAGGCCGAGCCATTGCCGCAGGCCAAGGAATGAGGGGTGGCACTGGCAGGAAACAAATGGGGGCTCCCGAGGGCAGCCCCGTGCAAAGTGAAAATGTGCAAGGTCGGGGTCCGGGTGGATTGCCAGCGGAAATGTGTCCTCTCCAAAATCAAACCCAGTCAACTGTGGCAGAGGATGCCACTGATGTCTCAGAACTTGGTCGTGTCGTTGTCCTTGCACCAGACATAGTGGTAAAGGAAGAAATTGATAGGCTACCACTGACTCTTTCATCATCAGATGATGGGGAGGAAGATGACCACGCCAGTAGTGCCGTTCGCCCGGGGTACGTTCTGTTGCAAACAACTCCTTCCTCCCCCTGCCCCGTGAGTACCCCACAAAGACCACAGAGAGCACCACCATTGGGAAAACCAAAGTCTTTCCTCTGGGACCATTTCACGGTCCATTCCCAACATGCGACTTTGGCTGTGTGCAGGCACTGGGGGACAAACATTAGCAGAGGTAAAGACCTGAGGCATTTGTCCACCACTGGCTTAAGGGTCCACATGAAGAGGCATCATCTATCTATTCCCTTGGGGGGAGAATCCCTTAGCCCTGCAAGCAGTAGCCTGAACTCTCCAACATCTCCATTAGGGCCGGGTGGGAGACAGACTCAAGCAACCTTAGATGATTGGGGCCATTCTGCTGGCAGGAAGAGAACGGGGGAAACGGCATCCACCTTTGAGCAGATCACTAAGCGAGTGGGAGAGATGCTGGCTCTTGACCACCATCCCTTCAAAATGGTGGAGCAAGAAGGCTTTGTTCGCTTGATGAAACTGCTGTGTCCCCAATACAAACTCCCCTCGCGACACACCTTTTCCAGAAGCGTGATACCCGGGCTGTATGAAGCCTGCAAGGTACACGTTGAAATGATGTTGCGGGGCGCCCACGGAGGGCATATCCATTACATTTGGACCAGCATTGGTGGAGGCCATTCCTACCTCTCTCTCACTGCCTGGAGACGGGCCATTGCTGGGTGCAAGAGACACGGTGGAATGGGAACACTCCCGAGGGATTTTTTTCCAGGTTTTAGGCATCTGATTTAAGGGAGCCCACCCGACCACCCACTGGTCTGGCAGGTTGCTTTTCATCGGCCTCGGGGGCTGTGGCCGAGGCCAGCCATCGTTGACCAGCAGGGAGTGGGTCTTTATGGCTGCAAGAGACATATTGGAATGGGACACTCCCAGGGGATTTTCTCCCATTTTTAAGCATCCACTGTACAGAGGCTCCTTCTTTGGAGGCTTTAAAACAGAGGCTGGATGGCCATCTGTTGGGGGTGATTTTAATGCGATTTCCTGCTTTTTGGCATAAAGGGGCGGAGGGATGGGTGCCGGCCAATGGTTGCCGGCTCCCAGAGGAGTGGGACACGAGCCCCCTATTTCTCTTGCAGCAGCAAAGTCCCCGCCCTGCTGCTTTGGACAAAGGGGCAGGGGGTGGGGGCCAGCCAACAGTGGTCAGCTCCCCAGAGGAGTGGGACCCGAGCCCCCCATTTTTCTTGCAGCAGCAAAGTCCACGCCCTGCTGCTTTGGAGAAAGGGGCAAGGGTGGGTGCCGGCCAACGGTAGTTGGCTCCCCAGAGGAGTGGGAGCCAAGCCCCACATTTATCTTGCAGCAACACAGTCCCCACACCGCTGCTTTGGAGAAAGGGGCAGGGGTTGGGGGCTGGGCCACTGTGTCAGGTGGGCGGTGGAGCCTTTTCGGATGACGGTGGCTGTCCAGTTTTCCTCCAACATGTTTTGGAGAGGGTTAGCTTGGTATAATGATGGTGGTAGGGTTGCTGCTGGCTTGGTTTCTGTCCGTAACAGACTGGCCTTTTGTTACCCCAGTTCTAAAGATATAAGCTCAGCTGAATGATTTGAATAGTTTTTATTATTTCCAAGATGCAAAGTTAGTTAGTTACCTAAGTAGAAGAAGGACTTTCACATTGAAGAAAACCCAATAGAAAAGGGGCCGGGCTGTGGCGCAGCTGTTGAGCAGTTGCCTTAAATCACTCTGACCATGAGGTCATGAGTTCGAGGCCAGCCCGTGGCGGGGTGAGCACCCGTCAATTAAAAATAAAAAATAGCCCCTGCTCGTTGCTGACCTAGCAACCCGAAAGATAGTTGCATCTATCAAGTAGGAGATAAGGTACCACTTATAAAGTGGGGAGGCAAGATTAACTAATTTACGACCTGGAATGAGGAAGTGCCGTCAGTGTGGATGATGAAGCAGCTGCTCCCCCCGTGGCCAGAATCGAACATCCCCTCAGAAGAAGGTTAACTTGCCTCTGCGTGTGTCTCTCAGTCTCTGTTTGATGTGTTTATGGGCATTGAATGTTTGCCCTATGTGTGTTATAATGTGATCCGCCCTGAGTCCCCTTCGGGGTGAGAAGGGCGGAATATAAATACTGTAAATAAATGTAAACTGTAAATAAATAAGTCTTTCAATGCAGGAACAAAAGGGTTTCTTTGAAAATTCTCCAAAAATGAGAGGATACAAGAAACGTTCTGCAATTTGGTGAGCTGGCAGGGTTGAATGTGTTCTCCCACTGTACCAAATTTGATCAGGATAGCTCAAAGAATGAGGGCGGGAGAGCCCTGTAAAGCCCCCCCCCCCGCGCTGCTTTTTGGCAACTGCGCATGCGCGTCCGCCATTAACGAAACAATTTAGAGCATCATGAAATTTCAGAAATATCCAAAAATTTTGGGGGGGAAAATCAGAAATAGTTTCAAAAACGAAGCACCCTACTTTAGAAGCGAGTTTAGAACCTTTTTTTTTCATTGATCGCTCATACCTAATACGCACATACAAACACTGACTTTTATTATAGTTGTAGATATGGATATAGATAAGCAGTTAAGGGTTCATACCTTTTTGGTGACACCCTCTGTATGTATTATGCATGTTTCTATATATACGTATGTCTGGTTTTTGGGGGTTCTTTCCTGTAAGTGTAGGACACATTGAGTCCCATTGTTGTGGAAAAGTCAGGGTAGCCATGGAAAACCACTGGATGATCATGGGCAAGTCACACTCTCTCGTCTTAGAGGAATGCAAACCATTTTACAACAAATCTTGAAGAGAAAATCTTGTGATAGGATCACAAAAATTAGAAATGAAGAAGGCACATAACAAGAACAAGAAAATAAAATTGATATGTTACTGCGGTTAGAGTTTTGTAATATATTGGCATATTCAGATGGGAAAATGCTAAATCACAGAGGTGTGTCCATGTGTTGATTCACAGTGGCTAATATAACCATGAATGCAAGATTGCATCATGGGAGGGTATATAAGCAAGCAGCCATCATGTGCTGATTGATGGATGATTGCTGTTGGAGAGTTAGAGGATCTTTGGAGAGAAAGAAAGCCCATCCACACAGCCATATAACCCAGAATATCAAGGCAGATAATCCACAATATCTGCTTTGAACTGGATTATCTGAGTCCACACTGCCATACAATCCAGTTCAACGTGGATTTTATACAGCTGTGTGGAAGGGGCCAGGTGTGTATCTGTGTATAGCTGTAAATATCTGCAATCCTACAGCTAAAGATAAAGTTTTCCTGTTGGAATGAACCTCTGTGTTGGCTGTGTGCTGTTCCTGCAGGTATCTCCCTCAGTAAGAGTGCCTATAGTCTGCCTAGAGAAGTGGTTCCCAACCTTTTTTTGACCAGGGACCACTTTGACCAGGGACCACTCTCCAACGTTATTTATTTATTACAATATTTATATCCCGCCCTTCTCACCCTTCTCACTTAGTACCAAAGGGTTACAAATCAGTTTTTGGTCAATTTTAGATTCGGTTTGGTTATTTGGAGTGCTGATTCAGATAATTGCATTGGATAGACCACATCAGTTCTGGTTTCTGATACAGAACATATACCATCCAGTAGTCACCATTTACTCACCCACAGATATTTAATAATATAGAGCTGATGTGGTCTATCCAATGCAATGTTCTGAATCAGCACCCCAAAACACCCCAGAAACAGGCCTAAAAACAAAGACACACCAAAAAATATTATTTGGGTTGGGCTGTGTTATTATCCATAGTAGTAACGGTGAGGCTGCGAACCAAATTTTAATTCTTGTGGACCACTGGTGGTCCACGGACCACAGGTTGGGAACAACTGGACTATAGTCTGAGGCCCCTTCTACACAACTGTATAAAATCCAGATTATCTGCTTTGAACTGGGTTATATGGCAGTGTAGACTCATATCATCCAGTTCAAAGGAGATAATGTGGATTATCTGCTTTGATAATCTCAATTATATGGCAAACTAGAAGGAGCCTGACTAGAATTGCTTCCAGCACTCTGCACGCGTGCTAGAGCCTGACAGCTACATCTTTAAAGTACAAATAATAAACTATGATAACTGGTCAGCTGATCAGACTTGACTATAATTATAGTATATTCCAAAGTTGGGTCTGTTTCCCGTTGGTCCATCCCCTGCCTTTCTCTGGGAGGTCCTTTGGAGGGCTCATATTGTGGGGCCTGGGATATTATCCCCAGAGTCAGGTCAGGCTGCACCCAACATGATTAGATATATTGCTGAAGATGGAAATGCCGAACCTCCTGGCTGAGACTTCCTGTCTTCAGCCTTGAGCCAGCAGGCAAGATAAAAGCTGTCTCTCTTCCCTGAACTGACACCTCCAAAGGAAATGGGAGAGTGATGGGAGGGGGATGAGAATAGCAAGGGGGTCAAGGGGTAGCTAAGAAACAGCCTGAGAACATATTGCTCTCCCTACCTCCTTGCACAATCATTAGCTATACTGCTCCCTCGGGGCTCATCCCTCCATCCAGACACCAAAGCCAATTCCCACTCCTGTTCTCCCCTGCTCACCCTGCCAGCTGGCTGTTGCTCAGAGATTTGGGGGGGGGGGGGGGGGGTATTGGCAAACCAATATTCAAATTCCTCCCCACCCCAGTGCCTTGGACGGAAAGAGTTTTTATTCCCAATTCACTTGATCTCCTGATTCAAATGACATGCAGAACTCGGCCAAATACTGGTGATCACAGAGGGGGGCTCCAAAAATGTAGGGTGTGCTCTTTGGTGACACAACTTCTCTCAGAGGGAGAAATATAGCAGGCAAACATTGTTTTAGATGGATGAAAGAGAGCTCGCTGAAAAGGCAGCCATGCCCTTCAACTGTTTCAGTTTTGCTGGGACAAATAAATCATCCTTTGTCCCACTTTCCCAGTTATTCTTTAAAAAAATATGTTATTGAAAGTTTCACTTACAAACAGACAATGTGCTGGCAGGGCCGGCCCAACATGGAGGCCACTGAAGCGCCCGCTTCGGGCGGACGGTCCCCGAGGGCGCCGTCGAGGTCCGCCCCCCCCCCCCCCACAGGGACTATGGGCCCTCTCGCAGCCGAACAGGAAGGCCTGTTCGGTGGCGAGCGAGCTCTCCTGCTGCAGCCTGGCTGGCTGGGCAATGCCAGCCAGCCAGGCTGCAGCGGGAGTCCTTCCAGGCCGCAGTGAAGGCCCAGCCAGCCTGGTTGGGCCTTCACCGCAGCCTGGTTGGCTGGGCCAGGGCGCACAGCGCGGGAGGCGGGGCCACGTCTGGGCAGTGCCCTGCCTCCCATGCCACGCGCCCTAGCCCCGCCTCCCACGCTGCGCAAGAGGCAGGGTCAGGGCGAGCTGTGCAGGAGGCGGGGCCAGGGTTGGACCCGCCTCCCGTGCCGCTTGCCCTGGCCTGGCTGGCCTTGCCCAGTTGCTTCTTTTAATCAAAAAGGTTAGTTTGTCCATATCTTTTATTTCAATCAGTTTCTCAATCCATAGTTCTTTCGTCGGAGCTTTCCCAGATTTCCAGTGTTTTGCAATCACCATTCTTGCTGCGGTGATAAAAAGGGTAAAGAGTTTATCTGTATTGGTATCAATTGTATCAAGCGGATCATACAGCCCTAGTAGGAGAAGTTAAGCTTTTTTCACAAATTTTGTTTTTAGAATGTTGTTACTTTCCTCTAGAATAGTTGTTCAATATTTCTCTAATTTCCTACAACTCTACCACATATGTAGATAGGAACCTGTTTGTGCTTTATACCTCCAACACTTATTGTTGGCCTTCTTGTACATTAACCCTAATTTCTTTGGGGTTAGATACCACCTGTGTATGATTTTAAACCAGTTTTCCTTCATGTCTGTAGAATAAGTATATTTGATTTTCTTTTTCCAAATTGATTCCCACTCATGTATTTGAATCGGCCTACCTACATTTTTAGCCCATTGGATCATTGAGTTAGTAATTACCTCAGTTTCTGTTTCCCATTTTATTAATTTATTGTATAATATAGATTTTTTTTCTTATCTATCTGGATAAATTTATCCCAAAATCCGTGTTCTTGATCAAAGCCCTCGATTTTGTCCTTTTTATAGGTTTCTTTAATTTGAAGGTATTGATCCCATGACACATTTTTACTGATTTTTTGTATAACATCCAATTCTTTTAGTTGTTGAAGATCTTGTTTATTAGGTGTAATGTTTAGAATTTCATTATAGGTCGGCCATTTGGCCCATCCTAATAGCCTTCTATGGTTTTCTTCCATGGAGGAAAGTCATAGAGGTGTTTTTGTCACAGACAGAACGCCACCAGATAAGATTCAACACAGTTTAATAAAGATACAGAACCAAAAATGCCCGTAAAAGACAAAGGGCTAGGCAAACACTGGCCTTCAAGGAAAAAAGATACTAAAAAACGTTCAAAAGATAAACCGGATTAAACCGGAGTTTAATCCGGGTTAAACCAAAAATGCTTACTTCAGCCTGGCACTATAAACAAACAAAAGCTGGTAAACAAGGTTCAAAGAAACACAAGTAACTGGCAGCAGATACTTCTCTGCTACCAAAAGCTGTAATTGAGTAACTAAGAAGTTACTCCTCCGAGCAGCAAGCGAACTCCGGGTTCAAACACTTCAAACAGGGCAGCAGCGGTCAGCGGGGTCTCAATCCGGTCCGAAGGTCGAAAGCCAGGTGCAGATGCCTTTAATTCACCAGTTCCAACGATAGCCACAGGAAGGGTAGTCCGAAGTCGTAGTCAGTCAGTCAGTCAGTCAGTCAGTCCAGAGTCGACAATTAGTGTCCGTCAAGAAGACGACGGAGGTCCAAGCTAATAAGATTAAACACAGGTTGCACAACAAAAGCCCACACAGTTCCTCCCGCCGTCCATGCCCAGCGTCCTTGGCAACTTACGTATTCAGCAAACGAAACACACCCGTCTTCAGGAATTTTCCAACAAGATCCCAAGCGTCCGTCCAGATTACCTTGCCCAACGCAATTAGCCCTGGATTCCAAACCCCATTTTATGCCAGTTTACAACTCCTCATTGCTGTCAGCTGTTACCCTAATTCCAGGTGCCTCATCATCATCCTCCTCATCAGAGCTAACACACCTTTGACTACGCCCCACAGCATCCCCAGCTGTGGATCCCGTTCCATCCCTCCAGCTCGTCCACGGGTCTAATCCTGAAATCCCCCAGTTGCCTTCCACACTATTATTGCCGGTGATACCCAAATCCTCCCTCACACGAGTCCATTCCATGTCATCCTCCTCTGAGCTAACCATCTCTTCCTCCATTCCCTCGGTAAAACCCTCAAAGGAGTCTTCGTCTGTTGGTTCTGCAAATAAGTCCCGCAGCCGCTTCCTTTCTCGCTCCTCAAGAGAGTCTGACTCCCGAGGAGTCTTACGACCACGTCTCCCAGTATCGGAGCCATAAGGCTCAACCATAACAGTTTTAATGTGAAAATATCTTTTGTATTTTTCCCAAATTCTAAATAAAGTTGATCTAGCAAAATGATTGTCGAATTGCTTTTCAGTTTTTGTTTTTCCATACCAAAGATACTCATGCCAGCCTCTTCTTAGCTAGTGTCCTTCCAGATTTAATATTTTAGTTTTTTTCTAATTTGATTCAATCTTTAATCCAATGAAGGGCACATGCTTCATGGTATAACTTTAGCTCCGGTAAGGCAAATCCTCCCTGTATTTTTGGTGAGATCATTATGGTATATTTTATTCTCTGTTTTTTATTTTTCCAGATGAATTTCGTAATTTCCTTTTGCCAATCCTTAAATAGTTTGACTCTCCTAATGATTGGAATGTTTTGAAACAGGTACAATAGTTTGGGGAGGACATTCATTTTTATAATTGCTATTCTTCCCAATAGCGACACATTCAAATTTCTCAATTTTTCTAAGTCTTTTTGAATGTCCTTCTATTTGGCTAGATAGTTTAAGTTTAAAAGTTGATTTTTTTTGCTGATAACCAAATCCCTAAATATTTTATCTTAGATGGGGTTTCCAAACCTGAAATATCATATAAGTCCTTCTGTTTTTCTTTTGACATGTTTTTTGTAAGAATCGTTGTTTTCTTTTTATTAATTCTTAAGCCCACTGTCAAGACACGGAGGCCTTAAAGAGCCACACACACTATCTAGTCCAACAGAAGATTTATTGCAAAACACATAAAAACTCAGAGACACTTAGCTTCAGTGTCTCTGGCCAAAACTCAAAGAATTTACCCAAGCTGGGCTCCAAAAAGCCAATGGAAAATAATCCGGGTTAAACAGGAGGAAAAACCGGCAATCAAAGTAACCAGCAAACAAGCAGCGCTGTACACAAAGAGTTCCAACAAACAGTGCTGCACCCAAAGAGTTAACTGCAAGGAGGAGTTGCCAAAGCCAGCTGAAGTCAAAGAGTCATCGCCGAAGAATCCCAAAGAAACGTCATTTCCAAGTCTGTCAAACAGAGTCATCATCAAGTCAGTCCACAATCCAGGAAGGGAAAAAGTCACACTCACGAGGAGTCAGTCCAAGTCGAAGATCCACAGGTAACACGAACTCCAGGCTGCAGAACCCAGACCCAAAACCCAACACGAGAACAGGCAGCGACAAATACACATGATACAATAACGTAACCGACACTTTGCCTTCTACAAAGGTTCCCCATTTCAAAGCCTACTTTTATCTTACCCATCATCTCTTACAGCTGTCCTTGTCTTCACACGTGAACCCCTGTTTCCATCCCTCCAGTTCCTCCATCTCTTGTCAAGACTTAGGCTTCCCCATGTATCTCCCGTTTGCCAATCCTCATGTCCCGAAAACCCCACAAACATGTCACTAGAGGTTGGCTCTGCACATACATCCCTTACCTCTTGTACCTTAGTCCAACCCACTGTGTCCTCCCCATCCTCATCACTCCCAGACCCATAATTCCCAGAGAAACACATAAATGAATCATCATCTGTGGGAGCAGTAAGTATATCCCGGATCTTCTTCCTCTCCCGTTCTTCATCTGATTCCTGCTCCCGAGTAACCCACTTTGTGCCTCTATTCCCATCCACCACATATCCTTCCTCGCTCATTGACTCCCCGCCACTAGAAAACCCTTCGAATGAGTCTTCATCAGTAGGTGACATAAGTATATCCTGGATCCTTTTCCTTTGCTGTTCTTCATCTGACTCCTGCTCGTGAGTAGCCCTTTCCCCCCTTCTGGTACTCATACTACTGCTTGCAACATTACTTACAGGCTCTACTACAACACCCGCTACACTTCCAAATTCTTCAATTTTCATAAGCCACTTCTGAATGTTCTGTTTGGGATTTTCTATAATACATATTACATCATCGGCAAAAGCCCGATACTTATAGTCTTGTCTATCTATTCTAATTCCTTATAATCTTCCATCTTTATTAATTGCTTTAAGTAATATTTCTAGTGCAAATATGAATATTAAGGGCGATAAAGGACAACCCTGTCTAGTACCCTTGTTGATTTTAAATTTTGCTGTTTCCTAACCATTAATTTGAATTTTAGCCCACTGGTCATCATAAATACTATTAATTCCGTTCTGAATTTGGAGGCCTAAATCTAATTCCTGAAATAATAATTTTAAAAAGTTCCAATTTAAACCATCGAAGGTTTTCTCTGCATCCAATGATAGAAAGCCTACTTCTTTTTGATTATTTTGTTCGTAATATTCAATTGAATCTATGTTCTCACATTGTCTTTAATATTTCTAGATGGAAGGAAGCCCATTTGTTCTTCACCTATCCAATCGGCTAAGAACTCCTTCATTCTGTTGGCTAAATTTTTGTAAAAAAATCTTATAATCAGTGTTCAATAGTGATATGGGCCTATAGTTCCGGACGTCAGACAAATCTGAACCATCCTTGGGAATCATTATTATCATAGCTTCTTTCCAGGATTCTGGAATACTTTTGTCTTGTAGGGCTTGATTCATTATTTTCATAGAATCATAGAATCATAGAATAGTAGAGTTGGAAGAGACCTCATGGGCCATCCAGTCCAACCCCCTGCCAAGAAGCAGGAAATCGCATTCAAAGCACCCCCGACAGATGGCCACCCAGCCTCTGTTTAAAAGCCTCCAAAGAAGGAGCCTCCACCACAGTCTGGGGCAGAGAGTTCCACTGCCTAACAGCTCTCACAGTCAGGAAGTTCTTCCTAATGTTCAGGTGGAATCTCCTTTCCTGTAGTTTGAAGCCATTGTTCCGTGTTCTAGTCTGCAGGGCAGCAGAAAACAAACTTGCTCTCTCCTCCCTATGACTTCCCCTCACATATTTGTACATGGCTATCATGTCTCCTCTTAGTCTTCTCTTTTGCAGGCTAAACATACCCAGCTTTTTAAGCCGCTCCTCATAGGGCTTGTTCTCCAGACCTTTGATCATTTTAATTGCCCTCCTCTGGACGCTTTCCAGCTTGTCAACATCTCCCTTCAACTGCGGTGCCCAGAATTGGACACAGTATTCCAGGTGTGGTCTGACCAAGGCAGAATAGAGGGGGAGCAGGACTTCCCTAGATCTAGACACTATACCCCTATTGATGCAGAGCCGCATCACATTGCTGGCTCATGTTTAACTTGTTGTCCATAAGGACTCCAAGATCTTTTTCACAGCCAAGCGCCCCTCATTCTGTATCTTTGCATTCCATTTTTTCTGCCGAAGTGAAGTATCTTGCATTTGTCCCTGTTGAACTTCATTTTGTTAGTTTCTCTCTAGTCTGTTAAGATCGTTTTGAATTCTGCTCCTGTCTTCTGGAGTGTTAGCTATCCCTCCCAGTTTGGTGTCATCTGCAAACTTGATGATTGTGCCTTCTAATCCTTCGTCTAAGTCGTTAAAAAAGATGTTAAACAGAACCGGGCCCAGGACGGAACTCCACTCGTGACTTCTTTCCAAGATGAAGACGACGCATTGGTGAGCACCCTTTGGGTTCGTTCGCTTAGCCAATTACAGATCCACCTAACCGTAGTTTTGTCTAGCCCACATTTTACTAGTTTGTTTGCCAGAAGGTCGTGGGGGACTTTGTCGAAGGCCTTACTGAAATCTAGGTACGCTACATCCACGGCATTCCCTGTATCGACCCAGCTTGTAACTCTATCGGAAAAAGAGATCAGATTAGTCTGGCATGACTTGTTTCTGGTAAATCCGTGTTGACTATTAGCAATGACTGCATTTGTTTCTAAGTGTTTGCAGACCACTTCCTTGATGATCTTTTCCAGAATCTTGCCTGGTATCAATGTGAGGCTGTGACAGTAATTGTTTGGGTCGTTCTTTTTTCCCTTCTTGAAGATAGGGAAATTTGCCCTCTTCCAATCTTCTGGGACTTCTCCCGTTCTCCAAGAACACTCAAATATGATTGCCAGTGGTTCTGAAATAACTTCAGCTAGTTCCTTCAGTACTCTTGGATGTAGTTGTTCTGGCCCTGGCGACTTGAATTCGTTTAGAGTGGCCAGGTGTTCCTGGACAACTTGTTTCTCTATTTGGGGTTGGATTTCCCCGAATCCTTTGTCCATTTCATGTTGCTGAGGTTGAAGATGGCTTTCTTTTTGTGAGAAGACCGAGGCAAAGAAGGCATTAAGCAGTTCTGCCTTTTTCCTATCCCCTGTCGCCATCACCCCATCTTCTCCTCGCAGAGACCTTATTGCCTCCTTTTTCTTCCTTTTTCTACCAACGTAAGCAAAAAAGCCTTTTTGTTGTTTTTAATGTCCCTGGCAAGCCTGAGCTCATTTTACGCTTTAGCCTTGCGAACCTTTTCCCTACAGGTGTTGGCTATACGTTTGAATTCTTCTTTGGTGATTTCTCCCCTTTTCTACTTCTTGTGCATGTCTGTTTTGAATCTTAGCCCAGTTAGAAGTTCTTTGGACATCCATTCTGGCTTCTTCGCACTTGTCATATTTTTTTCTTTGTTGGCACTGTTTGCATTTGTGCCTTGAGTATTTTACTTTTAAAAAAACTCCCATCCATCCTTACGTCCCTTGTCTTTTAATATTTAATAACCATGGAATGCTGCTCAGTATTTCCTTCATTTTTTTGGAAGTCAGCTCTCTTAAAGTCCAGAATGTGTGTTTGACTTGTCTTAGTTTCAGCCTTCCTTTGTATCACAAACTGCAGGAGCACATGGTCACTTGCCCCTAAGGATATTAAAAGAATTTCCCCAATCAATACTGATGAAAAGAAGGCAATATTTTTTCTTGACAGAGGAATTAAAGAAGAGAAAAATAAGGTTTAGGTGGGAAAGAAATGAGGGAATCATGACAACTCATAATGATCAATAATTTTGGCTCACCTCGATTGAAAAAGCTAAGGAGTTTTATAAGTTACGAACGGAAGAAACGGGAACTCCATCAGGAGAACCGGCAATAAAAAAGAAGACACCACCGACACCAAGACAAGGGGGGGAAAAAGGGCCAGATTTACCTCACCAGGGCAGGAGGACACAGAAACAGACCAAGACCAAGACCAAGATGACCCGGACACGGAAGACCCAGAAAAGGAACCAGAAAAGGCTGGACTGGACCCCTACTCTAAGCAAAATGATGAATGAGCAACAAATAAAATGTATATCACTAAATATAAATGGTTTAAATTCCCCAAATAAAAGAAAGAAAGTCTTTAACAATTTGAAACGTGGTAATTATGATGTGATCGCACTTCAAGAGACACATATTGCACAGACACACACATCACACTTAATAAACAAAAGATTAGGAAAGGAATTTCTCTCCTCCTTTGAGAAAAAGAAGAGAGGTGTAGTTTTATACATTAGGGAAAATTTACCTTCCAAATTGGTATTCAAGGATCAAGGGGGGAGATATGTAGCGGTTGCAATTAAAATTGGAAATCAAAGAATTGTAATATGTAATATTTACGCTCCGAATGGTCCAAAGACAAAATTTGCAAACAAATTAAAGGAAAATCTACATTTGATGATTTAATCTTGTTGGGAGACTTTAATTGAGTGTTGAATAGCCAATTGGACAAAAGTAAAACAAGAAAAAGAATCCCAAAAGGCAGAATTTCAACATTACCACAGAATTTTTTAGATTTAAAGGAAGAGTTTGACTTAGAGGATGCGTGGTGAGAGAGACACCCGGAGAAAAAAGACTATACCTTTTATTCGGACAGACATCAAACGTGGTCACACATTGATATGGTATGGACCACAAAAAATTTACTCACAAGTATTAGTTTTATTAATATCAGGCCAAGAGATCTCTCGGACCACTGTGCAGTGGAAATGACTTTGAATCATAAAATATATCACCCAAAATGGAGACTAGATGAGAATTTGCTCAAGAAAGAAGAAGATATAAAAAAATATAAAATCTTATTTAAAGAATATTTAAGAATAAATGACACTGAGGAGATGAATCCAAATATACTATGGGATGCTTCCAAAGCACTAATTAGAGGGCATTTGATCCAACAAAAGGCTAGGAGAGTGACGTTAAAGAAAATGAAAATGAAGGATATTATGAGGAGAATTGCAGATAGAGAAAGGGAGTTGAAAAAGAATCCTAATGATAGAAAACTGGTGAAAGAAATAAAAACCTTAAATCAGGAAAAACATCATATGGAACTGGAAGAACAAGCAAAACAATTAAAATTTATCAAGCAAAACCATTTTGAGAATGCAAATAAACCCGGTAAATGGTTATCAAGGCAAGTGCGCAAAAAGAAATAATCGCAAAAAAATTTAAGTATAAAAAAAGGAGATAAAGAGATAAATAAGGACAAAGAGATACTAGAAGAACCACTTCGACTGTATTGATCAGGTCTTCCACATTTGTTAAGATTAGATCAAGAGTTGCCGATCCCCTTGTTGCCTCTTCTACCTTCTGGACCATAAAATTGTCTGCGAGGCAAGTGAGGAATTTGTTGGACTTTGTGCTTTTGGCCGAGTTTGTTTTCCAGCAGATATCAGGATAGTTGAAATCTCCCATGACTACTACATCTCTTCTTTGTGCCTGTTTGGTCAGCTGTTGACAAAAGGCTTCAACAAGTCCTTCATCCTGCCTCTGGGGTCTGTAGTATACACCCACAACAAGATCTTTTTGAATCCCGGTTCCCTTGATTCTTATCCAGATGCTTTCAAGCTGGTTTCCCGGATTACAGTCTTGCATTTCTTCTGCAATGTAACTGTTTTTGACATATAAAGCTACTCCCCCTCCTCTTCCCTTGGTTCTATTTCTGTGAAAGAGGTTATAGCCCTCAATGGCTACATTCCAGTGATGGGAGTCATCTCACCAGGTTTCAGTGATGCCTATGACGTCGTATGTGTGGTGCTGTGCTAAAAGTTGGAGTTCGTCTTGCTTATTTCCCATGCTCTGTGCATTAGTGTAAAGACATGTAAGCCCCTGTGACCTTCCCCCGAGCTATTTATTTGGGATTATTGTGCTCTCGGTAATTGGTCCTTGCTGTGTTTGTGCAGCCCTCCATTTAGCCTTTTGGCGGTTCCCTGTGGTCGTGGGTAATATAGTGTTTGCCAGGCTGTTGTTCCCCTCCCCAGTGGATCTTGTTTAAAGTTCGCCTGATGAGGTTTGTGAGTCTGTGTGCAAAAAGATGTTTTCCTACTTGTGTGAGATGCACCCCATCACTTGCCAGTAGGCCATCCTCCTGGAAGAGTAGGCCATGGTCAAGGAAGCCAAAATGCTCCTCTTGGCACCATTTTCTGAGCCAGTTATTGACCTGTACTATTTTTCTGGCCCTTGTAGAGCCGTGTCCTACAACTGGGAGGAGGGATGAAAAGATCACATGTAGATTACACAGTTTTAGCTTACTTCCGAGGGCTTGAAAATCATTTGTGATTTTTTGAAAAGTATGCCTAGCGATATCATTGGTTCCTACATGAATCAACATAAGGGGGGGGGGGTGATGATGGGGCTTTAGGAGCCTGCTGAGCCTCTGAGTAATATGATGTATTTTTGCACCCGGGAGGCAGCATATTTCTCGAGCCATCCCATCCAGTCTGGAAATGATGGCTTCCGTTCCTCTAAGGAGGGAGTCACCTACTACCAAGACCTGTTTCCTTTGAGGATTGACAGGGTCCCTTTTGTGCAAGACAGTGTGTATGTCCCCTGAAGAATGTTCCTGTTGAAGTGAATCATGTAGGTGTAAAGTGTTGTCCTCCTCCTCAACATCACCAGTGCATTCATCAATGACAATCCATTGAGATGCGTCCGAGAGCCCATCACTCTCCCAAGGATGTTCCTATTGCTCCTGGTCTATGATTGGGGATGGAGCATTTGCATGATTACATGAGTGTGAATGTTGTGATGCACTGTCCCCGTCAGGGCTATCCCCTGCGCATTGATCAAGGGTGGTCCACTGAGTGGTATCTAAGTAACTGTGGTCATCCACAAGATGTGTTTCCTGATTGTATGTTAGTGGTGTAAGAATTTGGAATCTGTTGTGTAAATCCAGCTGAACAGATGAGTTCTGCAGAGGCTGCCTGGTCCTGTGTCTCTTTCTATGGGTGACCTCCTTCCAAGCCTGAGGGTTGTCTACCTTTGAGTTGATCTCCCCATAAAGTTCCTGGTCATGGTGGTTTTGGTGTGATGTAGGTTGCAGATCTACAGCAGCGTGTTGTGCAGTGTCCAAGAAGAGCTCGAGTGCCTGAATGTCCTTAAGGGTCTTAATGCGGGCCTCGAGTTGTTGGATCCTCTGCTCCATCAGAGTCATCTGTTTACACTTGGTGCAGGTGTAGTTGAGTAGTTGTGGTGAAACAAGGTCAACATGCCGCAACTTGTGCATGTGGTGGCAAGTATTTGCTGTTGATCCATCTCTTGGTGAGTGAAATGACCAAGCAGGATCGTGTGTGTTATGGGCAGATTGCTATCCACCTTCCTGTGTGTGTGTTTTTAATGTTGTTTTGTTTATTGTATGTACTGTAAGAACGTGTTTTAGTGTAGGGGTGGGATCGTGAGCGCAGTTAGGCGCAAGCGACACTGGCTCAGAAAGCTTCAACAGGAAGCCAACACTTTCAAAACAGTAGCCACGACTCACCTTCCAAACAATAGTAGAGCAGCTAGCCTTAATTACAGCTAGCCCACACTCAAGAATCAGCACAGACTCAGGTTTTTTAAGGCAAAGAGTTCAACAGACACAGGTTTTTAAGGTTATCTAAGAAAAGAGTAGGCAATCTAAGAAAAGAGTGCACTTTCAGGTTTTTACGGAAATCTTAGACAGGCCTTACCTAAAGCAAAAGAGCAAGCTGCCTTCTTGCTTCCTCTCCTCACCTCTGCATGAACTCAGCTGATACTTGAGTTCAGCTTCTGGCTCAGAAAGCTTCAACAGGAAGTCAACACTTTCAAAACAATAGCCACGCCTCACCTTCCAACCAATAGTAGAGCAGCTAGCCTTAATTACAGCTAGCCCACATTTTCTTTAGGAATTGAATCACTTCTTCTTTTCCTATTTTATAAAAGCCTGCTATAAATCCATCAGGCCCTGGGGCTTTATTATTTTCTAATTTCTTGATTACCTTTGAAATTTCTTCTTCTGTAATCTCTTTATTAAGTTTTAGTCTTTGTTCATCAGTGATTTTTCCCAGTTTTTGTTTCCCCAGGTATTCTGTTATCACCTCAGGGTTTATTGGATCTTTTGTGTAAAGTTTTCCATAGTATGTTTTAAATTCTTCTTTTATTTCATCATCTGAGGTGACTATTCTGTCCTGTCTTTTGATTTTTATAATTTGTTGATTTTGTTTTTCTTTCTTATTAGTCGTGCAAGTCATTTACCTGGTTTATTTCTATTTTCAAATGCATTTTGTTTTACCCATTTTATTTGTTTCACCAGTTTGTCCAATTCCCAGCTCTCTTTTTGTTTCCTTAGTAATTCTAAACTTCTTTTATTTTTTGGTTTTTGGGATTGGCTTTTAATTCATTTTCTCTTACCTCTATATCTTTTTTTTAAACTGATCAGTTCTGATTTCTTCTGTTTTCTTTTGCTTGTGTTTAATTGTATCAAGAATCTTCTCGCTACCGCTTTGTACGCATCCCATATGATTTGTGGTTTTACATGTTTAGTGTTGTTTATATTAAAGTACTCTCTAGTCATGGATTTAATTTTCTCTATATCCTTTTCATGTTTTAGTAGATTTTCATTTAATCTCCATTTCCTAAGGGTGGTTTTTCTGTTAGTTTCCATAATTAACGGGTAGTGATCAGATGAGTATTTGTATATTTTTTTATTTTTGACAGTATTGATTTGGAAGACCAGATCATGTCAATCCTCGACCATGACTGGTGCCTGTTAGAAAAGTGTGTATAATGTTTTATATCTGGATTGAGTTCTCTCCACGTGTCTAATAAATCATATTCTTTTAGTGAAATGAAATTTTTAGGCAGAGAGCGTGTTACTATTTCTTTTTTAGTCTTTTTAGTTTTTCTTACAGCAGCTGAGGATATGATCAATGGTTTCGTCAGCTTCCTTGCACTGTCTGCATTTTGGGTCATCAGCTAATTTTTTGATCTTGCATTTGTCCTGATGGCTTGCTTCTGGGCTGCAAGAATCAGGCCTCCTGTCTCCTTCTTCAGTGTCCCATTCGTGAGCCTTTTATTTTTTTATTTTTTTATTTCCGGTATTTCTACCCCACCCTTCTCCCCTGGGGGACTCAGGGCGGCTTACAAATTGGCAACACAGTGCCATCACATCAACAATACAATACAAAAGGCATTAAAAACTAAAAACATTTAAAACATCATAAAAACCAATATACAATAATAAAACATTACCATGCACCGAGGTAATGTCCTTTCATTCACTAGACCTTGTTAATCCAGAGTCTTAAAAACTGACCGTGCCAAGCTCGAAAGTTCATTCATTTAACGCTTGAGCACATAGCCATGTCTTTAGTTTTTTTCTGAACCCTAGAAGGGAAGGAGCCTGCCGGATGTCACTGGGGAGGGAGTTCCACAGCCAAGGAGCCACCACCACCGAGGAGCCATAGCCAGGTCTTCTCCTTGTCAACTTTTCCTTCAATTTTGTCAAGGAACTTTCCATGCAATGTTTTGTTGTGCCAGCTGTCAGCTCTAGTTTGTAGTGCAGTTTTCTTGTACTGATTTTTTGTCTGCTGTGCTTTGAGGAGTTTCTGATTTTTGACTTCAATCAAAGCAGGTTCTTCACTTTGCTTTACATATTCTGCCAGAGCATGTTCTTCTTCTTTGACTGCTTGTTTTACTTGTAAGAGTCCTCTGCTATATCTCTGACCAGATATAGCTGGTCAACATCACTGCAAGGGTGCAGTGAATGATGAATGGTCATAAGTTTTCTTGTTTTTCTATCCAAATTGTCCCGTTGTCCTGTAATATGCCCAGATATTTATAGGCCTCTGGCTGGTGACACTTTATCGTTTGGCCATTAGGCATATTTATGCCCTCACTTTCAATGATTTTTCCCTTTTTCAATGCCACTGTCGAACATTTGTCCAAACCAAACTCCATGCTGATATCAGTGCTAAAAATTCGGACAGTGTTAGTCAGAGACTGGATTTCAGTTTCAGTTTTCCCATACAGCATCAGGTCATCCATGTACATCAGATGTGAAATTTTATGAGATTTCTTAGATGTTTGATCGCCGAGATTTGTTTTTTTGTAAAATTGTTGACAGAGGGCTCATGGCAATAATGAAAAGCAGAGGAGACAATGAATCTCCCTGGAAAATGCCTCTTCTGATGTTGACAAGTCCATACTTTTCATTTCCAACAAACAGTTCAGTTTTCCAGTGCTCCATAATGTTTTCAATAAAAGTCCCAACGTTTTTACAAATCTCAATGGCGTCCAGGCACTTGATGATCCAGCTGTGTGGGAGTGAGTCAAAGGCCTTTTTGTAGTCAATCCACATCATGTGAAGATTAGCTTTTCAGCTTTTACAGTTCTCCAGAATCATTTTGTCAATTAATAACTGGTTTTTTGTGCCCCTGCTTTTCCGTTTGTTGCCTTTCTGTTTATCTGGCAAGATGTTTTTTTCTTCAAGATAGTCTCGAATTCTGTCAGCTATGATGCCAGTCAGTAGTTTAAACATGGTGGGCAGACACATTATTGGCCTGTAGTTTCCTGGTGCTGCTCCTTTTGCTGGATCCTTTTGTATCAGGTATGTTCTTCCAGTTGTTAGCCATTCAGTGATACTTCCTTTCTGCAGCATCTCATTGAACTGTTGGGTCATTTTTCCATGTAAACTAATCAGATATTTGAGCCAAAATCCATGCAGTTGATCACTACCAGACGACATCCAGTTCTTGACTTTTTGCACTCGTTTGCTGATCATTTCAGTTGTTATTTCCATCTGTTCCATTTTGTTCTGTGAGAATTATCCTTCAAACTCCTTTATCCACCCAGCGTTTTTGTTGTAGTTCTTATTATTTTCCCAAAGTTCTTTCCAGAACTTCGTTGTTGCAGTTTTCTCTGGCTTTATGGTTACTGTGTATGTTGTTATTATAACAATTATTATTATTATTATTATTTTATTATGACACAGCAAACAAGATAGATATACTGGATTTCATATCACAAAATCACAAGTCGAGCACTTCCCAAGTATCTAGGACTGTGTGATGTATTTTCGGATGATGCGTGCAGATCCCAGCAGGGTGGCCTTTTGCAGCTGGCAGATCGTAATTTTGTCAATGTCTATTGTTTCCAAATGCTGGCTGAGATCTTTTGGCATGGTACCCAATGTGCCCATCACGACTGGGACCACCTGCACTGGTTTCTGCCAGAGTCTTTGAAGTTCAATCTTGAGGTCCTGATAGCGGCTGAGTTTTTCCTGTTGTTTTTCGTCAATGCGACTGTCACCTGGGATGGCAACATCAATGATCCAAACCTTTTTCTTTTCCACAACTGTGATGTCTGGTGTGTTGTGTTCCAGAACTTTGTCAGTCTGGATTCGGAAGTCCCACAGTATCTTTGCATGCTCATTTTCCAATACTTTTGCAGGTTTGTGATCCCACCAGTTCTTTGCTGCTGGCAGGTGGTACTTGAGGCATAAGTTCCAATGAATCATTTGGGCCACATAGTTGTGCCTCTGTTTGTAGTCTGTCTGTGCAATTTTCTTACAGCAGTTGAGGATATGATCAATGGTTTCGTCGGTTTCCTTGCACAGTCTGCAGGTGCCACCTTGACGTGGTGGGGGGCTTAGCCATTCCGAGGATGCTGGGGGCTGTGCTGGCGGTAGTGTAACTACCGGCAGGTCCAACCAAGCCAGAGAGGCCTCAGCGGAGGAATGCAACCAAGTGCACCTAACCCATTAGCATTATGGAGAATCAAACCAAAACGAAGTCTATACTGGCTCGGTCATCGCCCAGGATAAAAAGGACCGCGGTGGATGCTGCTGATTCTGGACATCCATCGACAAGTGGGCTACGGAATCATCAAAACCCAAATGAACAGTCACAGAAGCGGCAGAAATATACAATGCCAGAAAAACGCACAGTCATGAAATATTATTATTATTATTATTATTATTATTATTTGGCAGAAACATTGCACTAAAATTTTAGACAGTCATTTTGGTGTTGCACTCTCCGATAGTGTCACCTGACGCAGTCTGCACCACTGGAGCAAAATACTGTGTTTCCTTGTAGACTCAAGCAAAAGCAAGCTGCTGTAGCCTCCTTCAGCTCATGTGTTTGTTGAAAGTATTTCTGTACTGTTCAAGGGCTCCGGGGGGGCAATGAACAAATGAAAATGTTTTAAAAGCATTGTCTGAAAACAATGCTAGAACCCAGTTTTTTTTAAAAAAAAATAATCTTTATTAAATTTTCCATTTACATATTAAAATATAGATATAAGATAATAAGCATGATTAATAGTGAGATAGAAAAGGAAAAAGAGGAAAAGAAGAAAAAAGAGAAAAGAAAAAGAAAAAGAAAAAGAAAAGAAAAAAAAGAAAGAAAAAAGAAAGAAAAAAGAGAATAGAGAATATATATAAAATAAATTGGACTTCTGGGCATCTTCCCGGAGATTCCCTTCCTTTTCATTCTTCAATCTTTTCCTTGTTTCATTTCGTTTCTCTGGAGTCCTTCCTTCCCTTCTTTCTTCCATTCATGATGATGGGTTTCCTTTTTCATCTTCTGTTTTTTAATATTTCCCTTCTTAGTTTTCATTTTATCCTGACTTCCTTTGCTTCTTATATTATCTTTGTTTTTGTTTATTTATTTATCTATTTATTTATTTATTTATTTTCTTTTATATATGTCACTTATCTTTCCATTCTTATTCTATGGTCTTGCTGTTTTATTTATTTTTATATTTATTTTGATTGTTTTATCTTTCCTTCTAGGTATTTTGTTACATTGTCCCAATTTGTTTCTTTTATCGGATTTCCCTTACTTTTTGATAGAAGGAAAGTAAGCCTATCCATATTTTTTATATCTTGTATTTTTTTCAACCATTCTTCTTCTTTAGGGATTTCAGGATTCTTCCAAATCCTCGCATAGCATATCCTTGGTGCCGTCGTTAGCAGAAATAATAATTTATCTTTATTTTTTTCTAGTTTTTGTTCCGTTATTCCTAGTAACCATATTTCCGGTTTCATTGGCAGTTTTATCTCTAATCTAATCTAATATCTTTTCTATGTCTCCCCTAATTTTCTTCCAATATATCTTGGCTTTTTCACATCCCCACCACATATGGTAGTATGTACCCTCAATCTTCTCACACTTCCAACAATTTTTTTTTAAGTTTTTATAACATTTTCCTAATTTTTGTGGTGTCATGTGCCATCTATAGGCCATCTTAATCCAATTCTCCTTTAGATCTGTTGCATAGCTATATTTCAGTTTCTCCCTCCAGATTCCTTCCCATTCTTCTTTCCTAATCTTCCTGCCTATATTTTCATTCCATCTGGTCATATGTGATTTTTCCTCCTCTTTTTCTGTTTCCCATTCTACTAATTTTTTATAGATTTTTGTTATTATTTTTCTGTCTGTTTGTGTTATTTTTTCCCAAAATGTATTTTGCTCCTCGAATCCTACTTGTTTGTCTGTCTTGAAATGTTCTTTTACCTGCCATACCTGATACCAGGAAATCTTTTTGTTTATTTCTCTCAATTCCTGTTGGGGTCTCATTTCCCATTCTCCATTCTGTTTTACTAATAATTCTTTATAATTTGGCCAGTTGTGCCATCCCAGTAGTCTTCTCTGCGATGCTTCTAGGGGAGACACCCATAAGGGCGTTTTGTCATATAATTTCTTTTTGTATTTTTCCCAAATTTTAAGAATTGCTGAACGTATAAAGTGATTATTAAATTCTTTCTCAATTTTGGATTTCCCATACCATAGGTATGCGTGCCATCCCAATCTTAAATTTATTCCTTCCAAATTTAGCAATTTATTATTTTTTAATTTTGTCCAATCCCGTACCCACATTAAAGCCGATGCTTCGAAATAAAGTTTTAAGTCTGGTGTCGCTAATCCACCCCTGTTCTTTTCCTGGATCATATATTTCAGCTTTATTCTCGGTTTCTTTTTTTGCCATATAAATTTCATTATGTCCCTGTTCCACTCTTTAAGGGTCTTTTGATTTCTAATTATCGGCAGATTCTGAATTAGGAATATCATTTTTGGTAAAATACTCATTTTTACACATGCTATTCTACCTAACAGTGACAGTTTTAACTTCCCCCAATTCTCCATTTCCTTCTTCATCTCTTTCCACTTTGTTAGGTAGTTATTTTCAAGTAGCTGAGAATTTTTCTGGGTTATAATTATTCCTAAATATTTTATTTTGGGGGCGATTTGGATATTCCATTTTTTCATTAAAGTTTCTTGTTCCTTCTTTGTTATATTTTTGGTAATTGCTTTCGTTTTTTCCAAATTTATTTTAAATCCTGCTACTGCTCCGAATTCTCTTATTATCTCTAGCCATTTTCCTAATTTTGTGTCAGGGTCTTCTATTACACATATAATATCATCCGCGAAGGCTCTGATTTTGTATTCATAATTCTGTATTTTTGCTCCTTTCAGTTCTTCTTCCTCCCTTATTCTGTTTAATAGTATCTCCAATGTCAAAATGAATATTAATGGTGATAAGGGGCAGCCTTGCCTAGTTCCTTTCTCTATATTTATATCTTTCGTTTCTCGATCGTTAATTAGAATTTTTGCCTTTTGTGAGGTGTATATTGCATCAATTGTATTTTGGAAATAATAACCTATATCCATTTCCCTTATTAATAATTTGAAAAAGGACCAATTTACGTTGTCGAAAGCTTTCTCAGCGTCAAGGGCCAGTAAAAGAACTTTTTTTTGATTTTTTATTTCATAATATTCAATCAAGTCAATAATGGTTCTTACATTTTCTCTTTGGTGTCTATTGGGTAAAAACCCCGTTTGTTCTTCTTTTATCCAGTTTTTTAAAAAGTTTTTAAATCTTTCCGCTATTATATTGCTAAAAATTTTGTAATCCAAATTTAATAGTGAAATTGGCCTGTAATTTTTAATTTTTTCTGGGTCCGAATTTTCTTTATGTATTGTACATATGTTTGCTTGTTTCCATGTTTCCGGCATTTTTGCAATTTCTCTAATCCTATTCATAATTTTTTTCAAGTATGGTATTAGCTCTTGGCCGAAGGTTTTATAATATACTGCTGTTAGCCCATCTGGGCCTGGGGCCTTATTAGGTTTCAAATTTTGTATGGCCTTCTTTATCTCCTGCTCTGTAATTTCACTATTTAGTTCCTCTCTTTGTTTTTCTGAGATTTTTGTCACTTTTCTCTCTTCTATGTATTTCATTATTTTCTCCTCGTCTATTTGTTCTTTTTGGTAGAGTGTTTCGTAAAACTTTTGGAATTGGGTTTTTATGTCTTCCTCTTTTGTATATATTTTGTCCCCTTCTTTTATTTTTGTTACATATTTACTTTCCTTTCTTTCCTTAATTCTATTAGACATCCATCTTCCCGGTTTATTTGCGTTTTGAAAGAAATCTTGCTTTATAAATTTCAGTTTATTAGCCCTTTCCTCCATTATCAAATATTCCCTTTGTTTTTGTAAGATTTCTATGTTCCTCTGGGTATCCTTGTTTCTTGGGTTTGATTTTAACCTAATTTCTTCCTTTCTTATTTCTTCAATTATCTTGTTCATTTTTTTAAATCTTTCCTTCTTTTTAATTGCTTTTTGTTGAATAAATCTCCCTCTTACTACTACCTTGCTTGCTTCCCACAGTGTAAATAGGTCTATCTCTGTTGTGTCATTTATCTCAAAATATTCTTGTATTACTTTCCTTATTCTTTCAATATCTTCCTCTTTCTTCAATAGATTTTCATCTAACCTCCACTTCCATTCTTTTTTATTGTAGAATATCTCTAATTCTAATGGGCAATGGTCTGAATCTAACCTTGGCAATATCACTGTTTTTCTTATTTTTGGCATTAAGGATTTTGACACCCACGCCATATCGATTCTCGACCAGCTTTGGTGTCTGGTCGAGAAAAAAGTAAAATCCCTTACTCCTTCATTTTTTATTCTCCAGCTATCTTGAATATTTAATTCCTTCATCATGTTCATCATTGTTTTTGGTAAATTTCCTATATTATTTTTACTTTTCCCTTTCTTCGCTACTTTACTCCTATCTATTTCCCCCTCTACTACACCGTTGAAGTCTCCTATTAACACTAAATGTTCATATTCTTGATCATTAATACTGCCTTTTAGTTTTTCTGTGAATGCTGACTTTGCTCCATTTGGTGCATATATATTACATATTAATATATCTATTCCCTGAATCGTTATTTTTACTGCTATGAATCTACCCTCCTCATCCTTAAAAGCTAATTTAGCTGGTATTCTCCTTTCTACATACATCACTACCCCCTTTTTTTTTTCTAATGCCGAGGCATAAAAGCATTGTCCCAGTTTTTTTTCCTCCAGATATTTAACGTGTCTTTGGTTTATGTGGGTTTCTTGGAGAGCAATAATCTGGTATCTTTTTTTCTTTAGCTCATTAAATACTTTATTCCTTTTTGTTGCCGAATTTAGTCCATTAATATTGTTTGAATAAATTTTAAGTTCACTCATATTTATCTTCGTCCTTATCACCCACTGCTTCTGTCTCTTCCTCTTCCTCCTCTTCTTCTCTCATTCTATCCTCTTGTTCCTCTTCCATCTGTCTTTCTTCCACTTGTCCTAGATTCGTAGATTCCATGTTTTCCCTTAGGTTCAGTCTGCATTCTTTTATGTCCAAATCATCTTTTTCGGGTGACTCTATACGTTGTCTCTTTGGTTTTTTCTTCTCTTTTTGTTTCCTTTCAGCCTCTTCATCCTTCTCCTTTCTTATTGTGTTGTAAAATTCTCGGGCTCTTTCTTCTGTTGTGATCCAGTACCTTTGACCTTTATACGTTGTCATTAATCCTTCTTCTTTTTCCCACCTGTATCTCGCCTTCTGTTGCTTCAATTCCTCTGTCAGGAAGGTATATTTTTTCCTTCTATTTATTATTGTATTTGGTACTTCCTTCAATATCGCTATTTTTGTCTCTTTGTAGAATATCTGTTTTTTGTTATTCATTCTCAATATTTCATCTCTTGCAATTTTCTTTGTAAGGTTTACTATCACGTCTCTCGGGGTTTTGTTTCTTCTTGAGAAATTTGTGTTAATCCTGTACGTTCTGTCCATTTGTACTTGTATCTCCTGTTCGGAGCAGTCCAGAAGTTTCATTAGTATCTCTATTACTTTCTCTCTTATGTTTTCTCCTGGCTCTTCCGGTATATTTCTCATTCTTAATTGATGTTCCAATTCTCTTGCCTCCATGGCTTCTTGTTTTGCGTTTATTTTTTCATTTTTTTTCTCTAGTTCTTTTAGTTTATATTGGGTCTTTTCTTGAGTTATCTTTAGTTCTTTCTTTTCATTTTTCAGGTCCTTTATTTCCTGTTGTAATGTTGTAATCTCGTTCTTCATTATCCCCAGTTCTTCTTTAATCTCCTTTTTAAAATCCGACATTTGTTCCTGTTGTATTTTCTGGTATACGTCTTGCTTCTCCTGAATTTTCTGAATCTCTCTCATCATGTCTTTCATCATATCCTTCAGGTTCATTTCCTCATTCAGGGATGGTCTTCTAATTGCACCTCTTGAGTCTTTTAGTTCTCTGTCTGATTTAAATTTAAATGTTGCCATCTTGTTCTCTGAGTATTTTTTTTCCTTCAAATAATCTTTTCGTGCTAGTAATAATTAATTTGAATTCAATAAGGTTAGTTAGGCAAAATTTCCATTCGTGTATGCTTTCTTATACAGTTGCTTATTTTGTCTATCCGCCCCTATGAGTCTTCCCTCTTTTTGATAGTTTCACTTTAGTCAAAAAGTTCCCCAAGTTTCCTGTTGTACTTTCCTCACCTTCCTCCGCTTACTTGTGTCTTTATATCTCTTTATATCTCTTTATATCTCTTTATTATAGGACTTTCTTTCTTTCCTCTATTTCCCCTTGGGGTACCTTGTCTTTTCTATCTTGCCGTTTCTTTTTGGGAAATTCCCAACTCCTATTTCTATTATCCTGACTATTTTTTATTTAAACTTTAGTCTTTCCTTAGTCTCTCCTTCTTCCCTACCCAGAATTTTTTTTTCCCACTTTACCTTAAGGGGATTCACCTTCTCCGCTACTCCCTTCTCTTTTTTTTTCCTCCTCTCAGTCCTGCTGGCGTTTCCTGCCTCTTCTTTGTGGGTTTCTTCTGTTCTTTCCTTTTGTTTCCGCCCTTTCTGTCTCCCCCTTGTCTGAGCTTCTTCTGCCCTTCTTCACGTCACGTCCTTTCCCTCTCCTTTCTCTCGCGTGGTTCCCCTTCTGCGTTGTTTCCGGTTTCTTCCGACGGGGCTTTCCGCTGCACCTCGCTTTGTTTACAAGAAGGAGGGCTCTTATCTTATCTTCCCCCAAGGTCAGTACTCCGCCATCTTCCTAGCTTTGATTTGTTATTTATTTTTTGCCTTTTTAGTCCTTAGCCTTAGCCTTAGCCTTGGCCTTCAAGTCTTTTCTTTCCTTTCCCTTCCGCTCCTTAATATTGGTTAGTTTCTGCCGTAGCACTAAGAAGGAAAGCAGGCAAGCACATAATCTATGTGCTTTATTTCTCCACAGCTTTTTCCCCCCCTCCAGGAAGGCAAGTCTTCTTCCTACTCTCTTCTTATTCTCCAGAGAGCTAACCTCCGTTACGATGTCCCTTGGTTAAATCTTAAGTTTCATTTGTCGTTTCATCATTTTTCCGTTAAAACAATGCGCCCGGTCGGCGATTCCTGCTGGGGATTTCTCCCCCGCGCGCTTTCCACCGCGACCCGCCTTAACCAATGGGTCTTTTGCCGGGTCCCTTTTGGAGCCCACTCTTGAGGAGTGGACCCCTTCTGGGTCCGTCGGCCGACCCCCGGTTTCCGCTGTCCACCTCACCTTAATCCATGAGGTGGAGGGAGCTATTGCTCTACCCAGTCGCCCGGTTTCAGCTGGCACCCTCCGGAGAGATCTAAAGTGCCTATCTCGCCGCCATGCCTGCGCACCGGAAGTCCGCTAGAACCCAGTTTTGAAAGCATTAAAACAGCAGTTTCAAACACTGAATGCCATGTGGAACAGCACTGTCCCAAAGTCCCACTTTTGCCAGAAAGATTTTGTCAATGTCTGTCATTGTTGCAGAGCTAAGGAAAGCTATATTTTGGATAACAACTATCAGGTCTCTTGCCATGTTGGAAAATTATGAAGTTGTAATCCAAAAATATTATTTCACACACACACACAAACTATTATTTCTTTCAGGTAAGATGACAATTAATATGGAAGAGAGCAGGCCTCTTGCACCTTTGGCTGGATCTATACTGCCCTATATCCCAGGATCTGATCCCAGGTTATCTGCTTTAACTGGTATCTATGAATCTACATTGCCATATAATCTGAGATAAGCAGATAATCTGGGATCAGATCCTGGGATATAGGGCAATGTGGATCCAGTTGAAACAAGAGGGAATTTCATTTATGGGAGTCACAGACAACATACATGCCTGTTAAAATGTATATCCTACATAACGATGACATGAATGAGAACTTTATTCTCTGTCAACAGCACTTACAATGAGAAAGTTCTTCCTAATGTTTAGACAGAATATCTTCTTATAGTTTGAATCAATTGCTTCATGGTGTAGTCTCTAGAGCAGCAGAAAGCAAGCTTTCTTCCTTAATATTACATCTTTTCAAATACTGTATTTGAACATGGCTATCACGTCACTTCCACCTTCTCTTCTCCAAGCCAAACATTTGCATTGGTTGGATGAAAAAATAGTTGTTTCTATCCCTGGTGATCCCATCACATGTCCTGCCAATTCCAGTGGGCGTCAGCAGAGGCTGCCTCAGTGCCAGACTCACAACTAGTGTTGTGCGCAGTATTTGTTTCATTTGTTTCATTTGTGTATTCATTTCTTACCACCCATTCGGATGTACGAAACAAAAGACACCATTTTCGGACTAAACAAAAGGCGACACGAAAGAGAAAGCTGCACGACCACCATGCTTTGCTTTCAGTTTCGGGCTGTGTGGCATCCACTCTTGCAAACTTTTTCCTCATGCATCAGAGCAGGAGGTGGGAGGAGATGATCCTTGGCCAAGCAGAGGCCAAGGAAACAGTGACATGGACTGGACAAGAAGCATATATTGCGGGGGGGGGGGGGGGGACTGCCCCTAAAGCGGCCATTGAGGTTGCGTCCTTTGATGCTGCTGCTGGGTATTGGGGGGCTGGCTGGCTTGCTCTCTCTCTCCGTTTGGCATGGCTTGCTGGTTGCCTTGGCATATTCTTAATTTTTTTTCTTTGAAGGGATTTTTGAAGTGGTAGGGGTGGGTTTGGCTGGGGAGTGTGTGGGGGGCTTTTCTTCTTTATTCTTAGTGTAAAACCCCCTTCTTCCTCCCTCTTATTGTGTTTTTTAAAAAGAAGAAGAAGAAGAAGAAGAAGAAGAAGAAGAAGAAGAAATACATTTCAAAGGAAATAAATTGTTGGGCTTCCCTTCTGTTTAGAAATCAAACCTGTCTCTCTCTTGATAACTGGCCCTTGGAAAAACTACTCTTTTATTTCTCCCTATCTCTCTGTATTGCCTGTGGCTTGGTCCTCCCTCTCTGTTGGGCTATACAGAGAACAAATACAGCAGCATAGTCTTATTATTTGTTATAGATTACATATACAGTAGAGTCTCACTTATCCAAGCTAAACGGGCCGGCAGAAGCTTGGATAAGAGAATATCTTGGATTATAAGGACTGATCAAGGAAAAGCCTATTAAACATCAAATTAGGTTATGATTTTACAAATTAAGCACCAAAACTTCATGTTATACAACAGATTTGACAGAAAAAGTAGTTCAATACGCAGTAATGTTATGTTGTAATTACTGTATTTACGAATTTAGCACCAAAATATCACGATATATTGGAAACATTGACTACAAAAATGGCTTGGATTATCCAGAGGCTTGGATAAGCGAGGCTTGGATAAGTGAGACTCTAGTGTATTTTGGAAAGCAAAGACATTGTTGGGCTCCTGTCTCTATTCAAACCTTCAGTCTCTCTCTAAAACTGGCCCTTAGAAGAACTATAATTATTTTCTACCAATGGTCTGACACGAAATGAAAATTCCATTTGGAAAATCTCATTGGAAGTGGAGATGAAAATGAAAATGAGCTAAAACGAATGAAACTAAACAAAACGAACAGCAATTCCATACAAATGCACACCACTACTCACAACTGTGTTCTGTTTTTCTGATCCCAGTTCAGTGTGATGTATTTGTACTTGGCTTCTTTGTATATTCCGTGGTATATGTCTATAGAGATGTCCAAGTATCACCAGGCATGTTAAGACAGTCCATTTAGGAATATGTGTGTTCTGGATAGAAAAATTGAAAATTCACAGTTGGGCAATAGCTTTATTAAGATCAATTGAAAGTTCACAACATCTTTGGAAATGTTTAAACCTGTGGAATCGAGAATGGGTGGATTGGGGGCAACAGAAACTTCAACAAAGTATGGCCATGTGTTTTGACACTCAGTTCATATCACACTCAATACATTTACAAAGGAAAAGAGACCACTGGCATTTAAAAAAAAAACAAGGAAGAAATTAAATGTGATAAGCGGGTAGAGATTTCCAGTCTAATCTCAGCAGACAAGAACCATCAGGAAGAATATTCTGTCTTGTAATCTGGAAGACGTTTGAAACATGTCAGATATTGGGGAAGCTTAGCTGTTGTGGCAGGAACGTTGGATGTTTAAAGAAATGTGCATTCTGTTTGCAGTCTATTTCTTACATCTACCTGAGTGGGCAATCAAAACTTGAATTCAACAAGTCTTTGTCTGGAAAAGAGTGCTGCTGACCTGACAAGTGCCGAGTACCAAGTGCCACTTCTTTAATTTCTGGAACAGAGTTGAGGGTGAGTTTGGGGGCTAAAATTATGGATTTTGAAATGACCTGTGGGCAATTTGAGGGTCATTCCATGCAGAGGGGAATGTGCCAGCAGCACCTCAGGCAGGCAGCCAAGCATTTAAAAGGCCAGGCATGGCACCATGGCAGAGAGAGCAGGCGGACTGTGCTTCGCTTAGGTTCTCCCAGGATGGACTAAGCTCTCACCGTTCAGCACTCTATGCAGAGAAAGGTTCATTTTGTAATAAGAATCAAGGTATAGTACTTACAAAGACCCATAGGTAATCTCACTTAGGGTTTTTGTCTGTTTTTCTTCTAGACTTATACATGAGTATATACAGTAAAATAATAATTGAATTAAATGTTCTGTCTCCATGCAAATCTATCCAATGTTTACATCTCCTTTGAAGTTCTTTCTTTTCTGGAAAAAGTAAACTACCGAGTGCATTTGTGTGAGTTACTTAAAATGTTTGTCATAAAGAAGTTTTTGTTGATCTCTATAAACACAGAATTGTTGATGCTGGATGTATGTAAAATGCAGTCACCCTCTCTATTGGTGGGCTTGGTATAGATGTGTTGCAGAAAAATGGCATTTGTCATTCCAACATGTGGCCAAACTTTCTCATTGCATTTCCCCGCCACAAGATCACTCCTACAACAAAACAAACAGGAAGCAGCTTTACAGAAAAGCAAATTACAAAAATAATGTTTTCATGTCTTCTTCTTATCCTACTTCGCAAGAGTTGTTGGCATCTAGCTAAGTGGGGATCATATAAAAGAGGCAGCTTGTGACCACAATGCATAATCAGTGGATCAGCGTTTAGCATTACAGTCGTCACATTTTGTTTCCTTCTTAAACAGGCACCATATCTTTAATGAGTACAGAATGAACAGAAATTAAATAGCAATAGCTCCCCACCCCTGTTTGCTATGTGAAGAAAAGCTGCTTCTGTTGAATGTGTGCCTGACACACCGTGATTTAAAGACAGGGAAATGGGACAGGTTATCTAAATACAAACTCAGGTATGGAGCAGTTAAAACTTATAACTGAGTCCACCTCCACCTCTTGCAGTATTTAGGAGGGTTGTGTATGGAAACATGCAATGTAGGCGAGGGGAGAAACAAGAAACAGGTCCTCGGTCCTGAGGTTTGGGGGGCACACATTAGAGAGAACAGGCACCTGTGCTAAGGATTCAGCTCCGACTAATGGAACATACTGCTACAAACAAACTAGAGTAAAAGGAAAAGGCAGACATCTCCACGGCTGCATTTGTGCTGTAAAATTAATGCAGTTTAACAGCACTTTTAACTGCCATGGCCTGATGCTATGGATTCCTGGGATTTGTAGTTTGGTAAGATTTGCACTTTGGCAGAGAAGGCTAAAGATCTTGCATAATTCGAGGACCCATTATGCCATAGTATTGAACCATGGCAGTTAAAATAGTATCCAACTGCATTAATTCTGCAGTATAGGTGCACCCCAAGTAGTTGGATGCAGGGACTGCTTGCAATCTCTACCTAACATCATGGAATGACCAATTGTCTGCCCAGTGTGACCAAAATTAGAAGAGCCAATACAGTTGGAGCAAAATAACCAGCTGGAAACATCCAGGAGCCAGAGTCTAGGAAAATGTTGTATCTTTAAAGTTAAATATCCCAGGATCCTATCACAAGGCAGAGCCCTTGCCTCACCCAAAACAGTCAACAAGTCCCCTGGACACAGTGTGACTGACAGAAAGCCATTTTTCAAAGTTTTTTGCTGGCATCTGCCCAGCATATTGGGATCTGGGGCAATGTTTCCCAGACCCGAAGCCAGATGGCTGAATGACTCAATCAACGTCAGATCTCCCTTTTGCGGTACCCAGTTCCTCTCTGATCTCGAAACAGACAGGCTAGTCAGAGACACAAGGCAGACATCCTGAAGGCCCGAGCTTTGTCCCTGAAGCTAGGGACAGGCTGAGCAAATAGTGAACAGAATAGCTTTCTCCCAGAACCACCCTTGTCCTTGCAGTAAATCTGCTCCCAAGGAAAATACATCTTTCTATCAGGCTTCTTCTACATATTCCGCAAAGTTACATAGATGGGACTGACCAGTCTCTTGTTTTCTGCTCCTGTGTCCAGTGCCCTCTGGAGATGAATGACTTTGCCAAGTCTCCCTGTATTGCTGCTCTCTCTGAGGAGGGTGTCGGTCACAAATACTGCAATTCAGGCCCAAAGGTGATACAGAAACCTGTGAGGCACTGAAGTCAAACAAGAGAATATGGCTATATCTCCAGTGTGCAAACTGCTAAAGCTAATGATAGTGGGTTGTCACCCTGATCTCCCATTGGAAAGTGACTTCTTATATTCTTCATATGCCCACACTTCTTTTAAACATGTGAGTGGATCTTTCCATTCTGTTCTGTCTCACATTCGGTTTCTTTTCAAAACAGGGAGTCACCAAGTTACAAACATGATAGGTTCTGTAGATTTGATCTTAAGTTGAACGTGTGTGTGTATGTATATGTGTGTGTGTATTTATTTATCCTTAGGATAGCATAGAAAAGGATTAACACCCCTGTGCTGTTTGTTTTGCTGTCTGTGTCCCTGTTCAGAAGATTTCACCTCACTTTCTGTCCCTGTGAGAACTGGATTTTGAAAAATTTGGCTTGTCGTGCAAACAAGGATTGGTGCTAAAGCTTCACCTTTCCCCATTTCCCCATGATGACTCTTTCAAGAGTGAATTTGCTTTCCAAATGGTAGATTTCTCTCACTTCATGTTGTCCCCCCCCCCCCCCCCCCCCCGGTTTTAACTATGAGTTGTTTGTAAGTTGGATGTTTGTAACTCAGTGACTGCTTATAGCCAATCTTTTCTATCCTGTTTATGAAAACCTTTGTAGATTTTGGAAACTTCCCGTTTGAGCAGACAAAACAAAAAAATGCCACTGTAACTATTTTGATAAGGAATTTTGAAGGAGGAGAAGCAGTTGAGATCATCAGTCCTAAGGCATAAATAAATCACTGCCTTTAATCTTTCTACTTGCAGTCCTCCTGCTTTTCCCCCCCAGTACAACAGAACAACTCTGACAAAGAAATGGTATGAAGCTTCCAGGATTGAGAACAGCTTTCTATTAAGAAAAAGCTACAAATTTCAGGAACATGGATCTCTGTGTTTGAACTAAAGCCCCTGAGCTGAGGTAGCAGAGAGCAAATCACAAACATGCTTACTTTGCTTGCAGGAATCGCTACACTTTGTGGGAATTCTTCCAGAAATCAAAAGAGGACTTTTGTGCCCCATCCCTCCAATCACCATGCCATTTTCTTTTTGGTGAGGCAGACCTAAGTGTAAACTGGATTCTAGGCCACTACTAGACCAAATAAACTTGATATATCACTTGGCAGGCCAAATAACCAAAGTGTATTACTTGGCACACCTATGCTACTGGCGTGCAACTCTTGCTTTATCAGTTCATTGGCCAGAGCTTACCAGTTACTTGTTTTATAATCCCCGGCCTGCAAGGCTCTGTGCACTACTGTCTTTCTCACTTACACGCTCCACCAACTCTCTGCCAAGATCCTCATTTTAGATGCCGAAGTGGATCAGCCTGGCACAGAAGGTGCTGGAAGGCTTTGCGGAAGTCCCGGTTGAAGATAGTGTAAATGATAGGGTTGAAGCTGCTATTGCAGTAACCGATCCAGAAGAAGAATTTGAAGAGAGTCCTGGAGATGCAGCAGTCTTTCCCAAGCACAGATTCGAGGCTGTACATGAAGAAGAACGGAAACCAACAGAGCACAAATGCTCCAATGATGAAAGCCAGGACAAAGGTGAACCTGCGCTCCCGTGCCTGCATCAGCCGGTGGGAGGAGAAGGACATGTCCCGACTTCTGCGCCTCTGCTGGCCAGAGGAGAAGGACATGTCCCGGCTTCTGCGCCGCTGCTGGCCAGAGGAAAAGGACATGTCCCGACTTCTGCGCTTCTGTTGGCAGTTGGGCATGGACCAAGACAGCCGTGGGGTCCTGCATGGACCGGCCCCACTGCTGCCCATCTCTTCCAACCTCCTTTCCCAAGAGAGACGGGGCAGGTTTGGCTGGACACGGGCAAGCTGGCTGTGCTCCAAGACTTTGTTCGGCCCTTCCTCAAAGTACTGCTGGGTGCTCACCGTCCTGGTGTCATGCTTGCCCACAGATTTGAAGGTGGGATGGGAGGCCCGCCTTGCTGCAATGATCGCAGAGTTCCTGTGCTTGGCCACATGGTAGATCCGGCAGTAGACAGCCACCATGATGAAGCAGGGGGCGAAGAAGGAGGCCGTGCAGGAAGCCAGCACGTACCAGGTGTCATCGTGGAGCAAGCACACATTGTCCTCAGGAGATGTCTTGAAAAGAGGCGGCAAGGCGACCAGGGCGGCAATGACCCAGATGCATGCGATGGTGATCTTGACCCTCCGGGGGCTCCTTTTGAGGTTGTACCGGGCGGCCCGGGTGACCGCCCAGTACCGATCCAGGCTGATGGCACAGAGGTGCATGATGGAGGAGGTGCAGAAGAGCACGTCCAGCGACAGGTAGAGCCGGCACCAGAGGTTGCCAAAGCACCAGTAGTCCATGACCTCATTGGCCAAGGAGAAAGGGATGATGAGGGTGGCCACCAGGATGTCCGCCACGGCCAGAGAGACCACGAAGAGATTCTGCGGGGCCCGGAGCGCCCGGCTGGTGCACACCGCCATCACCACCAGAATGTTCCCCATCAGTGTCACAAAGGCCATCGTCAGCACCGCCAACAGGATGAGCGCCGTCTCCAAGGGCGTGTAGGGAAGGAGAGTCCCCTCTCCGGGCCCACTCCGGTTGCTCGATCCATTGTGCTGCGGCTCCATCCCCTTCGGCCCCAGCCCAGGCCATGGGAGAGCCGAGAGAGGCCTGCGCACGCTCACAGGACAGGCGCCGGCCTTGCTCAGGCCCCCTTAAGGCGCTGGGCCCATTCCACCCTCTAGGGCAGCGCCCACAGCAGCTCTCCTCTTGCCAGGAGCCATCCTGGACGGGGGCACCGCATCAGGGTTCAGAAGCGAGGCGCAGATTGCAGGAGGGGCTGGAAGGGCGATGACCCCGCTGCCCCTGAAAGTGCGCGCATCGCCCGCGGCTGCCTCTGCTGCCCAGATCCCGCCGCGTCGGTGCGGTTAGGCCCTCCAACGGCTCCTCGGTGTGGTGGGGCCTCTCTTTTCTGCTGTGGTTGCAGTTTCCCTTTCCGCGAACTGGCGTCGGGTCCTCTGCGCGCGCCCTCCTTGCGCCCGTCCCTCGGGAAGAGACAGAAAGGGAGGAAGGGAGGGAAAGAGGGGAGGGGAGGGCTCTCCAGTGCCTGGGCGGGCGGCTGGGTGGGTGCGTGGCCGGTCAGGCAGGAAGGCAGCCGCCCGTCCAGCTCCGGCTGGCGGGGCATGCAGGGGCCGCCCGCTCCCAAAGCGGAGGAGCCCAGGAGGGGAGAGAGGGCGAGCTTGCCCCGCTGCCCCTTGCCTGGGCTCCCACCTGCCTTCCCAAGTAGGGGAGGGAAGGGAAGGGAAGGGAAGGAAGGGCAGTGCCCAGGCCCGGCCCTTCCGCGCAGGAGGGGTCGGGCTCCCGCCCATGAAACTTCCCAGCCCGTATCCTGCTTAGAGGGCGGCAGACCGGCCAGGAGCCAGGAGGGAGGGCGGGGTCTGAAATCCTCATCATGGCCCCGCTAGGAAAGCCTCTCGGCTCCAGAAAGCAAAGGGAACAGCACGCCTCCATTAAAAACTCCCCAGGACTATACAACAGGCATGGGGAAACTTGGGCTTTCTCTCCAGGTGTTTTGGGCGCCAACTCCCACCCTTCCTCAGAGCCTCAGGCCCCTTCCTTTCCCCCCTCAACCGCTTAAGCGTCTCCTTCTCTTTCTCCTCGCTTAAGCGGCTGAGGGGGGAAAGGAAGCCCAAGTTTGCCCATGCCTCTTATACAGGGATTGTTTTTATTAGATGCTTTTCTGGCTCAAAATAGTTAGTGAAACTTTATAACATAATTAAAACAGAGGTAGTGAGATCTGTTGGAAACTAGTCAGGTGGGATTTATATATCTGTGGAAGGGCGGGAGAAAGAACGCTTTGTCTGTTGGAAGCAGGTGTGAATGTTCAGTTGGCCACTTTGATTAGCATTGAATAGCCTGTCAGCTTCAAGAAACCTTGGAAATCCACAAGGATGTGGACAATTTCAACAAAAAGGAGGAAAGCCTGAAAATGAACAAAATCTGGCTAACAGTATTTTAAAAAACTCTAAACTCAGGACAGTGAATAAAGAACAAGACTCAGAAAAGAGAGGAATTTCAGACATGAAACGATCAGAGCCAGCTAACACCTCCTAACAAAGGATTCCCCCAGGCAGGAAGCTGCCAGACCTCGAAACTAAATGGCTATTCAATATTGATTGAAACATTCACGCCTGCCTCAGGCAGACAAAAGTTCTTTCTCCCACCCTAGACCTTCCACGGATATATAAACCCCACTTGCCTAGTTTCCAACAGGCCTCACAACCTCGGAGGATGCCTGCCATAGATGCAGGCGAAACATCAGGAGAAAATGCTTTTGGAACATGGCCATAAGCCCGGAAAACTCACAGCAACCCAAACTTGATAAGCTCATTAAAACCGTTTGTAACTTTTTGTGTGAAATGGTAACATGTGACACATTTCACACATAAAGTTACAAACAGTTTTAATGAGTTTATCAAGTTGACATTGATTTGACACTTGGGTCCATTGTTTTGAAACGATGAAAACGGGTGGAGAAAGTGGCTGGAGGAAGGGCCCAATGGATCGGTCGATTTTCTTTCCGCCTTGTGGACTGTCCTTTGGGGCCGCTCCTCGGTCGCAGGCGCTTCTCCAGTGCAGCCCCGAAAGGGATGATGGGGCTTGTGGCCCCGGACGCCTCTCCTGTGCCTTGCCTTCTCAGGGCCTTTCCAGACAGGCCCTATATCCCAGGATCTGAGCCCAGGTTTTCTGTTTATCCCAGATTATCTGGCAGTGCAGACTCATATAACCCAGGCCAGGATGTTTGATGTGTTACCATCCTTGTGGGAGGCTTCTCTCATGTCCCCGCATGGGGAGCTGGAGCTGACAGAGGGAGCTCACCCACTCTCTGGATTCCAACCGCGGGCTGCCGACACAAGAATTTACCAATATTTCTCAACCTGTGTGTCCCCAGATGCTTTGGCCTACGACTCCCAGAAATCCCAGCCAGTTTGCCAGCTGCTCGGATTTCTGGAAATTGAAGGCCAAAACATCTAGAGACGCACAGGTTGAGAACCGCTGGTTTAACCCATTGCGCCAGGCGGGACTCTTCCCTTTGGCTGTCCCAGAGAGACTCTCCTGGAGCCAGGCTCCCAAGCCCTCCTTGCCCCTCTCTCCCTCCCTCCCTCGCCGAGCGAGAACCCAGCGCCGTTCGGTTCTTCATTGCCGCCTAGTGGCCAACTATGTCCATGACAGCCAATTTCCACTCCCGCTTGCGTAAGCTGCTAGCTGAGCCGTGGTGGGTCGCCTCGTCTTGTGCTGAAGTGTTAACCAGCTTCAAAGGAGGAATTGGGTTAACACATCGTAACACGCGGTGCAGCCAGCGTTGTGGAAGGGTGTGGCGGTATAAAAAGGCAAGCTGCAGGCGCTGCATTGCCAGTGTGCGAATTAGCACCTTTGTTCCATATTTCCAGCTAGACAGGAAAGCACATAGAAGATCTCACAGAATTATTTATATATTCACATGAAATATTAATTTGCCCAGAATAGCATCACAACGTTGGGATATCACGAGCCTACAAGAAAACAAAATACTGCTGTGTCAAATGTAGCAGCAAATAGTGTGCTCCAGATGATGCTGTCTTGTAAATCCCATGATCCATAAACATTTGCTATGGTAGCCAGGGCAGAGGAGGGCTGCAGTCCCGCCACAAGTAGCAAGCCCATGCACTAATGTCTCTTGGAGAAGTGAGTACTTGAGTCAACAGATCTGGCTAATTCCAGCATAGCCTCTCTATGACTTGTGAGTACCGAATTCTTATCTTGCAGGGTGAGAATTGCAAGGTGAGATGCTGCCTTGAAAAGTGTGTGCATATATCTATATATATTTTCCTTTATGTATATATATTCAGATATATGAACCTTCCTTGCCTAGTTTCCAACAGACCTCACAACCTCTGAGGATACCTGCCATAGATGTGTGAACGCTTCTGGAACATGGCCACAGAGCCCGGAAAACTCACAGCAACCCTGTTTTCCTTCATTTGTTAGACCTGGTGTTTTTTGTTTAAATGACATACTCTGTTGTTGATGCTTTTGGTAGCACGCTTAATGGTGTCTTCAGGGTCTGTCTCTTCTCACACCACTGGAACTGTCTTTTGTGACATCACGAGGGGGTCATCCCATGTCTCAGATTTTGGCTCAGTTCAGCTGCACATACTTACCCATTGCCATATATATTAAAGGAAATTGAGAACAGTCTTCCTGTTGTTCTATACAGCTAAGACACCTGGACCTATAATCAGTTATGAATCTTCCGAGAAAATATTTTTATTATATGTGTCAAAAATAATTAATTATAAGCATCTTGAGAAACAATTAATAAACATTGCTAATATCCACCCATTCTCCAAAAATAATATAGCAATCAGAGCTCAAGGGAAGATTTTAATGATGCTCTTACATGACAGCCTTCCATGGAGAACCTGCCACTGCATCACGTTCATTCCCCAAAAGAGCATCTCCTAAGATGCTTGAATTCTCTTTAATAAAACACGGCTACCTGTGTTCTAAAAATATGTAGGAAATTTCTCTTTTTTAAAATGAAGACACATTTTAATTAGGTAAGAATGGCTCCTAGCTGTTTATCAGCACTCTAATACTCTGCTTTACTTTGGCTCAGATGGGGGTGGAAAAAGAGATAATGTATACTAAACTTTAGAAATAATTAGGTACTTCAGAATTTGAATTTTCATTTGTATATGATCATCTGTTATCCAGTTTATATGAATGAGAAAAATCTCATATCAAAAGACACATAGAAATAAACAAACACCATGTAGCCATTTCTCAGATTCTGCTGCTATTTTAATGACAGCTTCACCTTGAAAATGACCCCTCACACCTATCCTGTAGAACAGTGGTTCCCAAGCTTTGGCCTCCAGGTGTTTTGGACTTCAGCTCCCACAGTTCCCGACAGCTGGTAAGCTAGCTGGGATTTCTGGGAGCTGAAGTCCAAAATACCTGGAGGCCCAAAGGTTGGGAACCACTGCTGTAAAAATAAAACCAGTGTGAACAAAGAGATGGCAAACAATTACTTAAGTAATTACAACAAATACCTTAGTAAATATATTTGCTGCAAAGAAGTTCCTAGACTACTAAGTGACAGATGAGGAATTATGATCCCAGCAGCTATGATATTCTGCCCCTTAGAGAATTCTGAACCTTTGAGGCAGGAGGCTATCAACACCATACTGCAGAGGCAGAAACCTGTAGACTTCCAATCAGCACCAGGCAGTATGGGAATTTCTAGAGCACCATAGGAATTCCAGCTCTGTCCTTTTGTCATACCAGAGCAATGGGAAATACCCTTCAAGCAACACTATTTAATTATGTTTAATGTCTCAAAACGGTTACGTAACTTGTAAAATGCCACACTGGAGAATCACCAGTACTTTTGCAGGAATAACTTTCCTGCTGCCTCCATGGGAGCTCGGATATTGCTCAGATTTCATCGCATGCTCAAGGCAAGTATCCAGTACACTGCACACAAACATGGCTTACTTTGAGATATGATTTTACACTTGTTCATTGATGCACACCATACACACAGATATGCACAGTGAGAATTGTTTGCAGTTGCAGGCTAAACTATGCATCCCACGCAAAATCACACAGAACAGCAGGTGAACATGAAGTGGCCAGCACATAGAGGCACACGTGGCAGTGATACAAATAACACCAAACATTCAGACTCACCACATACAGAACGTCTCATACACAATGCAGATGTACTATCTTGCCTTCTGAAGTCAAGCTCTATCATTCTTTCTGCTGAGCATCCTCTTTTTGTAGGCAGCAATGGGAACTGTATTCCTGCCCAGTTTACAGGTAGGTAGCTCTCTGTGTTGGCTGTGAATTCACACAGGATGAGGGTTTCGGTGGGAGAGATAATTCCCCCAAGAAGCTGAGTGAAGGATTACACAGGCCCAATTTGGCTTTCATCTGGGGAGATGTAGCACTGTGTTTCTCTCGGCTGTATGAACAACAAACAGTGCAGCACCGCATGGTCCTGGTGATCAGCCCATCCATGGGTTGCAAGGAGCGTAGCCAGAAGGGCAGGAAGTCCCAGCTCTGAAGCCACCGAGGCAGTCGGCTAGGGTTTCGTGACTGCATGAAGTTGATAAAGGCCACACAAGCCAGAAGGCTCAAGAAGGGGGCTCCCACGCCCACCAGGACATGCCATCCAGCCAAAGAGAGTCCAAACACCAGTGATGGGAACAACAGGAAACAGATGATCAGGTAGAAGACTGCGAACCAGCGGTATTTGGCGGTCTGTTCTCCGAGCCCTCTGGCCATTTGGATGGGGAGGCGGCTGCAGGGCAGAGGATACCACAGCAAGATCCCAGAGAGGTTGAAGAAGAAATGGCAGAGAGCAATCTAAAGAGGGAAACCAAAAGCATAGCAAACACCTCATAAGGGGAACAAATATCTCACCAGGCTGAGAGCCATAGGAGCAGTGATAAGAAACATACCCACCCGTCCCTCCAGATATTGTTGGACTGCAGCTCCCATCAGCATCATCCAGTAAAGATGCTGGTGAAGGACCATCAATGTTAATATCTAAAATATCTGGAATGGTTCCTAAGACATACTTGGAGTAGGGCATATCAAAGGGTGTCATATGCCCTTTCCCTCTTTTTCTTTTTGAAACTTCTTCACTCCGAAGAAAGAGATTATTAAGAGATTATGGAAAAAGATTATTAAACTGCAAAAACTTTGTTTTTGCGGGACATCCCGCAGCACATTTTGCTATAGTTTTTCAATGAGCATCTCACTGAGTCTCAACCAATTCAACACAGTTTGTGACAGCCACAAAAACAAATGTTTCTGGAGTATAGCAATGACTTTCCACACAATTAAACAGGAATAACACTTTCAATTTTTTCAAATTTTGTTACATAGTGTAATTTGTTTAACACATTGTTTGGTGGCATTCATTATGTGCACTTGCTTCTATCTTTAGTCTGGAAGGATTAGTTTCAAAAGGTAAGCCTATTTCAGCAGAACAGGCAGAAGCCATTTATTTGCTCACCTGAAAAGCGCTGGCCAGTTTCTCTCCTGGACTGGCTAAGGCAGCTAGGATAGCAGTAGTTGTTGTTCCCATGTTTGAACCCAGAGTGAGTGGATAGGCACGTTCCAGGCTAATGACCCCAAGGCCTGTCCCACAGAGAATGAGAGACAGCAGTCAGGAAAACCGCATATTGTTTCTCCACAGCACACATATACACACCACCATCACCAAAGCTTTTTAAATATCTTGAGTACACTGTAACTATGCTCTCTGGACATGCTATGGGTTACTGTTCAAAAAAGTGAGTTTTCCAAGCTCCAAACCTAATCAGAGCCTTTTGAGATAGGGAGCACTTTTACATCCTGTGCCTCGGGACTCTTAGGAAGAGCTATGCTTCCCCTTAATGTTCATTGCCAGACAAGCAAAAATCTCAAGACCCATGTCCCCCTTCATATCACACTGAATTGGGGAGGTAAAACTGAAAGCTCTGGGAGTCACGGTTGGTTCCTCTTCATGTGATGAGTAAAGAATAGGAGTTTTTAGTTTTCTGTTGCACAGGCAAACATACTACACATGCACTTGCATCTAGAACTTTGAAACCTCCTTTAAAAATATTTTTCTCTGATACTTGTTACAGGCTCTGGAATTCTCTTCCTTCCATTGTGTACTTCTGGCAACAGATCATTGAGTACGACTGCTTATGAGGAAATAATGTGCTGTATTTTTCGTATTTATTGCTTTCCCAATGGATATGCTTTAAGTTGACTTTATTGATAGCTCACATATATTTTAACTTTTTATGTACTCAGCTCCTACTTTTTCAAATTTAACTTTTGTGAATTTAATTATTCACAGGTTTTATTAATGTTCTCTCTGTGAATGTCTAGATCCTCCAATGGAAATTAACCATAGAGTTGATATGTAGGACCAGGAGATTCCTAGAGGAACCCTCCTCTAGGAATCTTCAGGCCCACCTGCGTGATTCTATGGCCAGTGCTTGGCAGAAGTTGACCACAGAATTATCTTTCACCCCTAACCCCTGTAATAAGATCAGGACTAATGTATTAGTGATGTGAACTTCTATCTCTATCTGTTTTCATTTTTGTCGGCAACCTTGAGTGCCAGAGTTGGGGAAAATGGGTTACTGTGGAACGGGGAAAGTAATGGTTAAGAAAGTTCAGTACTTGATTACTATGATCGTCTGCAGAGGGACAAAAGATTGATAGATAAAATTAAAGGTGTTCCCCTGACATCAAGTCTAGTCATATCCGACTCTGGGGATTGGTGCTCATCTCCATTTCTAAGCTGAAGAGCTGGTGATGTCCATAGACACCTCCAAGGTCACGTGGCTGGCATGACGCCATTACCTTCCCGCTGGAGCAGTACCTATTGATTGCATGTTTTCAAATTGCTAGGTTGGCAGAAGCTGGGGCTAACAGTGGGAGGGCACCCCAATCTCCGGATTCGAACTGCCAACCTTTCGGTCAGCAAGTTCAGCAGCTCAGTGGTTTAACCTGTTGCGCCATTGGGGGCTCCTCATAACACCTCTGCTATTTTTTACAAAATTGAAAATATACTAGTTTACTGATTACAGCAAGATAAAGTTTTTCCCACCCTTTGCATCTGCTTTTAACATTTGGGCTTCATTATGCCCTTGTTGGAGAGTGAAGAGAATATCTAACTGTTTACAAGTACTGTAACTGCAACTACTTGTTACTTTGTTCCAAGCACTGCTTCTACTTGCCTTTGTCTCTGGGTATCTCTTTCTTTAAGAAAGGGGAGTAATAGCAGACTCACCAATGAGTGGCGTGATTGCCGATGTGAAGACGGAACTGCTCTGTACCACAAAGGTCATTCCAGCACCGACAAGCATGGCAAAGTATCCAGTGACCCAGCCAAATGGGGATGGCAGATCTGCTCAGGGAGGCAAGACTGATTTCCACACATGGATTCTGCCATAGGAGAGGCCAAGAAGCAAAACCACAGCCCCTTTGTAGGACGATGGGGGGACGGGGGATGGATGGACGAGGGGAAGACTTGGAGTCCTACCTGTGTTGATGACCTTCTGGATAGCTCTGGCTACCTGTCCTTTGAGCACAGAGTTGAGTAGTTTAACCAACATGATGAGACAGGTGCACAACATGATCAGTGACCCAGCCAGCAGCAGGAGCCCAACAGCCAAGTCCGGCAGAGAAGAGTCCACAAAGAGGTGGTTGCCTGATTGAAAGAACAGAGCACATCAAGGCAGAGAACGTGTTGGGACTTACTCTGTTCCTTTTATCCATCCTAACTTCTAAATTGCTTATGTGGGACCCATTTCTAGCTGGCAGTCCTCACAAAAGTCTGCTGCCTAAAGGTAAGTCTTACATTTCTGCTTCATGGCACTGCTGAGGTTGCCAGAACTTCCCAAGTGGCATGGAACAAGGGAGCTGCAATTTGGGAGTCCTCCTCTATTGTCATTGGAAGAAACCTATAGAGATGAAGGAAAGCACAAAAGTGAAAAAGTCGGTAAAGCCACTAGAAAGACATTTAAAACAAAACCCACAAAAAAGTGAAACCTTTATTTACCAATCAAAATGTACAAATACATCACACATTTTTTCAAAGCTCCTTGGGCTTCTTCATCAGGCAAAAGATGTTTTAAAACCATACAAGAGAAGAAACATGATGATGGTAGAGTCACAAGTATACATTTTGAATCAGATATTGTTTCTATTGTAGTTCAATTGTTTTGGGAGAGGTCACAATATAGGCAAAAACCGTTACCCTTCTTGGCTATATGGGGACTAGGAACAAGGGGAATTGCAGTCCCCTAACCTTTTCAGGTTGTGCACATGATTTCACCTTATATTTGTTACTCTCTCCTCTTATGTCCTTGCTGTTTCCATCTTTTCTCCTTATCCATACACAAGTAGGTTAATGAAAGGAAAGTAAAATCTATCAAAAATGTATTTTTAAAGAGTAGGACTTGGAATCTTGGAGAAGATCGCAGGACCTGATTTCAAATATCTACCTGATGGCTATTGGAAATAATTGCTAAGACTGGCAGAACATCACATGAAGTGGGAAACTGTTTCTACACAAGATGTCGTGGAGCTGAGGAAATTGCAAAACAAGGTGGTCAAAAATGACAGTACAACTAAATGCAGCCCAATAGCATAGTTCACTCAGCATCTCTCCCCCCCTCTCCACCCCTGCTGTCTCTCCTGGCAGAACTCTCACCTGCCTGGATGGTGTTTCACACCACACTTGGATCAGACTCTGGTTGTACAAGCTGTCATTGCCTGTGGCGATGCCTGTGATTACTGACTTATCCAACTGTAGGAAACAAAGGAAGGTGCGGGTCATGTAACCCCTGTCAGAGATGGAAAATACAGACACCAAAGACTTTCACAGGGATGGAGGAAAAGAAGACCCCCCCCCCCCCCCGCCTAGGGTGTCAGGGAAATCATCTTCTCTAAATAAATCCTAGGCCAGAGATACTATATATTATCCTAAAACTAAGGGTTGGGTTAGATTCTAAGATATCTGCTTTAGCAACGCTTTCCCCCATCACAGTCTCCTATTGCATTATGAATTCCCAATATCTCAGTGTTGTGAGCATTTGTAGCATATTGTACGAGTAATACCCTGAAAAGTAGTTAAGTTCATACATCTAAAAATATCACTTTTCCTTGGATCACCTAGAGCAGTGGTTCTGGGTCCCCAGATGTTTTGACCTTCAACTCCCAGAAATCCCAACAGCTGGTAAACTGGCTGGGATTTCTGAGAGTTGTAGGCCAAAACATCTGGGGACCCACATGTTGAGAACCACTGACCTAGACTATGTTTGGCTCAAAACTTGGCCTCTTTGTTGTCTGGGAACTCTCTGCTATATTTTCTAGGTTGTCAGCCCTGAAACAAGCTGAGGACAACAGAAGAAATCATGACATTTTAATTTTAGTCCTCGGCAGACAAAGGAGTAGCTGTGATTGTGAAATGGAATTTGGGCCCTTCACCAGGATGTCAACCACAGGAAGGGACTGCCTAGATTTTCCACCCACTGCCAGAACTAAGTGGTCACACTTGTCATTCTGTAGCACATACCTGAATAATAAGGCTAGTGAAGGGCTCTGTGATTACTTTCAGGAGCTCTGGAGCATCCTGTCCAACACGGAACTTGAGGGCCTCTACAGCAGCCTTGGTAGTTCGGTACAAATAGCTGGTGGTCACCTCAAGCGGCAGCAAAACCAGCACTGACAACCAGTTGAAGCAGTCATGAACAGTGGCCCCCGCAAAGGCCCTGTAGAGAAGCCATGAGATGTAGGCGTTATGGCATGGGAAGAGAAACGGCCAGGTCAGCCTGGCAATCTCCAAAATATCAGCCACCCCACCAGTCACTGCATATAAATTTCTTATGCACTTCTATCCCACCTCACTTTTTGTCCTGTTTTGTCTTTCAAGAACAGCCTTAAGACACTGTGGTAAGTAAATGAAAACTGCTTTACTACAGCAAAACATAAAATACAGCACACTCAGTGGAATAATGCAAAAGGAAGCAAGGAAGTCTTAGGGAAAATGCAGTTCGCAGTCTCTGATACAGTCCCAAATCAAATAGCAGTCTTACTTCAAACAAAGAAACAGCAATAAATCCAGATGCAGACTTGGAGCAGGTACACCGGGAGCGAAGGCATTAGAGTCAGTTTGTTACCAGCAAGAGCTGGCTGCACCTGCTCCTTCTTTATAGCTCTGAGTCTCCTCCCAGCTGCTAGGGCAGTTCCTAATTACTCAGCTGCATTTCTGGCAGCTATTCTAGCTGAAAGACGTCTCTGCTCTGTTTCCTTTCACCTCTCCTGAAAAGTGGGTACTTGCAAAGGCTCCTCCTCAGATTCCAACTCACTCTCAGATTCATGAGCACTTTCCTGCTCCCCTTCCTCTTCTGAAGAAGAGGAATCCCTAACACTTTTGTCCATTTGCATTGCCTTGCTAAAGGGATAAATTACCCTCCATTTAAGATGGACCTGCTCCCCCAGTTCCTATAGGATCCAGGAACCACTACCATCAAAATTCATGACACAAAGCATTGACAATTGAGAAGTAGTTGGGGATATGGGTCTACTTCCAACATCTTAGAGTTTCCTGAGTGCCTTCCACCCTCTGACTTCTGGTTTCTGTCCACTATGTTGGTTGCATAACTGCACAACAACCTTTCTCTGTAACCCAATGCATGAATGTAGGCTACCCCCATTCCAACCGTGCTATTTCCAATTTTCAAACCCCACTCAGTGCACCCTTCAAATACGAGTATAATGCTCACCTCTTAAAATCATTTCTGTCACTGGCTTGCATCAGTGCCACAATGGTATTGGTGACTGAGGTACCGATGTTAGAACCCATGATGATGGGGATGGCAGAAGCTACATCCAGCACTAAAAAGTAAAGAGCAAGAGGTAAATGTTGAATGTTCAAATATTGCCTCCAGGTGTGGTTTCATGAAACATTTTGATCAGAGAAAACACACATGTGAGTGCATGTGTGGAAACAGTCTTTCTGTAATCTGGAGCACCAGAAACACAATGAAAGTTCAGACAGTTTTTTCAGGTGTTTTCTCTCTTTCATCCTGTGCTTAACAACCACTTAGTACTCATCAGGTATCCCACACAACATTCTCCAGTTATATTCAAAGATATTTCATGAATACAACTAGGAATACAGATCTTGCTAAATATATGTTCTATATCTTAAGCGTTATATCAAAAGAGAATGGCAAACTACAAGTTAATCTGTTTTAATGAGCCTGGTCAACTCTATTTTGACAATAATTGACGTTTCCCTGTGGCCTGTATTGTTTGCTGAGTTCTGTCATTTGTGCTATGATACAAATGTTGCAACTGAAATATCACGTGCTAGGGGGCCGATAACCAAAGATTAAGGCATACCATACCAGATTCTCAGAATCATCTTAAACGATCTCTTGCTGCATGCTGTACTGGTCATACAGACTTCAGATAAGGATTGCCATGTATGCATGAGAAATAGAAAAACAGTTTTGTTCATGTGCACTTTATCATTGATTGTTCTTTTCCTGCATGGCAAGGGGTTGGACTTGATGGGCCATTTGGTCTCTTCCAACTCTATTGTTCTATGATTGTCTGCATAACTCTGAAGATCTACGAAATACTGATGCTTGAAATAAACTTTATCCATCACAATCAGTATTGTAAGTTAGAAGGACTGAAAACAGTGCAGAGTCCTGGTGGATCCTTTGTTCAAACTTATTGTTTGCTGTCCTTTTGCCTTCTTGACTTTCCGCTCCATTTCAGGTTCATTCCAGCTCCACGTGCCATCTGGAGATATTATAAGGCTGGAATTTCAGTCGAAAGCAATAATTGTATCTTCACTGCAAGGTAGGGAGACATTTTCTCTCCTGATGTTTTGGACTATGATTTCCACAATTATTTGTTTCAGCTGGATAGCCATTTTAGGCCAAAACATAGAATCATAGAATCATAGAGTTGGAAGAGACCTCACAGGCCATCTAGTCCAACTCCCTGCCAAGAAGCAGGAAAATTGCATTCAAAGCACCCCTGACAGATGGCCATCCAGCCTCAGTTAAAAAGCCTCCAAAGAAGGAGGTTCCACCACAGTCCGGCGCAGAGAGTTCCACTGCTGAACAGCTCTCTCTCACAGTGAGGAAGTTCTTCCTAATGATCAAGTGAAATCTCCTTTCCTGTAGTTTGAAGCCATTGTTCCATGTCCTAGTCTCCAGGGCAGAAGAAAAAAAAGCTTGCTCCCTCCTCCCTATGACTTCCCCTCACATATTTATGCGTGGCTATCATGCCTCATCTCAGCCTTCTCTTCTGCAGGCTAAACATGCCTAGTTCTTTAAGCCGTTCCTCATAGAGCTTGTTCTCCTGGAAGGCCTGGTTCTTCACCCCAGTGAACATTGAAGCCAATATCTATGTAGAAACTGTGTATTTGAAAAACCATGTAGTATTGAACCACACATGTCAATAAGGGCTTATTTTTTCAATATATCACAGACTGTGGGGGGGGGGGGGGAGAGGGATTCTGGAAGGGAATAAAATGTGTCTGCTTATGCCAGGAATTGACATTGGATGCTCTCTGCTTATTCAAATAAAATACAGCTTACATGGCTCTAATCTGAAATGCTTGGGAACAGAAATATTTTGGATTTGGGATTTTTTCTCAAATTTTGGAATACTTGCCTTTCTATATATATACATAATAAAATATCTTGGAGGTGGTACCCAAGTCTAAACACAAAATTCATTTATTTCATTTATTTTCATGTGTTTTTTTCCTCATCAGCAGGCAGTTTATTGTGCTTACATGAAATATGAAAATGAAAAAAAAAATCCAGTGTCTAGAAGTCATGTTTGAATTTAACATGGCAGCAGCACTTGTTCAACTATTCTCATCTAGAGGCAAATGTAACTGTGTAAACCGAAGCCCCGGGTTTGGTTGCTGGATGTGGATCTCAAAACACATTTTATTTTCAAATGCCTCTATCTAGAATCTACAAGAAGGAGGCAAGCGCATCCTGAATTGAGATGATCTCAGTGGAGGCTGGAGCTGCGTCCTGGAATCTATGTGGACTCCAGAGTGCCAGTGGTTAAAGAGATTATGGTGTGTCAAAGCACAGAGCTTTCTGTGCAGAAGAGGAATAAATTGGTCAAAGAGTACTTGTTCAGCACTCTCTGTTGTCCCTTTAACTTTGCTGGGTGTGGGTTTGGCCAATTACCAGAAGGAATGCCCAGTCTGATCCAGCTGCCTTTCCAGATACATGAATTCAGTGACTTAAAGTTCCATTAACCTACTCAGTTTGCAGATTCTCTCACAGCATTGCTCAAAATTCAACACTTTCATCTAGACGAGTTCCTCCTTTAGTCCTCATTTCACTCCTGAGCCATATTATAACTTAGTGCAGGAAATAAAGTTAGTGTACTTTGAACTAGCAAAAAATAAAGGTGGTACATTCTTAGCCACCCATGTGGATAATTTCAGATTTTGGAGTATTCTGGAATTCCAGGCAAGGGATGCTCAACCTACACAACCAACATTTATTCTGTCTGAAAGATCCCTTCATTTCTGCTCCATTCCATCCGGCCACTCATGCTATCCCACCCCATCCCTCCTGTTGGACTTTTCTTCCTGTCCAGCCAATACTCACGCCCGGAGGCAACCATGCTGACGACAATCGAGCTGGAGGTGCTGGAACTCTGGACCAGGACAGTGGCAAGGATTCCCACCACGAGCCCCGCCACGGGGTTGGCGAGGATAGCGTTGTCCTTGAAAATGTCCCCCGCTACTTTACCTGGACAATCACATGGGTTTAACAGCTTGTAAACAGTCTCAATTTAAGTACTAAATGCATTAACACTGTATACTTTTAGCCTGTAAATGTATTTATTATTTTAAAATGTTTCAAGGGGTTCAAATTGATTTTACTATACAGAACACCGAGACTCCCAAAAAGAGGGCAGAATAAACAAATAAACAATATATATAAATAAAAATCAGCAAGCAAGCTGTATGACCTGACTTCTCTTTCTTCTTCCCAATGAGACTCATCTTTTCTACACTGTTTTTCTAACATGAGAAAAGAGAGAGATATGGGAATTTCAGGTCCTTTTCAAGAAAGAAAGGACAGAAACTGTTCAAGCATATTCCCCTTACCATCATTGGTCACTAGTGATAACTGAAGGGTGACAAAAAGTGTCAGAGTTGCAACTTCTGGCATTCCTCATCCTTCACTATGTTAACTAAGATTGATGGGAGCTGCAGCCCAACAACATCTGGAGGGCTGTATTTTGCTTCTTAACTTTTGCATGCTGTGATTTTAAAAAAAGTTTTATTTTCACTGTTGCAAGCTGCTTTGCGTCCTGAACTTGTAAAAGGCAGAAATTATAATTCCCATCATTAGCCTGTCAAAATCACTGCTATAAAGCAGTGCAGCTGCTTCAGAATATTCCCTGTCTGAAAGGCTCTCTTTTTAGCTGCCCCTGTGATAAATAAAATATCTTTGTTTTGAAAAGAGATTTTGATGAGTATTTTAGACTTTCTATCCAGCAGGCAAGTGACATATGGAGGAAAGGAACCTGCTTTGGCCTTGCTTTCTTTCATAACAAGGTGGGCCTAGAAGGATCCACGGTAACTACATGAAAGTGGGATTAGTAAGACTAAAAGGAAGGATACTCTATTTTTGCAATTGGAGACAGGATAAAATTAAAAGAAAGCAGTTTATATAGGCAGGCGAATCTCCAACACAACTCTCACCTCCTGCCAGTTGAAATGCGGAGCTCAGTACATCAAGGGAGCACACAAACAGGTACAAAAAGCCAAGCATCAGGGGCACCTTGAGAAGGGTGGTAAGGGTGGTTCTTGCACCTTTGCCAAGTTCTGCAATGGAACAACAAGCATTAAACCCAGTTAGGCATTAGATTGAATGCACCCACTTCAGTTTGTTGCTCCCAAGACTGTGCAGTTGATCACTCAGCACCTTGCCTTTTCTGTTCTTCTTTCTCAACATTGGTCTTCCCACTAAATCTCTCAGACTACAAGGATTTGTAATGCTCCAACTGAAGCCAAAGGGAAGATTTCTCTGTGGTATAAGTATAGTGGAAGCAGACATCACATTAGAGTTAAGAAGAGCAAAGGTGGACTATGACATGATCATTTTTCACCTCCGTTAAAAAAAAAAAAAAAACTTTCTGCAGTGAAAGCAAGATGGCAAAGAGGCAGTCATCCATCAGACGGGTATTCCCATTCTGAAAACAAGCCCACTTTATTTCAACCCTGGCTTGGGTTGCTTAGTAACAGTGCCAGAACCTGCCAGTCATCCATCTATAAATGCCTAGTGCCTCGCAGCAGGGAAAATGGACAGAAGTGGCAACCATAATCCTTCAGCAAAAGCCACCCACATAATTGGAATGGGCAAATGAGAACCAAGTAGTGTGTTCTGACATAACACGAACACCTTAACATTGATTGAAGGACTGTGAAAATGGGGGCATCGTGAGCCCATGTGCACGATATCATGACTCAGCCACTTGTCTTAAGGGAGACTTTCCCTGTGGGAAGTCTTCCCTTTCAATATTTATCAGCTGGGAACAGATTGGGTATACTTGTTGCTGTAACACAGCCCCGATGCTTTCATTCTAACAAGCAGGGAATCATTACTGATTTATGACAAAAGTCCAGCTAGAGTTTATTTATTGTATATGGTACTGTTCTGATACTCTGGCCCTTTAGTTTATTTTATTCAAATGCCTGAGTTATCTCAAAGTTTGTGATGAGTGTTAATGTATACACTGGGGCAGATTTTATGGCAGGGGAGGGAATCATAGGACCCTTTAGATTTCTTGCCCAGGACCTCTGTCCAGCTGTAGACAGCATGGCCAATGGTGAAGAAAACTGGGAATTGTAGTCTGAAGAGCCTCACATTTCTCATCCTTGATTTATGATGATAATGGAAATCTAATAGATTTCCCTATTTCTTATATGTTTTACTACACCCCATACTGAAAGCTTGGACAAATTAATTCTGAAGACTGCAACACACTGGCTATGCTAGCTGCAGGATTCTGGAAGCTGGAGTCCATAAAAGTAATTTTTCAAACCTCGGCTCATGGTGTGTTGTCTAATGCTCGGCTTTTCCCTCAGAATTTTCTTACTAAGTAGAAAGGGGACCCTCTTCCAAGAAATTGTGCACAGATCAGCTTCTCTAAAAGAAGAAACAATTGCTATTAAAAAGCTGAGTCACTTTCACACTGAATTGCAGGTCAAACTGACCTATGGCTCTTTCAAGAATTTTTGAACAAAATCTTCCACACTTCAGTCATGGTCACCATGGTCATACTGTCTGACCTGGACATGAAAGAGCTGCCTGTTTTTGTATCATGTTTGCATTAGGGGGCTTTCTTCGTGTTATTTTTTGTTCTTGCACAACAGTGTATTTACTGTACATGCCACTATTCTGAAGAAAACACTCCCCAAGCCGTAGGTGTTAAAAATAAATCTAAAGCAGAGGACACCAAACCATTGCATGCCTCAGGGTGCATTCACACTATAGAATTAACGTAGTTTGACATGACTTTGATTGCTATGGCTAAATGCTATGGACTCATGGGAGTTGTAGTTTTATATGGTCTTCAGCCTTCTATGCCAAAAAATGCTGCTATATCGCCAAGCTCCCAAGGTTCAACAACACTGAGCCATGACAGTTAAAGTGGTGTCAACCTGTATTAATTCTACAGTGTAGATGTATCCTTAGTATTAACTGCATTAATACACCCACAGCCATCTGGAATATCAGCATACAAAGGGCTCTTGTAGCACCTTAGAGACTGAGAAAAATATGTTAGTAGCCTAAGCTTTTGTAGACTAAATGGCATCTGAGGAATTAGGCTTAGGGCTCATCTACACTGACCATATAATGCAGTTTGAAGCTGCAGCAGCTAGATAACTCATTCTACAAAACACACTGCAGCACACATTAAGGAGATTAAAGTAGATCAAGCAAAGTCACAGGAAACGCTGAAGTAAGCCCCTGAATGTAACACAGTGTGGGCAAAATCTAAACCACATTGCATGGCAAATGCAAAGCACATTTCAATGTCCTGATGAGCATCATAAAAATCAGAATGCGGGGGAGTGGGGATTGCCAAAATGCCCCAGAGGCATGGCTGGGCAGCAGAAGGCAACTGACTACCTCCAGTGCTGTCACTTTTCCGCATCTTTTTTCCACCTCATATGTCACAGAATTGCTTGTGTGCATCTCATCTGGAAATGAAGGAGGGCAGAAACCCACATTCTCTGTGGTTATCAGCCTGTGGATATTGTGGATTCTGGAACCAGTCTGAGGCCACCTTCCATCAAACCTGCTACAAAAATTACAGTCTAATCATCTGCACAGTGAAAATAGTTATTGCCAAACCAGTTCCATAGAATCATAGAATCAAAATGGGAAGATACCATAAAGGCCAGCCAGGCAAACCCCCTTTCATCCCAAACTGACCCAAGTGGTCAGTGTAGAATTGCCTTTAGCCTACAAAAGCTTATGCTATCAACTTCATTTTTGTTAATTATAAGGTTTTTCAATATCCTTTTGCTTATTCTGTTGGTGTGGCATTAGCTCTTTGACTCAAGTATGGTAGTTTGCCTTGGTACATCTTTTCTTGGGAGGGTGCTATTACCATCTCTCCAAACTTCCTCTCTTCCTATAATGACCTGGTTGGCCACTCTCTGAACAGAATGATGGGCTAGAGAGGCCTTTAGTCTGGTCCAGCAAAGCTCTTCATATGTCCTTATAGCATCATTGTGCAATCCTGTTGGGACTAAACCAAAGAAGTAAAAACTTAATCAGAAAGGCTTCATGATAAGTTGGAGAAATCATGAGTTTTTGGTTCTGAAGGAAGTCAGAGAACATGAGGTCAACTTGTCTCTACGTAATAAATAGGGAGAGTGAGTAATGAGGGAAGGAAGAGAAAATAATGGATGAAACAAATGAGGAAGGCACTTTTTCTATAACCAATCCATATCTTTTCATAATGCATACGTATTTCACTTGAACACTACCAGTAATTACAGAATTTGCGAATACATGTGAATTGCATTGTTTAAAAACCTATAAAAGATCATAATCCATAGATATTCAGAGCCTGAGATTTGCCCAAGTGTCTTGGGGCTTTACTATGCTGTAAACAACAAACATCCTCTGCTGAGATGCACTGGCAGGCATTTATAAAACTATGCAAGTGCAAGCCTCATAAAAGAGGACAAAAGGTCCTGAAAGACCAATTGTGTGAATCCTTTTTTAAAAAAACCTTCTTTTTTCTCTCTGTATGTGTACAGCACAAATTATAATGGTGGTTTGATCCATATCTAAGGAGAAAAGGAGTATATGGTTACTGTAGGTGGTCTTCTCCTTATGTGGATTTGAAAGAGTCAGATATGAAGGAGTTGACATACAAAGCTTTACATACAATAAAAATAAATAAGTGGCAAACAGTAGCCTACTGAGAGTCAGATGTGATTGGCACTTTTTGTTTGGCTGACATTGTTATAGTGACTAAGAAACAGTATCTAAATTGTTAACACTACTTCCACAACATGTAATTTTATGTACATAAAACTCAAGGCACACTCATTCATTGGAGAAGTCTATGAACAAGTTTTTTTTATTCAGTTATTGTCTATCAGTTGAAATTCCTGGAGTGTGTGTCCTTCACAATAAAGCTTTTTAGTGCTATTGGCATTGCTTTGCTGCAATTAGATAAAAGAATTAAGAAAAGAGATGTCTTAGAAATTCTTAATATGTTGTCAAAGGCTTTCGTGCCTAGAATCACTGGGTTGCTGTAAGTTTTTCCGAGCTGTATGGCCATGTTCTAGAAGCATTTTCTCCTGATGTTTCATCCACATCTATGGCAGGCATCCTCAAAGGTTGTGAGATGTTGGAAACTAGGCAAGTGGGGTTTATATATCTGTGGGATGTTCAAGTTGAGAAAAGAAACTCTTGTCTGCCTGAGGCAAGTGTGAATGTTGCAATTGGCCAGCTTGATTAGCATGGAATAGCCTGGCAGCTTCAAAGCCTGGCTGTTTCCTGCCTGGGGGAATCCTTTGTTGGGAGATGTTAACTGGCCCTGATTGTTTCTTGCCTGGAATTCCCCTGTCTTCTGAGTGTTATCTTTATTTACTGTCCCGATTTTAGAGTTTTTTCACAATGTCCTTGTTGTCAGCTATTTTGTAATGTTTGATGTAGAAAACTACTTTCTAAACTGATCTCCCAGCCAAAGGAATGGGGATTTTGAGAGTTGCAGTCTAACTTTTATTCATACCTCTGCTTGCTAGTAAGTTTCACTTAGCAAGCACTTCTGTCATTATCAAATTCCTTCCTTGTGGGTTTAGCCCAATTTATTGCTTCTGAGTGAATGTTGGTACGGATTAGGGATGGAGAACTTTAACAAAGTTAAACAACTGCCTCCTTTCCAACAATCCCAGTTTGGCAGATACAGTCTGATTAATCCCACTTTTTGAGCTGCTTTTCAAATCTCCTGGTTTTTCTCTCCTCCCCCACTACATCTTGGATTAACTAGAAATTGAGTTCAAAGTGAAAAGGTACTTTGAACTCTACCTCAGCAAAAAGGGAAGGAAAGGAAAGGGAACAATCTTGTTCTTCCCAATAGGGTCAGGCCAAAACAAACTTCCACAACTTCGTCAAGATTGTGTCTTCTTCCTCGTTAATAATATTTCCATCTTGACCACACTCCAATATTGCTTGGCTACACATGTCCTAGTTGTCATCTGTGAAATGTTGGAGGACATTGTTCTGTAATCCCAGTCCCTGGTGGAAGAAGACGCTCTGCCAGGGCCTGAGGAATCACTCCATTGCCTCTTCCCTGCTTGTGCTAAGTATATTTCTGGGCCCCAGGCCAGAGAAAGCAGGAGGCAATGGTGTTGGCGGTGGCTTACAGGATTAAAAGTAAATAGGTCCTTTCTTTCCTCAATCCTGTTCAGTAGCATTCAAGCAGAAAATTTGCCAGCACCCCTAGCTTGAATGCTTACAACACCCTTGTTTGTTCCCTTTTCACAGATGTCTTCATCATCTGTAGGATAGGTATAGGGGCTCTTGGCAAAGGCAGCTGAGCAATTATCTATGCTTGCTTGCTCAGTTTGCCAATGCTATGTATTTGCAGCAAAAAAAGGAATGCCTTTGAATACTTGTTGCAAAGGAATAATTAAACTTCAATCGTTGTCCAAAATGGCAAATAAATTTGGTCGGGAGCCCTGCTGGGGTTTGTACAGTCATGCTGGATTTGTATAGTGGAAAAGTGGAAAAGTTTTAAAGCATTCTTGAAAGTCGCAGAATGATGTAGATAAAGAAACTATCACTTATCACACTGCCATTAATGATACACAGAGAATCAATGATGGCTGGTGTGATCCATATCTGTGAGACAGTGAGTCCATCCTAACCTTTAGACCAGATTTTGAAAGGAGCTATCCAAAGGCTGAACCCTATTCTCACAATAAGTTTAGCACCTTGGATAGGTTATTAACACTTACAAGCACTGTTTGTGCAGCATCCTCAGTGGATCCTGTTAGCCCTTTCAAGGGGAATCCTTTTTCCACTATCAAAATCTTTAAGAGTTTATCATATGAGGCTGATAAATCAAAATTACAGCAAGATAATAGCATATTTGGCTGAGACTTCTCGTATCATGTCTCTCCTGTTGTTGTTTTGCATTTCAGTCATTACTCCTCCCTCCTTATGTTCTCTCGTATTCTCTGAATGCTCCTACCCATCCCTCCAGATCCTTTTCTCTTTTCATTTCCTTCTATTTTTTTAAAAAAATTATAATTCTCTAATTAGTATTTTGTGTTTTAGCTTTTTTATATACCTCTGTATTTCAGCTTTTAGGCTAGATTCTAATGATTTTAATGTATTATGCTTTTATGAGACTGTACCCCAATCTCCTTATGCTGGTCTATGACCGTAATAAAGATTTGATTGACAGGCATTAGTGGAGTACCTTTTGTTATTTAGAAGAAAATCCAGCCAATGGCTCCCAATATCTCTACTGTTTTGATGCTGCCTCTGGTGCAAAGGGTCCCTTCCACTTCTTCTTCTTCTTCTTCATTCACGCAGTCATTTCCGACTCTTCATGACCTCATGGACCAGTCCACGCCAGAGCTCCCTGTTGGCCGTCGCTGCCTCCAGTTCCCTCAAGGTCAAGCCAGTCACTTCAAGGATACCATCCATCCATCTCGCCCTTGGTCGGCCTTTCTTCTTTTTTCCTTCCATTTTCCCCAGTATCATGATCTTTTCCAAGCTTTCCTGTCTTCTCATGATGTGGCCAAAATACTTCATCTTTGCCTCTAATATCCTTCTCTCCATTGAGCAGTTGGGCATTATTTCCTGGAGGATGGACTGGTTGGATCTTCTTGCGGTCCAAGGCACTCTCAGGATTTTCCTCCAGCACCAAAGTTCAAAAGCGTCTATCTTCCTTCGCTCAGCCTTCCTTATGGTCCAGCTCTCGCAACCATAGGTTACTATGGGGAATACCATTGCTTTCACTATGTGGACCTTCGTTGCCAGTGTGATGTCTCTGCTTTTCACTATTTTATCGAGGTTGGCCATTGCTCTCCTCCCAAGAAGTAGACATCTTCTGATTTCCTGGCTGCAGTCTGCATCTTCAGTGATCTTCGTGCCTAGAAATATAAAGTCTGTCACTGCCTCCACATTTTCTCCCTCTATTTTCCAGTTATCCATCATTCTAGTTGCCATAATCTTGGTTTTCTTGATGTCTAACTGCAGCCGGGCTTTTGCGCTTTCTTCTTTCACCTTGGTGATAAGGCTCCTCAGCTCCTCCTCACTTTCAGCCATCAAAGTGGTATCATCTGCATACCTAAGGTTGTTAATGTTTCTTCCAGCAATTTTAACTCCATCCTTGGATTTGTCAAGCCCCGCATGTTACATGATGTATTCTGCGTACAAGTTGAATAGGTAGGGTGAAAGTATACAGCCCTGCTGTACTTCTTTCCCAATCTTGAACCAGTCTGTTGTTCTGTGATCTGTTCTTACTGTGGCTACTTGGTCTTTATACAGATTTCTTAGGAGACAGACAAGGTGACTTGGTATCCCCATACCACCAAGAACATGCCACAGTTTATTATGATCCACACAGTCGAAGGTTTTAGAATAGTCAATAAAGCAGAAATAGATGTTTTTCTGAAGCTCCCTGGCTTCCTCCATTATCCAGCAGATATTGGCAATTTGGTCTCTCGTTCCTCTGCCTTTTCTGAACCTAGTTTGGACATCTGGCAATTCTCACTCCATGTATTGCTGGAGTCTGCCTTGCAGGATCTTGAGCATTACCTTACTGGCATGGAAAATAAGTGCCACTGTATGGAAGTTTGAGCATTCTTTAACGTTTCCCTTTTTGGGTATGGGGATATAAATTGTTTTTTTCCGATCTGATGGTCATTCTTGTGTTTTTCATATTTGCTGGCATATGGCATGCATCACCTTGACAGCATTATCTTCCAATATTTTAAACAACTCAGCTGGGATCCTGTTGTCTCCTGCTGCCTTGTTATTAGCAATGCTTCTTAAGGCCCATTCAACCTCACTCCTCAGGATGTCTGGTTCTAATTCACTCATCACACGGTCAAAGCTATCCTCTATATTATTATCCTTCCTATGCAGATCTTCTATATAGTCTTGCCGCCTTTTCTTGATCTCTTCAGCTTCTGTTAGGTCCCTGCCATCTTTGTTTTTGATCATGCCCATTTTTGCCTGAAATTTACCTCCTATGTTTCTGGTTTTCTGGAAGAGATCTCTTGTCCTTGCTATTCTCTTGTCTTCTTCCACTTCCATGCATTGCTTGTTTAAAAATAGTTCCTTGTCTCTTCTGACTAGCCTCTGGAATTGTGCATTTAATTGGGCAAATCTCCCCCTATCGCTGTTTCCTTTCACCTTCCTTCTTTCTTGGGCTACTTCCAGTGTCTCAGCAGACAACCATCTTGCCTTCTGGGTTTTCTTTTTCTTTGGGACGTACTTTGTTGCCACCTCCTGAACAATGTTGTGAACTTCTGTCCGTAGTTCTCCTGGGACTCTATTTATCAAGTCTAGTCCCTGGAATCTATTCTTCACCTCCACTGCATATTCACTAGGAATATTTGTGAGATCATATCTAATTGGTCTGTGTATTTTCCCCATTCTCTTTAGTTTTATTCTAAATTGTGCAATAAGAAGTTCATGATCTGAACTACAGTCAGCTCCAGGTCTTGTTTTCACCAACTGGATGGATGCCCGCCACCTATGGCTGCAAAGGATGTAGTCAATCTGATTTCGGTGTTGACCATCTGGTGAAGTCCATGTATAAAGCCGTCTTTTAGGTTGTTGGAAGAGGGTGTTTGTTATGCACAGTGAGTTTTCCTGCCAAAATTCTATCAACCTACGTCCTGCTTCATTTTGTTGTCCCAGACCATGCTTGCCTGTGATCCCGGTTGTCATTTGACTACCCACCTTAGTATTCCAATCTCCTGTAATGAAAATAATGTCTCTTTTTGGTGTATTATCCAGTAGGTGTGCTACAGATCTGCTTCTTCAGCAGCTGTGGTTGGGGCATATATTTGGATCACTGTGATGTTAAACGACTTGCCTTGAGCTCAAATTAAGATCATCCTATCATTTTTGGATTGTATCCAATCACTGCTTTAGCAACTTTATTATTAATTATGAAGGCTACTCCATTTCTTCTGTGTTCTTCTTGTCCACAGTAGTAGATCTGGTAGTCATCTTTTGTGAAGTGGCCCATTCCAGTCCATTTCAGTTCACTGACTCCCAGAATGTCTATCTTTAATCTTGACATCTTACCAATAACCACATCCAGTTTGCCCTGGTTCATAAATCTTACATTCCAGGTTCCTATATTGTGATGATCTTTAGAACACTGGATTTGTCATTCACCTCCAGCACTGTCGGCTGTTAGCCTTCCTTTCAGCTTTGAGCTACCTGCGTCATCACATCTGGGGCAAGTTGGACTCTGTTCCTCCCCAGTAACATTTGACCATCTTCCGACCAGGGAGTCCTATCTTCCGATGGTATACTGACATTTCTCTGGTTGCACTGATCCATTTAGTTTTCATGGCACGAATACTGGGGTGGGTTGCCATTACCTTCCCCAGGGATCGTATTGAGTCTGACCTCTCTGCCATGACTTTCCCATCTTGGGTGGCCCTGCATGGTATAGCTCATGGCATCATCGAGGCGCTCAAGCCCCAGCACTACGATAAGCTAATGATCCTTTGCATGGGTCCCTTCCACTGCAGTTACAATATTCCAGCAGTCATGTGGCATGAGTGGACATGATTCCCCTTGTCTGCCCCTCACAATTCCAAAGCAGGATGAGGTTGCTTTTATTCCATTTTTATTTTCTTTTTAATTTTTTTTCCTTTTAATCATGTTGCCAGAATTGTGCAATCACAGTAAAAAATATTAAAAATTAAAAGACACACAAGGGCAACAAGACAGAATTAGTAATCTGATGCAGAAGAGTGAGCACAGGACCAAAGCAGCATGGAGAAGTGTGAAAATGATTGTTTCCATACTGAAATGTTTCCATTTGCTTCAATTAACAAAATTGCTACAACACAGCAGGCTAGTGTGATAAAGTCCTAAAATGCTGCAGACGTTATGTCTGGATCCCATCTGACAAACAAAGAAAGGCAAAACTAGTATTCCTTGTATGACAACATTTTCATGAAAGCCTTTTATACTGGAGGAGGTCAACAGATCTCTCCCTACCCCTATTAGCAACTTATGAGTATCTATATGGTAGGATTTAATAAACTGTGGTCTTGTTGCATTCTCCTTGAGAATATTGGTGAAATTTGTATATCATGAGTATGGCTGACTTGTGATGGTTTTAAAAATTGGTTTTAATATGAAGATAACTGATTTTAGTGTTTATGTATATTTATGGTTTATTTTATGTTCCGGCATTGAATGTTTGCCATATATGTATTGTGCTCTGCCCTGAGTCCCCTTAGGGGTGAGAAGGGTGGAATATAAATGTTTTAAATAAATAAATAAATGGGCCTGATTTCTGTATATGATGGGCCTGATTTCCTCCCTTAGAGTGTCCTTGAGGGTTGAGATATTCCCCAGCAGTTATAATTCTGAAGAGGAAAGATGAGTCAGACTGATCATCGCAAAAAGCTGGAAGGAACAATTGAAGCCCATTTCTTCAGGACTGGAGTGTGCACTCTGGATGCAAAAAGGAAGCTACAGCAGGTTTTCTTAAAATTGTCTCTGCCATTATAAACCTGCCCATCCCTTTAGATCCTCAGCACCCAGGGCTTTGTTCTCTAGCCTCTCTTAATAAAGCTGACAGGTGGGCATCAGGTATAGGTCCAGCTCAATGGCAGCATAACAGAAATGCATTCTCTAGGCAAGTCTGCCATGCTTCCTCTTGGTCTCTATGTTTATACACTTTCCTTTTATTTTAATGCTGCTGTGTTTTGTCTTTGTTTTATTTGAACATTTTTATTCTGTGTTAAATTCAGGGATGTTTTGCATAAACTACTTCGGACAAGATGATGCAAATTTCTCACATGCAATGGCCTATGTCCTATTATGTTTCTCTTACCTGGTCTCTGTACTTCATCCATGTTCTGCCATGTTGTGGAAGGATGAGTCTTCTTTTTATACTTTTTCAGTTTTTCAGCCAGTCTCCCAGGAGAACCTGGGCAGATGTAGTTAAGGTCAAGATGATTCATCGTATTGACAATAGAAGCGGCTATACGTTGAGGTCAGGGGTCCACTGTACCCTGTGCAGAAAGAAGTACTAATTATTCAGTCACATACATGAGCTTTAGGATATCCTACTGTGAATAAAGCAGTTTTAAAATAAAAAGTAGTATATTTGGACATCATCCTTAGCCCTGATCAGAGTATAGAGCAACAATGGAAAGAGAACTTTATGGTATTCAAGGAACAAACTATCTAGCATAGCATTTCCCCCCTTTCCCACCATATGGGGCAACATACAGGGAGCATACAACCCCCCTGCTAAGCCAGCTCCACTGGCTGCCGATATGCTACTAAGCCCAATTCAAAGTGCTGGTTTTGACCTACAAAGCCCTAAACAGTTCTGGTCCAACTTACCTGTCCAAACGTATCTCTTCCTATGAACCATCAAGAACACTAAGATCGTCTGGAGAGGCCCTGCTCTCGGTCCCACCTGCCTCACAGGCGCGGTTGGTGGGAATGAGGGACAGGGCCTTCTCGGTGGTGGCTCCTCGGCTGTGGAACACCCTCCCCAGTAACATCCGGCAGGCCCCAACTCTCCTGGGCTTCAGGAAGAAGGTTAAGACATGGCTTTGTGCGCAAGCATTTAATGAATAAGTACTGTATTGACATGGTCTGGACTTAGGTTTATGTGCAATGGTTCCTTGGAAGAATGGTAATAAGTAACTATATGCTTTAAGCTTGATTATTGTATTTTATGGATTATTGTAAATGATTTTAGATGTGTTGCTGTTTTTATTGATTGTTTGGCATTGAATTTTGCCAGTTGTTGTAAGCCGCCCTGAGTCCCCTAGGGTGAGAAGGGCAGGGTAGAAATGTTGTAAATAATAAATAAATAAATAAATAAATAATATTCTGGCTTCTGTTCTATTGGCCTTTGTTTAGTATTGCAGCTTACCAGTAGACAGCACATACTCAAATCAAGAGACCAAAACCTTCCCTGCCCCTCTTCAGGTAGCAGGAAATCAAGAGGGCTTTAATGTACAGAAAATAAAACAATACCAAACTTTTTGAGAGGAAATACATAAAAACAAGATGAGATAGAGCACCAGGGCAGATTCATCAAGAGTACTGTGTGCTGAAATACCCAGGTACAGGAGTAGACATCTTTGTTGAGTACCTTGGGATTTGGGAGGGAAGGAATAAGGTGATGCCTGCAAAATATGTGCTCCTTGTCCTCAAGGCTGATGGCATTAGACTGGTCTCTTTCTCCTTTATAGTGTCTCATTTCTGCCTCCCAATGGAATACGTTAAGATTATAAACATGCCTGCAAAAACTGTGGTTCTCAGTCAAACATCCTCACCACCATCCTGGTTCAGATTGCTAATGCAAAGAGCTGTGTAGTTATAGTTTCAGGCTAGTTCCATGTTGCCTTATAAACTGTATGCCAGTATCTGACAGGAATATGCTCTTGAAAGATTGGCAACTCAAGAGACTGGCCAAAGCAAGGCTCTTCTCAAATAATCCAAAATGGCAAATAGATTGTTGGATATTTTTGGTGTAATCTTGCCTAATATTATACTGGGCCTCCGTTCGTTTGTTTATAACAGAAGTAGGGTGTGTGTGTCCCTTCAGTGGATCTCACCATCAGCTATGGACCATCAAAACCTGTCCAACATCTAAAGGTCGACACATTATCCACTCCTTGTCCTATGTGAATCTCTGGGTTTCATTACATCTGAGAGCCAAAAAGCTGTCTCAAAATCATCTGGAACCAGCTGCCAAATGCATATGTTCTGAGGAAGACTGCCCCTTTTGATTGTTCCTCTTATGCTAAGACAGTGATGCTGAGCCCTTTCAATGTTACAGGATTGCAATTCCCAGCAGCCTTAGCCAGCATAGGTTATGGTAAGAGACACTGTGAGTTGTAGTCCATTAATACCAACAGCCCCACCTGATTTCCACACTTGTTCTAGGTCTTAGGCTTGATTAGGATTCCATACCGCCTATTCGGCCAGGTTTTATCTGGATTCTAAGCATGTTACCTTCTCTCTATTTGGGCCATCATCTGGCCTAGATGCCAGGCTTTTATCAGGAAAAGCTAGTTTCTAGCTCTTGTAGAAATCGAGAGATGAGACAAAAGGTTGTCATTCTCCTGTTTAATTGCTTTGCAAAAAAAGAAGTTTTAGCCCTGCCTTTCATATATAAAAAAAGTGAGGTGAAGGAGAGCTGCAAGCAATGGAGTGCAAAATGCAAGGGAGAGAGGCATTGCAAGGAGATGAGATGGGATGAGGGCATGGGAGCAGTGTAACCAGTGGAATGCAAGAAACAAGGAATGACTGAATGGAGGTATGAGAGGAAGGAGGAGGGAAGGGAGAGTGAATGACAGAAGTGGCGAAATGCATGAAAGAAGCAAAGGGGCATTTGCGATGTTGCAAGGGGAGTGAAAGGAGCAGGGGTGGGGAAAAGAGGGAAGAAACAGGGCTATCACTTTGGAAGGGAACTTTTTCTCACACAAAAGAATACCTTTCAAAGCTTTAAAGAAAGCAGCCCTTTTGATCCATCAGTGAAGATGCTGGTTTTATTACCTCATTCTTATTTAGTAGTGATGGTATTATACTATATCCTGTGTTTTAATTTGTAATTGAGTTATTTAATTGTTTATTCTATTTGACTGCTGTGATGATACTGTTTTAATTATTCATGCTTGTTTTAACTTGTTATGTTCTGTTTCCTTTGGGCTTGGCCCCATGTTAGCCGCCTCGAGTCCCTTCGGGGAGATGGTGGCGGGATAGAAAAATAAAGAAGTATTATTATTATTATTATTATTATTATTATTATTATTATTATTATGTTAGTTATTTGCATCCAAAATATTAATCTATATTATCTGCCTTTCTCCACCTTATTGACTGATGAATTTGATTTGTCATGAGCTTTTGTGGACTGCATCCACTTCATCAGAGGCATGGAGCATTGCCTGAGTGGCCAGGTGTTTGTGCTCATGGCGAAGGTGGCAGGAGGGAATGGAAAATGGGCAAAGTGCAAGCATTGTTACCTTAGTTGACATCAACAAGCAATAACTGAGTGAGAGGCATAGACATTGTAATACAGAAGCATGGGTTAGCATATTCATTATAATGAAAAGTCAAATAGTTGAAAGAATGTTAAACTAAACTTTTTCCTAGTTGTAATAAAATACTTAAGCTGTATCCCTGGAGAAACTCACACAATGCAATTTCCTTTCAGTTCCTGCTGTTTGTCCTTACTTTTCTCTGCATTTTGCCCTGTGAATAAAATAGCAGTCATTCTCATGGGCTTTCTGAGGCATTTTCATAGATCTGTACTTTTTTGCCATTAGCAACAAAGCAGTGGTAATGTTTTTTTTTTTACCTCCAATTAAAATACCACTGGAAGTGTCAATAAATTACAAAATTACAACATTATTGCTGTTCTGTTATTTATACAGCATTCTAAATGTGCGTGCCCAATCTGCATGTCCCCTACTTCCTGTTAATCCCCACAACAAGACCTTAAGGTAGGTGTGGCAAAAGGTAGTGATGATGGCCCAAGTCAAACATTACATTTCACAAGCAAGGAGAGATTTGGGTCTCCCTGTTCCAGTGTTCTGGTTATGTTAAATTAGTTGCTACTATAAAAATGGTACAAAAATTAAAATGTACTGGAATAAAAAATGAATTTGTATAACTAAAACAAAAATTAGAGAAATATGCATAATTATAATAATTTGCATAATAAGCAAATTAGATACTCAGATTTGAAGAAATGCAATATTGAAACTGTAATCTTGGTTCCCTATGTTTCCTTATTCCCTTACCTGCTGCAGGTGAGCCATTCAATAACAGATCTCAAGGTCATGTACATCCATACCTCTTTTGTAAGAAAACTGTCTGGAAAAGTTACTATGCGTCCTTTATACACAGAACAGGAGCAAAGTCTAAAGAGGTTTGTGCTGCTTCTACCATCTGTTGCATGCTTCCCTCTTCCCTAGAAATTCTTTTAGTTAATTGCTAACTTTCTGCATTACTCTGTCTCATGGACCAGAGTAGCCTAGGCAAGGTTGCCAAGACATTGAATGCAAACCAAGTCCGGTTTGCCCATAGTTCTTATTTATACTCATGGTGCAGATTGAATGGGGGTAGAATGGAGCCCCAAACATGGCAACTCCATCTGTTTATAAGAGAAACCCCTCTTTTTAGGTAGTACTAGCGGCCTTACTATCAGCTGGTTTGGGAAACCACCAGAGTCTTTTCAGACTTTTCATTTCATATGAACTCAAAGGGTGTATCCATGAATAGGAAGATGAAGATACTGTATGTGTATGTAGTGTTTTCGGCCGCAACAATACCTGTGTAAGCAAATATAATAGATAAACACCATAGTCAGTGTAGAATTTGATTATTATGACCACATTTTCATTGCCATATAAAATCTAGATTATCTACATTATCTGATTTGATAATCTGGAATATATGGCAGTGTAGATTCAGCCTCTGTGTCCTCAGGCAAATCAAGCAAACCATGGTAATTTTCATCCAGGCTGAAACAATGTTAGCTAATTAGTTAATACAAATAACACATATTTCTATTTAATCACTTGTTTGTTTCTCCATCTAGTTTGAGCCCATGATACCCAATTTGTAATCCAAATAAGGATCCTCCTCCTGGCTTCCTTAAGCTTCATGAAAGAAAAACATAGCACTTTTAATCATGACAGGGTGATAAGAGCTCTATACCTTTCAACATTTCACAGATGAAAACTGGCACACATGTACGTCTAAGCAGCATCAAAAGTGGCTGGTCTTGCAAATGTTATTCATGAGAAGAGCACACAAACCAGGAGAGGCTGCATCTGTTTAGTTTTCCCCGGGCCCTTCTCTCTCCTCGCTCCTGATGAATTCATTAAGTTCAAACTCCACTTGCACATTGAGCTCAGTTTGAAGGAACTGGAGTAAACAGAGGGTGAGTGGCACAGGAGAGAGACAGAGAATTAAATCGGGGCAGACCCTGCCAAATCAGGCCCTTTGGCAGGTATTTATCTTTACCATAACACAGCCTTGCAAAGACAGGAAAACCAATAGCTGTTAAAATCACAGGAGTCCCATTTGGATCAGGAATGGACAATCCAGTTACTCCATATTTCAATGTATTAGAAAGCAACGAACTATGCTGGGAGTGGGAATGAGTTGCCCTTCTCCAAAATGCTTGAGTGCAGAGGTGTTCTTATTTCAGTTTTTAAAAATATTTTGGAATGCTTACATATGCATAATCTATATATATAAAAGAGTGATGGCATCAGGGCAGCGGACAAAACAACAAAACTACAGGCCCCCCAACCTCGAAATTTGACAACACAACCCATCATCCACGGCTCTAGGTTGATACAACAAAAAGAAAAGAAAAATAAAGTCCTAATTAGAGGGAGAGTAATAATTGTTTTTATCCAATTGCTGCCAGTTACAAGGCTAAGTTCCGCCCACTTGGTCTCCTAGCAACCTACTCAGCCCAGAGGACAGGCACAGTTAGGCCTCACTTAGGCCTCTTCTACAGATTATCTAATTTGCACTGGATTATATGGCAATGTAGACTGAAGGCCCTTCCACACAGTTATATTACCCATTTATAATCTTATATTATCCTGACAGATGGCCATCCAGCCTCTACATAATAATGATGATGAAGATGATAATAATAATAATAATAATAATAATAATAATAATAATAATAATAACAACATAGAATCCATGAGTTTGCAGAGACGGCTAAGGGCCATCCAGCCCAACCCTTTCTACTATGCAGCAGGACACAATCCAAGCATTCACAACACATGGACAACGTATAAATACTATACAATACTACACAGGGACATAGACCCCCTCTATCACAGTACACAAACAACTAAATGCATACTAAACATAAAGACAACCATACAACAGACATTCAATACCACCATTACCGCAACAAGTTCTCACCAACACCACCAGACAACGCCACAGCAACGCGTGGCCGGGCACAGCTAGTGAAATATATTGGAGTTGAGACTCAAGTATAAACATAAAAATAGTTGATGTTTCATGTACACTTTATATACATAGCCTGAAAGCAATCACATACACAATATTTTTCATAATTTTATGCATGAAACAAAGTTTGGGTACACTAAACCATTCAAAAGCAAAGATGTCACTTTCATAGCCACCCATGTGAATGATTCTGGAGTATTTTGGATTTCAGAATTTTGGAACAGGGATGCTCAACCTGTTTTAACATAATCATCAAGATCAGGAAAACAATGAATACAAATAGGTGTAAGTTCACAAATATTGTGTAATTATGCACACATAGACTATTATTATTTGGTCACTCCAAGCACCTAGTTACATCCTCAATAAAGCTGTGTATAATTTATGATGTTGATTTCTATGTTGTCTTTTAAAAATTAAGTGCTTCACATAAAATTAAAACAACATACAGGGCTTGTCTTCAGACTCACAAAAAGTAGGCTGTAAGGTACAAATAGAACAACCAGACAGCTGTTCCACTTAAATTCATTCAGACAATGAAGTCTTGTAATGAAATTAAACAGTCCAGTCATGTTTCCTCTACTGGGGAAGGAGCAAGGTACAAGCGGAAAAAAATAAACAAGAAGACTGGCCCTATATCAGGCCAAATATGTTTATTTACCATTATTTATATCCCGCTTTTCTCAACCCCTGTAGGGACTCAAGGCGGCTTACAAACAGCACTACATAGTGCCTACAGTATAAAACATGAGAAATTTATATTAAAATTAAAATAAGCATACATAAACATATTTAAAAACAATCCAATGTTAAGTCACAGCATCCCAAAAGCAAGGTCGAAGGGCGATCAAGAGTCAGTTGCACGATTTCAAGTAAACTTATTGCACAACTACTTCTCAAAGGCTTGCTTCCAAAGCCAGGTGTTAACTCTCTTTCTGTTGGATGGCAATTCTCATAATCCCCTTTCCAGCTGACATGGTCAATTGGTGCTTTAACCCAGGATGACAGGGATTATGCAAATATACTTCAGTTAACAAAGATGGGTTCCTGAGCAGGACCAAATTTTCTGTTAATTTGGTACCAATGGCAGACATAATATGGAATGAATAGATGGAGGTTCCTGTACCACAAATAAAGAAGAACAGTTCAACATGTTTCTGCACATGTTTTCTCCATAACTCACAATATGCATAGGATTTGTTTGTTTGTTTGTTTGTTTGTTTATTGTGTCAGAAGCTAATTGAGAATACAGGTATAATGTATAAAAAAACACAAAGTTAAAAACTTGCCATTATACTAAATTTCATTTGACCGGAAGCTGGCCACTTTGAGTACCTCTGGTGTTGCTGTAAGAAGGTCCTCCATTGTGCCTGTGGCAGGGCTCAGACTGCATTGTAGTAAGTGGTCTGTGCTTTGCTCTTATCCTCACTTGAATGTTGTGGACTCCACTTTGTAGCCCCATTTCTTAAGACTGGCTCTGCATCTTGTGGCACCCGAGTGCAGTCTATTCAGCACTTTCCAAATTTCCGTCTTCCAGGCAACCAAGTGGGAGTTTCTTATCTGGCATCAGCCACTGATTGAGGTTTTGAGTTTTAGCCTGCCACTTTTGGACTCGTGATTGTTGAAGTGTTCCTGCGTGTATCTCTGTCAATCTTAGAAAGCTATTTCTTGATTTAAGACATTGGCATGCTGGTTGATATCTGTGTAGAGGATGAGCCAGAGATGTCACTGCCTTGGTCTTTTCATTACTGGCTACTTCCCAACAGACCAGGTGGTTCAATAGTATAAACAGTATAATTTTTCCAGCCGTGTAGGGTGTAGACATACTGTGATAATACGGCATGTCTCATTAAGAGCCACATCCACTGTTTTAACATGGTGGGATGTATTCCACACTGGGTATGCGTATTCAGCAGCAGAGTATATGAATAATGAAACAACCAAATCAGGTAAGTTTTACACAAGTACCCCTTCTAAAGTCAAATTTGAACTAAGGACAAATTTGAACTCAGATAATGAGGGTCCTGCCTGGCAAGTATTTATGCCAATACAATCAGAGTTCCCAGTTAAAAAAACATACCCACCAAGGCTGAAGGCAGAGACAAAGGCTTCAATTACGTTCTGGCCAAAAACGGATGCAAGTGGACTTGTGTCCAAAAGTACAAGCATCACCATATTGTGAAGTACAAACATTTTTATACAGCAACATTTCCATTTGTTAACATCTAAGTTTGATTTTTCCCTCCCTTGTCCCCAACTGGCCAAAAAAGAGGCTGGCTAGGATCCATCCCAGGATTGATAGGCAGGGAGAAAGGCAGCTGGGAATTGGTCAAGAGTGAAGGACCAGCCAGGTGCAGAGCCGCTCCCCTTGCAGAACACAGTCTGGGAAACAACGAGTAAAGATATGTTGATGGCCTTTGATGGGCTTAAATGTCTAGTTCCATTTCAAACAAAGATAGAAGCTCCAAAAAATGAAGATGTAAGGCTCAAGGGAGAAAGGGTGATGGTCTCTATAGTCAACGTCCGAGTCTAGAATAAAGGAGGTTGATGAAGGTGTGTACTCTGACCTTCTGCTTTTGTAGGCAGCAATCTCTCAGCTTTCTGGCAGGAAATAACCTATCTCTGCATATTTATGAACAATGGGACTAGTTAATTGTTCTGTCTTGGAAAAAATCCCAGAGGAGTTTGTTTAACCTTCGTGTTCCCAGGGGATTATTTTGCAGGGTCATGTAGAGTTGGCTATCTTTATACATGTTACAAAACAGTTTATACATTTCAAATTTAGGAAATAGATACAGTATATAAAAATAAAAATGTATAGAAAGTCATAAAGAATAGATACAAAGCTTGGAGAAGAAAATGATGCTGGGGAAAATGGAAGGAAAAAGGAAGAGGGACCGACCAAGGGCGAGATGGATGGATGGTATCCTTGAAGTGACTGGCTTGACCTTGAAGGAACTGGGAGTGGCAACGCCTGACAGGGAGCTCTGACGTGGGCTGGTCCATGAGGTCACGAAGAGTCAGAAGCAACTGAATGAAAAAACAACAACATTACCTCACCTCTGAGGATGCCTGCCATAGATGTGGTCGAAACGTCAGGAGAGAATACTTCTGGAACATGGTCATACAGCCCGGAAAACACACAACAACCCCAACAGCATGATAGCTGTTGCTGATCTTAGTTTTGTACGCCAGCTTTTGGGTGTCAAAATGAGGCCTATAAACCTCTTGCTGGGCTGTGCCCAGATACACAACAAATCTTTGTTTAAGGGTTACCCCACCCTTTGGAGTTGAGGAAATTCCTCTGAGAGATCTAGGGAAGGTGATTGACCCTGTAGCTCATTCTGGCAGAAATCATATTTTTAACACATTTTGATATATCTATATATCTATCTATCTTTCATAAAAGATACATATGAAATGAGAAATGAGCCTTTTGGGGGAGACTTGCTACTGGTCTGTTGAAGGGTGGCAAAGACTTCATATAAAAGGGATTGAAAATTATAAATCTTTGGGGGGGGGGGGTCCTGTGTTCGACAACACTTCTAGAGATCACTTGAAAGCTTCTTCCAAAACTCATCCAAGCACAACATTTTATTTTTCCAGCCACGGCTTTCGTTATTTCCATTTCCATTTTGGTAGCCAGACTTACAGATGTGCACCTTTTTGATATGCTGGGGTGGCTGTAGAGTCAGGTTTATTGGCTTTCCCCTTTTCCTTCTTTCTCTTTTGCTATTCACGCATGCTTGGTAAGGGATTCTGGTGGCAGTTGCTGTGTACCTTGATTCTTGGAGACAGGCACAAATAGCTGCAATAGGATCAGCTGGCATAGAATTTCATCCTCTCCCATTTCAAGTATTATTGTATTGTTTACTGCAGGTATGCTGCTGCAACCTGATAGCAAAAGTCTGTCTCTTTCCAACCCCTCTTCAACATCTTTTTAATGTCCATCTAGACAGGATGAGCAGAAAAGAAGGCTTTGAGAACATAAAAAGATGTTTAGAAAGAATGTATAGGTTCAGTAAGGTAGGTTTATGGTCTAAAACATCTGCAGGATACTTCAGGAGTAGCCTGTAGTATACCTGCAGCTCAAATGGACTGCTTCTTTGCTTATCTGTACTGCAACTCTAGTTCTCCTTTCCAATTGTCTTCTGGAAAAAAACCTTCCTCTTCCCTCTGCCTATGCTGTTACCGGCTTCCTTAATAGACACTGCTTAAGCCAAGTTGATTAGTTTTGTGCCCTAAAGCATTGCTAAATACCTCCAAGGTACCAGAGCCCATCTGATCTTAGAAGCTAAGCAGAGGTGACCCTGGTTAGTTCTTGGATGGAGAGCAAGCAATGAATACCAGTTGTTGCAAGCAACATTCCAAAGAAAGGAATTGATAAAACCACCTCGGAGCTTTTTGTGTCTAAGAAAACCCTATGAAGTTCTTGGGGCCGCCATAAGTCAACAGGTAATTTGAGGACATATATATGTACACATAGAAGATGAGGGGAAAGTACATTTAAATTGTATCTCCACATCACATTCCACTCCATAACCATGTCTTTCCAACCATTTCAACCATTGCATGTGCACACATGAACACACACATATATGCAACACTTCCTAATAATTGCAACTGTTTTAGTCTGTTTCTTGGGCCATCAATAAATGGCAGGCCAAATTATCACAGAAAAGGTGGCAGTGCTGCAGGCTAGCACTTTTCTGGGCAAACATTTAAGGCTGCCACCCAAAGAGACACACGTGTCACTTCTATCCAATGACTACCTAATCCTCTACACTTTCAGAAGGACCTGAAAGCGTTGTTTACTGCTTAAAGCCATGGTATCAGGAAGAATCACAGTCTGAAGAAGGAATGCTTTTGTGTGCACTACAATGAAAGAGTGTGAAGAGAGGGAAAGGGGGAGTGAATATAGAATCATAGAATCATAGAATAGTAGAGTTGGAAGAGACCTCATGGGCCATCCAGTCCAACCCCCTGCCAAGAAGCAGGAAATCGCATTCAAAGCACCCCCGACAGATGGCCATCCAGCCTCTGTTTAAAAGCTTCCAAAGAAGGAGCCTCCACCACAGTCCGGGGGAGAGAGTTCCACTGCCGAACAGCTCTCACAGTGAGGAAGTTCTTCCTGATGTTCCAGTGGAATCTCCTTTCCTGTAGTTTGAAGCCATTGTTCTGCGTCCTACTCTGCGGGGCAGCAGAAAACAAGCTTGCTCCCTCCTCCCTATGACTTCCCCTCACATATTTGTACATGGCTATCATGTCTGCTCTCAGCCTTCTCTTCTGCAGGCTAAACATGCCCAGTTCTTTAAGCCTCTCCTCATAGGGCTTGTTCTCCAGACCTTTGATCATTTTAGTTGCCCTCCTCTGGACACATTCCAGCTTGTCAACATCTCCCTTCAACTGCTGTGCCCAGAATTGGACACAGTATTCCAGGTGTGGTCTGACCAAAGCAGAATAGAGGGGGAGCATGACTTCCCTGGATCTAGATGCTATACCCCTATTTATGGAGGCTTTCTTAGCAGCCGCATCACATTGCTGGCTCATGTTTAACTTCTTGTCCACAAGGACTCCAAGATCTTTTTCACATGTACTGCTGTCTAGCCAGGCATCCCCCATTCTGTATCTTTGCATTCCATTTTTTCTGCCGAAATGAAGTATCTTGCATTTATCCCTGTTGAACTTCATTTTGTTAGTTTCGGCCCATCTCTCTAGCCTGTCAAGATTGTTTTGAATTCTGCTCCTGTCTTCTGGAGTGTTGGCTATCCCTCCCAGTTTGGTGTCATCTGCAAACTTGATGATCGTACCTTCAACCCTTCGTCTAAGTCATTAATAAAGATGTTAAAGAGAACCGGGCCCAGGACGGAGCCCTGCGGCACTCCACTCGTGACTTCTTTCCAGGATGAAGACGACGCATTGGTGAGCACCCTTTGGGTTCGTTTGCTTAGCCAATTACAGATCCACCTAACCGTAGTTTTGTCTAGCTCACATTTTACTAGTTTGTTTGCCAGAAGGTCATCAGGGACTTTGTTGAAGGCCTTACTGAAATCTAGGTACGCTACATCCACAGCATTCCCTGTATCGACCCAACTCGTAACTCTATCGAAAAAAGAGATCAGATTAGTCTGGCATGACTTGTTTTTGGTAATATGTCCATGAAGAGTTACACAAGTTTCAAAAGGAATACGTATGTATGTGTTAAATATGTATAATTCTGGGAATGGCTACCAAATTCCCAAGACACATAAATCTTCCTCTTTACAAAAGAACAGATTGTCAAGAATTAGAGTAGATGGTCTTATAAGGCAGAATAATATTTATCCTAAGCCCTTGCCCATAGCAGAGGAAAGAAAAAAGTGACACATTCCAGTCTTAGTCTCAGCTGGGCAAATTTACACCTAGCCACTGCATCAAGGTGACAGGTAGCAGCTGCCTGCCTGAGGCCCCTGAAAACTTAAACCAGCATTGGGAAGGCAAGGATAGTGCCTTTTAATCACAGGGCCACACACCAAATGAGTTTGTGCTGATAGAAAGGACACCTGCCCTGCTGGCATAATACAAGCTCTCATGAAGAGCAAATGCCAGGGAACCAGCATCAATTCCACTTCAGTGGCCAAGGAGAGGAAAAACAGAGGTAATCCGAAGGCAAAGACAACAATGAGTTAGGGTAGACATTTTCTGGCCACACACACACACACACAAACACACCTGCAAGAAATGTCATATATATAAAAAATATGTCCTTAGGCAGCTGGCATGAGTCACCATTTTTCCTGACAAGCGTTACATTTTCTCATGAATGTCTGACACAATTCAGGTAGCAAGATATTTTCTATGTCAGGCAAAGGACAAAGAGATGCCTCCACTCCACATGTAGATAGAGAAGTAGTGGATTTGGGGTCCAGAGAGTCAAAGCTCCAGGACATTTTGATTGGCAGGGACAATTCAACTATCCCTTGGATTCCTCTGTACTTTCTGGGTTTATCTGCAAACCCCATAGGCCATAACAAATGGATTTTACCAATAGGGATGTATTTTTCTATTATACCACCGTTGTACTAATCCAAAGCATTTGTGGACTGCCTGGTTTTGAGCGGGTCAGAAGTATTAGCTTTGAAAAAGAAATGTGCCACTTAAGTAAGTGGATGGATAGACAGACAGATAGATCTCTTTAGATGACCATCTGCATTCAATTCTCAAAAGAACATGGCTGTACTTGAGACTTTATCACTGTCCCACTACACAGAGAAGCTGAGTGGACTGACAGCTAACAGAATGGCATTACATTCTCCACAACAGTGTGAGCTCTGCCATGAAATAATCAATTAAGATCTGTATTCACAATGGCCAAACAGGAAAAGGATCCCCAGTCTGTGGTGGAGGGCTTTATGAAAATATCAGATGGAACCTGGCATGAAACAGCAGTACAAAAAGTTGGAATCCACACTGAAAATTATTATCCTATGTGGGGCTGGGAAGTGGAAATGAAACTATCAAAAAATAAAATTGACATGGAGGTGGTGTTGTTGCGTTGCAGCATTCTAGCTACTCCAGCTCACAATAGGTTCTCACAGAGCTAGTAGAGAGACAAGAAAGGACAACTATAATTATCGTGGAGCATCTTTCCTGCCCAGCAAAAGATTGGGAATATTATAATGGTTTACAAAATTACGCATAGTATGGAGAAAGTGGATAGATTGATCTTTTCTCACCCAGAATAAAATTGGAGATTAGAAATTGAAGTGACACATTTATATTGATTGATACTGCCATTTATTTTTCTCCCTGCATTGATGCTCACCTTTCATTTACTTCTTTAGTAGCTTTAGGACAGACAAAAAAAATCCTCTTCACACAATGCATAATTCGTTTCTGAATTTACTTGCACAGGTTGTGGTGATGGCTATAGCAAATTTCACCACGTGGCTATATGTGGTGAAAGATGCTCCACGATCATTCTATAGGTGTTGTTGTTGTTATTTGCCATTAAATCATCTTCAGTGTATGGTGACCCAATGCTTGAGACCTCCAAGAGTCATCAACAGCCCTGTTCAGCTCTTCCAAAGTCAAGGCTGTCACTTTCTTGATTGAGTCAATCCATCTGTAATGAGCCTTTCCTCTTCTCCTGCTGCTTTTCTCAGCACTTTTCCAGTGAGTCATGCTCAGTGAGTCATAATAGGGCCATAGGACAATCACCTCCGTTTTGTCACATTAAGGTGCCTTTTGATGGAAGAGGTACAGAATGGGCACAGCTGTACACTCTGTCAGCCTCAGAAGAAAGCAATGGCAAGCCCCCTCTAAACAAATCCTGTCAAGAAAATGAGAAACCATTGAAGGTGTAAAACAACAACAACAACAGTTTTGTTGTAATGACATACTGAAGTGATGAAGGCCTTGGGTTACAGTCTAGATTTAACCAACTGGTAGTAGGGACTGCTGTCTCTAAAATCAGTAGAACATCAGATCCTTGTCAGAATTAATGCAATTGCTTTGGCATTGTTGATAGCTCCTTTAAAATTCTGACTAAAACTCAGAGCAGGTTCACCACCTCATTGATATCAGGGTCCTTCCTTATGCCCCTTCCTTACGTCTTGTGCATACATCAACAGTCTTCTAGGATCAGTGACCAGTGATAACAAATAAGAGACAATAGGAAGGTGTCACACAAGACTGAATTCTGGGGGGAAAATCCATGTTCAGAAAGACAATCTCTGATGCCACGTATTAGGAACAAACAGGGTTGATTCTTTCATGTGCTTCTTGCATAACCCCCATAAATATCTGGTTGCATACTATGGGGAAATGGATGCTGATCCAGCTTGCTTTATTTTCCTCATTATCTTTCCCAGTACACTCTCTATGTACATGTTATTACTTGTATAGTTATATTTTCACAAGTATATGTGTGCTATGTGGATGTGTGTGCCAGGCCAGGATAGAATTCATCATTTTTGAAGGCCTTGGAAGGAAGAGGACACTTCCTGCCAGATCTGAGGGAAGAGCCCAATAGTTTGGACAGGATTAATCAGGAAACAGTACAAAGACTGTCTGTTCATCTAGGGATGCCCTCCAGGCATGTTGGATTGCAACTTCTTTGAGTCCCAGTCAGTTTAGCCAATGATTGGGGTGATGAGATTGTAATCTGAAATATTTAGAGGGCTCCTGGTAATAGAAAGTTGCATACCCACTTTCTTGCTTGACACTCGACACCACCTCCCTCAAACTAACTGAGTTGTGTGCATGTTGTTCTCTGTCCTCCTTAAAGCTGGGAACCTTAATTTCCTCTATGTAGGATATCTCTTCAGGATAGTGCCAAAGTCAGAGTGATGAAGAGTTGAGAGTAAGACTCTGAGGTAACAAGGTTGGAAACCCCACGTGGCCATGGGTGACCTTGGGCTAGCCACATTATCTCGGCTTCAGAGGAAGGAAATGGCAAATCTCCTCTGGAAACTTCTTGACAAGCAAACCTGCGATGGGTTTGTTTCAGGGCTACCATGTATTAGAAACTGCTTGAAGGCACACAACAATAAATACTTCCCAAGTGTCTTCAGTCTTCATCTCTGTGTCCCAAAGCCATTTTCTCGGTGATTTATCATCACTTGTTAACTATAACAAGGCTTTCTCTGTAGCAGCACCTGAACTGTGAAACTCCCTACCCAAGGAAATTAAGATGGCCCACCTCTTTTAAGCTTTTTGTGGACAACCAAAACAGGGCTGATCTACATGGCATTCAATGTTTGAAATGTTTTAACTGTTTCAAATTTTGATTCTAAGCTTGTTTGTTGATTGTTTTTAGGTTTTTTAAGTGTTTAAATCAGATTTTTTAAATGCATTTATCTTTGTATTGTTTTAATTGGTTTTTATTTGTTCATCGCCCCAGGAACCCTTGTGGGCTTGGAGATGAAACAGAAATACTTTAATTAAAATAAATAAATAACCATGCTATTCCAGCCAATTTTCCACCTACTCAAGAAGCTCTAAATTAGCCAAAGCGACAGTGGGGAGAGAAGAGAGACATTTCTACTAAAGAGTAGACCTGACTTCTGTCCTCCTAACAGATGCATGGAACACTCTCAATTGTATTCATGCCTATTTCACTTCTATTGCTATGGGAAAAAAAGAACCCACCCTTCTAAATGCATCTCTTCTAGAGAGAAAGATCAGGGACTGCTGAGTGAAGCTGTGCTGATCTTTCCAGTAAACAGAAGGCAAAGACAAAAGGAGGGGGGGTTTCTTTTTTGTCAAGACAAACAAGGAAAAATGATCATACGGACATACATTATCTGACTTCTTAGTTGTCTTGTTCAACAAGTGTTTAGTATGTTTTATTATGATTTGATTGCAAACCACTTTGAGGACCCATTAGCTGAGAGTAGTCTAAATAAAAATCAATCTAAATATAAATCAATCAACAAATGACCACTTGAGATACATACATAAACAAGGGCCAGATAGACACATCTGCTAAAATCTGTTTTTAACTTCTAAAAAAATATTTTATGGTTCTTGTTATTTATAGGCAACCTGGCTTTATGAGTGTCATAACTTTGCTATTTATATCACATGTGCTTCATACTTCCATAACGACTAAGGTTTTTTTTTAACTTTCCAAATTCATTTTTCAGAGTACGCAACATTACTTTTTCAGGCTTTTAGCTCTTACTCTCAAAATAGTTATTATGGTGGTGGATTTCTTGAATTTATAGTCCAAAAGATCATTCTCCCTGCTCTAGAGTTTTGTTTTTAAGTGCAACACATTTGAGCCTGCCTTTTCCTAGACATGTTCCTGTTTATTCACTGCACTATCTGAAAAAGAATGAGAAAAGAATTCCGAAAGGTATTATTGTGGTCTGCAAAACTAGTGGTCTAGAAAATAAACAAAATAAAACAATTTTGGAAAGAGATCATTGGTGTATAAAAGACAGAATTACAAAAAATCAGATGAAAATGCTGAAAGTACATGTAGGCAGGCTGAAGCAATCCGAGATATCCTTTTCTAATAGATATTACTCTGGGCACCACTAATGCAGAAGGGAACCGTGATAAATGGGGGAAAAAATGTTCTTAAGGCAAATATTACTTAGGGACATTCAGGTTACACAATCCTAAAACGTGGCTCATTTCATGTTCTGAGCTTTGAGCAACGTAAAAACTGCTCAAAAGTATGTATTCAAGTCATGGATTTCATGCCTGACATCAGAAAGATTTTCCCCAAGGGTACAGAGATTCTCCCATTTGCTTCAATCATCTCAAGGACTTATTTATGTAGAACTCTTGAGACTCTTGCCTTGTGATATCCCTTGGAGCTCTTTATAGAAGGGGGATGAGACTTTGGCCAAAAGAGACTAGCAGAGAGCCAGCAACCCTCTCTTCAATACAACTTACAATCATTAAACTACTCAGCCATCCCTGGCCTATCACTCATTGACTGTGCTAGACCAAAGTCCTCGACCAAAACATAATGTGACGTCCTATTGACGCTCCATGTCTTCTTCCTCCTGCCCCCTCTAGCATGCCAAGTCAATGGGTTTCTGAGAAGGTAGGTGGTTAACTGTGCCAGTGTTTGCTGCAGAAAGAGGAAGATTCGCTCATTCTCTCACTTTCTCTCCCACCCTTGGTTGTGGGCGCAGAGTGAATCATCCTTTTTTGTGGCCTGTGGCTTTCAAACTAGAACAAAATGTTTGCTATTTTCTTCCCATTCAGAGCCTTTTGTCCCAGAGACATCTGACACCCAAACCGCACAGAAAGCTTCCTATTTGTGTTATCTTTGGCATGAATGTTTGAGAGCTGATTTTTATGTACAAGAAGGGTGTGTGGTACAGCCCTTTCATAGCACATCATCATCATGGGATGCCAAGTGGAATGTTTCCTTTGCTCAAGTTTTCTTTCAGAAGGATAACTTCACACACAGACACACACACTTTGAAATGGGGGTGTTTCATATGGACTCTCAGGAACATGACTGGCTCCACATATGGTTGTATTTCCTTGGCTCTGACAAGGGATGGAAAAAGTGAATTTCTCATCAGTTTTAGCAAGTAACAGATGCATGAAATGAAGGACCCTCCCCTCCAAAATGATAGGGCTACCAACAAGGAAATCAATAGACAGAACTTTAATAGGCACAAGAGCCACCACCACAAGGCAGATGTCTAGCATGCTAAACGCGGAAGGCTCGCTCTATCAAAACATAATCCAGTGGCACTTTGATGCAGTGTAAGAACAATCTTTGGGTTCTCTACAGAGACAATTAGCATGATATCCACCCACACGTAATATGACAGAGTCAAGCTCCTTCATAACATTTGGCCTCCAGTTCTTCTCACCCTGCCTCAAACTTCAGGGTTTGGTGGTAAAAATGACAGTTGCATATATGTAGGAGATGAGAGCAAAGATGTTCCAACAAACTTTATTGACCTAGATTCATTCCACAGAGAAGACAGACAATCAGACAGCAACAGCTGGACAGAAGGAACTACAGGGACATCCACAAGGGCGTAACGACGGAGCAACAAGGCCAAGCCAAGGGACAGCACGAGGAATGGTCATGACTCCATTTCTTGGTAGTTGACGCTCAATCAGCTCCTGTTCTTCAGGTCTGCTGCTGTTCTTGCTGAGTGGAGCCAGGGACAGGACAGGAACCCTGGAGAGCACAGCAGAATGGGACATGACTATGGAGGGAAAGCCAGGAATCCTCATCGTCATCTTTTGAAGGATGTTCATTGAGGCAAACCTATTCTTTTTTAGCTCTTAAGAATTTCAGTGCCACAATTGCCATGACATCTCCAGGACTAGCCTAAGAGATCTGGCTGCCTTGCAGGAATGATGTGCTTATTAATGTAAGGTACCCAACCTAAGTGACAGCAAGGTTAAAACAGAATGCAACTTTAAAAATTAAGTTACAAACAATTACATTAGCCATCATATAAACCCACAAAATAATTTAAAACAATGTAAAAACTTTTTTAAAAAGTAAAAATAAGAATAAAACTGTAACATAAAAACCAGGAAAAGATGGTGGCTCACACAATTACACTTTAGTCTTCAGGACCATTGGGCAAATCATACTTTAATATTGATGGGGTAGTGCTACATCCATCATTATATCTGAGGGAGATAGGCAGGGGAGGGGAGGGGCAGGCCAGGTAACTTGCATGCTACAGCTGTCCTCTAATAACAGGGAAGGGCCGGGGGCAATTACCATTGCCCTTCATACCAGCCAACCCCTGCTCCCTGGGGCAGTTGTCTCATTTTGCCTTAAGGCAGGCTTAGCCCCAACCCTATTCCTATCCTTCTCACCCTATCACCCCATTCCTCCTATTATGAATATTTCAGGTGCTCATAAGATTCTCACCTAGAGTTTGAACGTTTCTCTTGGGAATCGAGGAGAAAATACACACCTTTGTTTCTGTAAGGACCATATTTCAAAATACACAGAAGATGCCATTCTTGGGATATTTGGAAGTAGCAAGTAAGGGCCCTTCCGGAATAGTCTAAAGCAGTGTGAATTCTTTCAAAATAGTTCCTTGGGTTTTTGCCAGACTACTTGTCACGATGCAGCCATTTCTCAGATATACACTAGGGTTCTTTGAAAGGCTTTTTATGGGGCTGTTTATTGAAATGATCCTACATTTTGAAGGGCAAATATTCTCCCTTCTGATTTTTTTAAAGTCATATAGTGTTATAGTACAAAAGTGTGATTTTACTACTGCCTTGCTAGACTGTAGTTCTACAAAAAAATGAAAGGAATGAAAGAAGGAGATGGGGACAATTAAAGAAAAATCCCTTTCATCGCCCTCTCTTTATCTTTCCCTGTGTTTCGTTTTGACTGCTTCCCAAAACTGCTATAAACACAACTATTGATCCAGGGCACATCCAAAGTGACTAAAAAGTTCCAGATTTTGTTCCTGCTCTTTCTGTTATGCTGGGTTAAAATAAACTAGCCTGGTTACTTAGTATAAGAAGTCTCTGATCACACATGGAGCTGACAAAATATTCTGGGATAAACAAAACAAATTCAGAAGGATCAGAAAGGAAATCTAGAACTTTCTACTCTTTTCAATCAGTTTGGAGACACCAAAAGATGTGTCCTCAGGCCTTTTTTCTCCCTAATGATGTCCTGGAGTTGTTATTTTTTTAAAAAAATAAAAAACAACAACATTCAAGCGTGTGAAATAAAATGTTACAGCTAGCACCAAGAATTTCTGGAAAATAGTTCAAACATTTTGAAAATATTTGTATGTTTGTACTATTCAAAATGTTTCTACTATTTTCCAGAAATTCTTGGTACTAGCTGTAACATTTTATTTCAAATATATATGAACAAGCCCCTGTGAACTACAGTAACACATACTGTACTCTGTCTGGAGGAGCCCTACGTCTCCCTTAGTCAATGGGCCAACATCTGTCTGGAAACTGACTTTTTCCTCGGATGAATCAATGAACACACCTTGGATTCCTCTTCATCCATCTGGTTTGGTAAGGACTTCTGCGGTGTTTGGAATGCCTGTAATGAGAACCAGAACTAAGTTTGGTTAAGCTTAAAACAATCCAGTCCAGAGCGATAATAGCATATCATGAAACACAGGAAACTCCTTCACACAAAAATTATAGGACAGCAGACATTTACCCAGGATAAAGAGTCTCTATAGACAGTCTGACTCTAGAATGTGGAGCCTATAACAGCACTCCTGAGAATACAGTTGCATTTCCCTTCAGAACATGGATAAATTGCTTTTTGGGATAACAGCTCCCAAAATCTCCCAGCCTTGAGGCAGGGCGGCTTGGGAGTTGAAACTTTTCCCATCCTTAACTATTGTTCATGCACAATATCTGGACAAAAGTCGTAATGGGCAAATCCAAAGCTGTGACGGGTCCTTGAACTTCTGAAAAGCTTATATCTCCCAAGAGACCACCATCCTATGAAAAGGCAAATAATGGAGTCACAGGAAGCTGCTTCAAACAAGATCAGACCATCCTGTCCACCCAGCCTGTAAATTTTGATGAAAAGCGCCTCTCCAAAGAGTCCGAGGCAGGGATGAGTATTTCTTGTGATCTTATAACCCTCTTAAAAGGAAATGTCAAGGACATTTCCCTTTACTCGTAAAGCAGGGGTTCTGTCACTGAGCTGCAGCCCTCTCTTTCTCTGAGTCCCACAGGTAAGGAGGACCAGATCTTCAGATGACAAAGATACACCACAGGATCCCTCACCTGAGCCTCTGTGACTACAGAAGAAGCTAAGTTATTGTTCTTCTGGTCATGAAATTCCCCATACTAAGATGAGTGAAATATGGCCCTCTAGATTGGTTCTCAACCTGTGTTTTGGCCTACAACTCCCAGAAATCCCAACCAATTTACTAGCTGTTAGGATTTCTGGGAGTTGATGGCCAAAACATCTGGGGACCCACAGGTTGAGAACCACTGCCTTAGGTAGTACAGCCTATGGTAAGGAATGTTGGGTGTTTTATCCCGCCAACATTTGGTGAATAAAATTTTACCACCATAACAACGGCTATCACCTCATACTATAAACTATAGCTCACTAGGATCTGGAGGATAGCATTTTACCACCACAACAACGATGATCATCCCATGCCATAGGCTAAATTCTACCAGTTCCCCAAACAGCATCAAAGAGAACATTCTTAGAGCCAAGGGAAGAGTACCTAATAAAGGCTGCACTACATCTGGAAGGACCCAGATTGCCAACATCTGTTTAAAATGAATGGCTATCACAAAGGAAGCTAAAACCTCTCCTAGTGAATTGGCAAGCAGCAAGAAGTTCAGGATCATGGCTGCTCTCACCAACAGGGAGAGTAACAGTGCATGGAAGAGGTCTAGTACTCTCTGCATACAGCCTGGAAACGTTACTTTTTGGACTATACTCCCACAACCTCCATGGCAGTGAAAGGAGGGAGATTCTGGGAATTGTTGCTCAAATAAATAAACTTCCAAGATTCTGGTAGAGCAGCGGTGCGGCCCTTTAAGAGAGCCAGCATTAAGGAAGCAGTAGGTGTGCCGCATCCTTTCTAAACCAAGTTGCTGGCTTTCAATGGACTTGATCTTTGGGCTGTGCCCAACCCCTGGTACAAGTCTGCTTCCTTGAAACTCTACTTCACTGGCATTGCTAGTTTTCCATACTGAACCTTGTGAGCTCTCAGCTATCCAACAGAGAACATGTGGATCTCACTAGGCAATACAGGCTCTTTAATCATGAAAGGCTGGCTGGAAGAATTACCTTCTTGGCAGGCTGCATTTCCTCTGTGGATTTGGACCGAGCTTTCACTCCTTGCTTTTGAGGGGAGCTGGACTGTTCCTGTGGTACAGGAAAGACGCATTAGATGGAGGAAATATGCCCCTAATCATCCTTGGAAGTTTTTGCAATCCCCAGGTTGATGCTGCCACTTCAGAGACAGATGTGAGGAATCAAAGAAGCACGTCATTCACATACATAGCTAGTAATGTAGCAGACACTTCTGTAAAGCGGGATTCCATCTTACTTCAGTCTATATTTGTATTATATTGGGTGGAGCTATTTTATTGCTTTATCACCATGATGGTTCTGTGCAATGAGCCATGTTCAAAATCATAACATAGTGACAAAAGTTGCCACTGCAGGGAAGCACCTCCTACCCTGTTTCCCCAAAAATAAGACATCCCCTGAAAATAAGATCTAGTAGTGGTTTTGCTGAATTGCTAAATATAAGGCCTCCCCTGAAAGTAAGACCTAGCAAAGTTTTTGTTTGGAAGCATGCCCGCTGAACAGAACACCAGAGCATGCAAGATTGGTAAATGTACGTACCATAGATTGTTATACATGGAAATAATGGTAGTAACAAGAAATTCTTGATAGCATTCACAGTTTGCCTGGTTATGCTGGTTTGTGATGACAACTACTGTACAGTATATAACAAATGTTCTTTTTGTTTGTTTGTTTGTTCAACAATAAATGTGAATTCTTCTTCATGGAAAAATAAGACATCCCCTGAAAATAAGACCTAGCACATATTTGGGAGCAAAAATTAATATAAGAAAAGTTGAGGCTCGGTGTCCTGATATTGTTGCATGCCTTTTCCTTTGAGATGTTGAGCATATATACTGGGGGTATAAACACTGGGGATGGTCAGTGGCTCTCTGGATATTTTTGGAATGCAATTTCCCTCACTCTTAGCCAGCATGGTCAAAGCTGTGAGATCATGGTACTGCACAACCCAACAAGCTCATGAACTTGACACTCCCCATTGTGGTATTTTTCCTGACGTACCTTTGAGTTCTGCTCCATGGTTCCTTCCTGGTGAGTAATTCTGAGATCTCACTTTGGCCAGACGATTCTGCAAGAAGATGCACATCTGAGAAACTACCAGTCCTATCCACCCCCTTCTCTCTTGGGACCCAGCACACATGCAAGGGCAATCTTGTGGTGAATAATAGTGCTAACATCAAAGGCAATATGGATTAAGTACCTTGTCCTTCCAGTAACAGCATGTAGCAGATTGTATGAAGGCTGCTATAGGAAAGAAAAGTAGTTGATTCTTCCCCTCCCTTGCCCCCTCACTTTTCCCTTCAAAAGTAACATCCTTGAAGGGGAATCTATCCTTCTGATATCAACATATGGAGTCTTCTTCTTCTCTACAGGAAACATATTCAGGGGTAGCCATGCAGCAAAATCCAACAAAATCTTCCAAAGAGTGATACATTTTTGGTCAACTAAAGTGGAGACAACACATCATGCAAGCTTTTGAAACTGCACTGGTTCTTCATCGGACAGAGATGGGAAAGTCATACAGAGGAAGAAAAGTGAGTTACGTTAGAGAAATGTTAGAGTCACAGGCCTACATTTTCTCTTAGATGTTACTCTGCTGTCAGAAAATATGGTCTAGAGCAGTGGTTCCCAACCTGTGGGTCCCCAGATGTTTTGGCCTTCAACTCCCAGAAATCCTAACAGCTGGTAAACTGGCTGGGATTTCTGGGAGTTGTAATCCAAAAACATTTGGGGACCCACAAGTTGAGAACCACTTGTCTATACCAGTGTTTCTCAAACTCTGCTCCTCCAGATGTTTTGGACTTCAGCTCTCAGAAATCCCAGCCAGCTATTCAGCTGTTAGGAATTGTGGGAGCTGAAGCCCAAAACATCTGGAGGAGCAGAGTTTGAGAAACACTGGTATAGAGGGACATCTTCTGAAGTCCCTGTGCTGTTACATCCGGGGTGGAGATCAGATGTTGTATAGGCAAAACTTTCCAACTGTAGTCAAAATGAAAGAGTTTTACTTTTGTTGGAGGTAAAAGTCTCAAAAGAACTGAGTTCCAATCCATTAGCTTCCTCTTGTTAAACTTCCCCCTGTTGTTCTCTGGGGAAGTTTATTCTCTGCAAAAGAATGGGCCAGTTAGCTTCACACAAGACAGGGGCAACCTGTATCTTACGGGAAGTTAATTTTCTGTTGCTAAAGAAGTTGAAATGTCACTACCTGACTTTAATTATTCTTTGTCCTAGGACCCCACATGACCAAGAAGGGGACTGGCCTCTGCCTGCACTGAGATTCCTCTAGAACAGCACTTCTTAAACTTTTCTACTCACAATCTCTTTCGGCCTGAGAATTTTTACATAACCCTGGGTAGCTGTGCGTGTTTACAGTTGACTCTAAAGAAAATGATTCAGCTGTACTCCACAAGAAGGAAAATCAGGCTGTTAAACAAGTTTGGCAAATTGTGATTTATTATCAGTAAATGTTTGGGTTCTGATAATAAATCAGCCCCTTGTCTTTTTCTCACTAATATCCTGACCTCACCCAATGAGGTTTATCTGGCTATGTCTTCTATTACCAGCAGATTCCTCAGAATCAGCAGGACACAGGAGTCATATCAGGAAGGCTGTTCATGGGCAAGGAGGGCACAACGGAGTAAGAGGTGGGAAATGGAGTTAAGGCAGGGAGCTTTTAAGCGTTTCACTCACCTACAAAATTAGGCTCCTGTAAATTAAGGCCCATTGTACACTGCCTTATATCCCAGGATTATATCCCTGATTTAAACTGGATTATATGACTCTCCACTGCCAGATAATCTGGGATAAGAAGATAATCTGGGATCAGATCCTGGGATATTGGGGCAGTGTAGAAGTGTCCTAGAAACTGGGTCCCCAGGTGTATCACCTTTGTATCACCTTTGGGTAGGCAGGACATCCCACAGATAGGACTGTCTCCAATCAACCAACCAACCCAGTTGAAGAGCATTAGAAGCATGGAAAATTGAGACACTTGGGGTGCATCTACTGTTGAATTAATGCAATCTGACACCTCTTTAACTGGTATGAGTAAATGCTATGGTCAGATCACACCTGGAATACTGTGTCCAGTTCTGGGCACCACAGTTTAAGGGAAATGTTGACAAGCTGGAATGTGTCCAGAGGAGGGTGATTAAAATGATCAAGGGTCTGGAGAACAAACCCTATGAGGAGCGGCTTAAGGAGCTGGGCATGTTTAGCCTGCAGAAGAGAAGGCTGAGAGGAGACATGTTGAGGGCCACGTATCAAGATGTGAGAGGAAGTCATAGGGATGAGGGAGCAAGTTTGTTTTCTGCTGCTCTGGAGACTAGGGTGTGGAACAATGGCTTCAAACTACAGGAAAGGAGATTCCACTTGATCATTAGGAAGAACTTCCTCACTGTGAGAGCTGTTCAGGAGTGAAACTCTCTGCCCCAGAGTGTGGTGGAGCCTCCTTCTTTGGAGGCTTTTAAGCAGAGGTTGATGGCCATCTGTCGGGGGTGCTTTGAATGTGATTTTCCTGTTTCTTGACAGGGGGTTGGACTGGATGGCCCATGAGGTCGCTTCCAGCTCTATGATTCTATGAATACAGTAGAGTCTCGTTTATCCAACATGGGCTGGCAGAACATTGGATAAGCGAAAATGTTGGATAATAAGGAGGGATTAAGGAAAAGCCTATTAAACGTCAATACGTTATGTCATGATTTTACAAATTAAGCACCAAAACATCATGTTTTACAACAAACTGACAGAAAAAAGAATTCAATATACGGTAAGGTTATGTAGTAATTACTGTATTTACGAATTTAGCACCAAAATATTGCAATGTATTGAAAACATTGACTACAAAAACATTGATTACTGAGAGGCAGACTGCGTTGGATAATACAGAACGTTGGATGAGCGAAGGTTGGGTTGGGTAAGCGAGACTCTACTGTAGTGGAATTTGTATTTTGGAGAGGCACCAGCACTCCATGGCAGAGAAAGTGGAAGACCTTACACAACGACAACTCCCATGATTGGATAGCATGGAGCCCTAGAGGTGAAGGGGGTGTCAAACATCACCGGTGCAGAGGTGGCTCATTAGGGTCCAAGCCACCGCAAGGGGGTCCAGGCCAGTCCCGCCCTGCGCCACAGCGCCCCCTGGCGCCCAGTGGAGGCAGCAGGGCCCCTCCCACTTGGCTCCTTGGCAGCACAGCGCCCCCTGTTCCGCAGGGCGGGCGAGGAGGGAGACCCCACTCAGCCGGGGAGGAAGGCGCCTCCCTCCCCTCCCCTCCCCTCCCCGAGGCGCCCCTCCCTCTGCGCGGCTTACCTGGCTGCCGGTGCGGGTCTCTCGGTGGCCTTCCGTCCAGGATCGCAGCAGCCTTCGCCGGCTTCGCTCCCTTCCCGGCGCCCACTCCCATTCAGGCGGCACATGCGGCCGGGGGCAGCCAATGAGCGAGCAGCCGCTGCCTCCTCCTCAGCCGTGCTTTGCATGCCAGGCGGCGGCGGCGGCGGCGGCGGCGATGGATCCGGAGCTGGGGAGGGGGCGGCAGGGGCGGCGAACCCCAGCCCACCCTCCTTTCTTTTCCCCTTCCCAGCAGACCCCTAACCATCAAGACTGCGAGGGAAGGAGGTCTTGGGAGAGCAAAAGCCCTGGCAAGGGTCGCAGGGTTTGAGGGCAGGACTCAACTGACGTGGAGGTCATCAGAACTTCTATCCCTGAAACAACTCTAATGGCAGATGTGTTGTCGAAGGCTTTCATGGCCGAAATCACTGGGTTGTTGTGAGTTTTTCGAGCTGTATAGCCATGTTCCAGAAGCATTCTCTCCTGGCGTTTTGCCCACATCTATGGCAGCCATCCTCAGAGGTTGTGAGGTACAGTAGAGTCTCACTTATCCAACGTTCTGGATTATCCAACACATTTTTGTAGTCAATGTTTTCAATGCATTGTGATATTTTGGTGCTAAATTCGTAAATACAGTAAATATTACATAGCATCGATGTGTAATGAACTACTTTTTCTGTCAAATTTGTTGTATAACATGATGTTTTGGTGCTTAATTTGTAAAATCATAACCTATTTTGATGTTTAATAGGCTTTTTCTTAATATCTCCTTATTATCCAACATATTCCCTTATCCAACGTTCTACCGGCCCGTTTATGTTGGATAAGTGAGACTCTACTGTATATTGGAAAACTAAGCATGAGAGGTTTATATATCTGTGGAAGGTCCAGGGTGGGAGAGAGAACTCTCTGTTGGAGGCCAGTATTTAAAAATTCTAAAATCAGGACAGTAAATGAAGAACACTCTGAAAACAGAGGAATTCTAGATGTGAATCAATCAGGGCCAGCTAATACCTCCGAACAAAGTATTCCCCAGGCAGGAACCAGCCACCAAATGCCAATGAAGACGATTAATTCACACTGGCCTCCAACAGACAATAATAATAATAATAATAATACGTTATTTATATCCCGCCACCATCTCTCCGCGGGGACTCGGGGCGGCTTACATGGGACAAAGCCCGACAACATAATAAAATAAAATAAACAAAGACATGATACACAATTCACAATACAGTAGAGTCTCACTTATCCAAGCTAAACGGGCCAGCAGAATGTTGGATAAGCGAATATGTTGGATAATAAGGAGAGATTACGGAGAAGCCTATTAAACATCAAATTAGGTTATGATTTTACAAATTAAGCACCAAAACATCATGTTATACAACAAATTTGACAGAAAAAGTAGTTCAATACACAGTAATGCTATGTAGTAATTACTGTATTTACAAATTTAGCACCAAAATATCACGATGTATTGAAAACATTGACTACAAAAATGCGTTGGATAATCCAGAACGTTGGATAAGCGAGTGTTGGATAAGTGAAACTCTACTGTATAAACAATAAAAACAGCAATATAATATAAAACTGGAATATTATCACAACAGTTAATAATAAATCGTTCGACAACTGACATAGTTCTATCAACTCCATGGGTGGGAAAGCTAAGCAACAATGCAGATAAAATGATGCCTAAAGTGCACAGAAAAGGACCTAGTAAAATATAGGATAAATTATGAATAACGTCCGAAGCTGGCTAATGGCAGTCTCACCAAAGGTCAACCGGCACATCCAGCTCTTTAACAAGAACAAGAGTTCTTTCTCCCACCCTGGACCTTCCACAGATATATAAACCTCCCTTGCTTAGTTTTCCAATATACCTCACAACCTCTGAGGATGCCTATCATAGATGTGGGCGAAACATCAGGAGAGAATGCTTCTGGAACATGGCCATACAGCCCCAAAATCTCACAAGAACCCTCTAATGGTAGAACTTCCCTGCCCATAGGGCACACCTACATCTACTTTACATATTTATTCATTTGAAAGGGAGCTCCACAGGGTACTTTGACAATTGCCCTCAAGTTGTTGATTGCCTCCAAGTCCTTCCCCATTCATAGCAACCCTATCCCAGGAGTTTTTGGAGAGCCAGAGAGCGTGACTTGCCCAGGGCCTTCTGATGGGTTTTCATGGCTGAGCTAGGATTCAAACTGGCCTCCTGAATCCAGCGGGTAAAGCACTACACCAAGCTGCCCTAAATATGAGAGATCTAGCACTCAATGGTCGTGCTTGGGTCCAGTTAACCCAGGTCTGTGGTTTCCTTGCTTGAATCTATCCATTTGTAATGCATATCTGCCTTGTTTCTTACTGCCTTCCACTTGATCAAGGATTTTCACAGGCCGACCAAAAAATTCTTTTTCTTGGTGTCTTGGCTTTTAGGCCTGTTCCTGGGATTATTTGTGGTACTGATTCATAAAATTGCATTGGATAGACCACATCAGCTCTTGTTTCTTAGATATGGTTATCATAGTAGTATATGTAGTGGTATATGTTCTCTGAGCCCCCCAGGTGGTGCAGCGGATTAAACCACCGAGCTGCTGAACTTGCTGACCAAAAGGTTAGCAGTTCAATTCCAGGGAGCAAGGTAAGCCTCCACTGTTAGCCCCAGCTTCTGCCAGCCTAGCAGTTTGAAGACATGCAAATGTGAGTAGATCAATAGGTACTGCTCTGGCGGGAAGGTAACGGTGCTCCATGCAGTCATGCTGGCCACATGAGCTTGGAGGCGTCTATGGACAATGCCGGATCTTCGTCTTAGAAATGGAGATGAGCACCAACCCTGAGTCTGATACAACTAGACTTAATGTCAAAGGAAAACCTTCACCTTTACCTATATGTTCTCTATCACAAAAACTAGTCCTGATAGGGGGCAATTAGTGCCATTTTTGGAATCAACAGACCAAATATACCCAGAAGCAAGGTTAACATTTGAGGTACCAAAATATGTGTTGGCCAGAGTTATCTCTCCTTATACAGCCAAAGTATAACAGATTTAGCTCCATCATCTTTACTTCTAGTGAGTGCTCAGGCTTGATTTGCTCTTTCGTACCCATTTATGGGTCATTCTGGCTGCCTATGCTATCTATAGAACTCTCTTCCAGTGCCCCATTTCAATGGATGGATGGATTCGCCTTGTCAGCTTTCTTCACAAGTCTGTCTTTTTGCAGCCATTGGAAATAAGATAACACGAAGGATCTTCACTGTGGCATTCAATTTTTTTTAGGAGAGCGGGCTCCCAGCTGTGATGAGCCTTCATGCTCTGTTTAGCAAAGCTTGCATCCTCCAGGCCTCGCACTGAGCTTGATGGATGGGACACACTTACCTACTGATGTGCATAGGAATGCACATGCCCATCCTGGACCACTGAAATAGATTGGACTCCTAAAGATAGAACAGTGAGAGCCTCTATTCCCTCTTCTCCACAGTAATCAGCCTTGGTCTCTCTCAAAGGTGCCCAGTGAGTCATGCCATAGACAAAGCACTAGGTGTGGAAGGACAAGATAAGCTCATATTTTGCTCCCTGAAACAAAACAAACAAAACTCCCAAAATGCTGAAAGCTAGTCAAGTTATTTTGGTTCCTGAGGAACATAATCTCACCAGCATCCCTTACTCTGCCTGGTAGTTAAAAACGCAACAGCAAGAACAACTTCCATGACACCCAAAATTTGCTGCCTGGTGACAGTTCCACGATCCCTAGGGAGTAGAGGTAGCCCTGGATGATGGAGACCTCATATTAAGAGAAAGTGTAGATTCCCAAAGTGTTTTGTCTTCTTCCCCCACCTTCTGTTTGAACATCATTGCCTAAGCAGACAATTTCCCATCTCACTTACCTCCCCCCCCCCCCCCACACACACACACACTCTCACAGGCTCTGGGCGTGTTCAGCAGTATATTTTACACACAAAGACTAAAAATTACAAACTATGTACAGGCATGGTCATCACTGCAGCCACAAGACGTGGTCACCTGTTGGCAGTTGTTTTACAACACAAGAGCAACACCATATACAGTAGTGTGGTAGAGCAAGTGTGCAACACGGGTGGTTTTCTGCCCAGCCAGCATGGGCAGTTCCAAGAAACGGAGAGAGTTCATCAAAACACCTAGGAGTTCAAATTTCTACTCCTGGAAGACAGAATTGGGTAGGTGAAGGGACCTCCTCAGAGGTGGACATAAGTCCTTGCTGAGCCTCATCCATATTCCTACAGCATAAGGAATATGGCGTGTGGGGCAGACCATGATATCACAACAGATACTGAACAGGAAGGACCTGGCCTTCTTGCAAGGAACAAGAGATAACGTTGGGCAGGATTGTTGTGCAAAGATTGGAAATGTCACTTCTCTGACTATAACTCCAAGGCCCCTTCCACACAGCTGAATAAAATCCCACATCTGCTTTGAACTGGGATATGTGGCAGTGTGGACTCAGATATTCCAATTCAAAGCAGATATTGTGAGTTATTCTACCTTGATATTATATGGCTGTGTGGAAGGGCCCCAAGAATCTCCCTTTCCTGGGGGTAGATGAGACTGGAAGTTGTAGTCAACAAAGTGTCTTTTCCAAGCCCTGTCTTTAGAGGAGGCTAGGTTGGGGTTGTGTCCACAGAGTAGATCATATAGCTGAAGGTTTCCCATAAGCACTTGACGTTGATAGACTTCGTGTTTGCAGCTTTGGTGGGGGAGCAGCCTGGGGTTGTGGGAGCTGCTCCTGGGCCTGGCAAGTGGTGGCCTCTGGTGTGTGTTTCTTGTCAGGAGCAGGGCTGGGTAAAGAATGTTTTTTGCAGGAGTCTTGTTCAGGCTTTTGGAGAAAGTCTGGCAGTACTAGATCTTCTTTGGACAGTAGTCCACGTTGGTCATCAACTCTGGTACTCTGGACCCGGTTCAGCAGATCCACTAGCCCTAGGAGGTGGGATAAAAGGTCGGTCACAAAAACTTGATTTGATAACTTACTAGGAATTATTTTACACTCTAACTCTCCAAACAAACTTCACCATTCAGTGTTTTTCTATTGCTATCAATGTGACTTATCTACGCATAAAAACTGCTTATTTATTACCTATCTAATTATTATGCCATGCAACAAGACTTCCTGGTGGTGATACCTATTTTCTTCAGAGATCCTTGGAACTCCTCAGAGAGAAAAAACTACAATTCCTAGAATTGTTTGGGGAGAGGGAACTGCTATCTATCGATCTAGCTATCTATCTATATATGGATGGATGCAACTCTGTACATACTCACCTGCAAGTAAGTCCCACTTAACGCAATGGGCTTACTTCTGAGTTTATCTGCATTTGTTTTGTAGATAATCATGGGATAAAAATGGAATGAAAGTACTCTGGGTTTCTTGGATAAAGAACATTATTATAAATAAATGCCTAAATAATCCTTAGCTATTCACCCACCCTTCTCAGTCGTAGCTCTCCTTTAAATATAAAGCTCTGATGCACAGGGATAAGGACATGAAGCTAAGGAACTAGAAAATGTCATAGATGAGTCTTCCCCTATCTTAATAACTTGCTTTTTTATGTAGCAAAAGAATGCTTCATTTCTGAACTCTTCCCCCCACATAAAATGGCAATATGGGCAGAGGTAGCTGAGGAGTGAAAAATATTCACCATCTCACTAGAACATTTTGCAAAACCTCCCTTCTGGCTTCTGATGCTTCACCAGGTGGTGCACATGTATTCTGAAGACTTTCTTTGTACCCACAAGGATTGGGGGGAAAGATTAAACCTTCTCAGGATAATTAATTATATCTTGAGTTCTAAACTTCATACTTTGATATGAATGAGGGGGAGACTGCACTGCTGGAGACTTATTTATGCCACCATACTTTGAACTAGCTACTTTCACTTCAAGATATCCCTGGTCTTATTCCCACTGATTATTTGTAAAAATCAAACTAGTCGCTCACTATAGCCCTCTCTAATCAAGTTCATATTACTGTGAATAATTTGAGTAGAGAGTGCATACTGTTCCATGCACCCATAACTAAAATTTTAGTTTGATCAAATTCTGTAGAATACATAGTGATACAGGGAAACTCTTCAGTATATGTTATGTGCCTAGAGTTTGCAACGAGTCTTTCATTTATCCAGGCTGTGGGTAGCCCTACAACGGAGCAGCCACACGTGATGGAAATGAGTCAGGTCACAGATAACTTTTTGATCAAACTGTTTGCTCCATCACTGAAATGATCAAAAGTGGAGCACACAAGCTTTGATGAGAAGGGATCCAAAAGCACTTTGCAATGGCTAGATATTGCCCAATAATTCTAAGCATTCTATTTATGGTATATTCACAGGAATTGGGATGTACAAATATATGAACACATCCTCCTTCAAGATGAAAATTAACATAGTTTTGCTTTGTTCCTGAGGAGCACACTGCTTACTTCCCACAGGTAATCCACATTTCCTTGGTCTCGGGTATGTAAGTGGGCTCCAAGTAACACTACTTACCTTCCAAGTCATATGTGCGGCGATTCTGGTTAGACCTGGCAGGTCTGGCAAAGGAAGTAGACATCTCTGGGAGTGGTTCAGACTCAGATTCCATCTCTGCACAGCTGTCATCCTGGGACCATTGTGAGAAAAAGCATGATTTGAGACAGATCCAGAAAATGATATTCTTCCCAAGCCAGTTAAAAATCAGTTCTTTTACATGCCTAAAGACTTTGGAATGAATTTCTTTAAAAAAACGAACACATAATTTTAGTCCATGTTTTTGAAAAAGAACTGGTATATCTTCTTTCTTTCTTACGTATCTTGCAATCAGAATTAGGATCAGGACAAAATGAATGTGAGGGATGGGCACATTAGGAGATCTGGTTGTATCTACATGGCACCATGAAAAGAATAGCACAATTTTCTTGCTCTGCACTCTAAATTTATCCAAAGCATGGAATTGGAAATTTTGCTTGTCTTTAGATATTTTTTGAATAGCATGATTATGGTAATGTTCTCGTGCAGCAAGGACTACAAACTACATACCTGGGAATAAGCACTATTGAACTGAATGAGACTTACTTCTGAACAGACCTGTCTAAGATTGGATCACACCCTCTGGGAGTATGCCAGGAATGAAAGAAAACACTGTAGCGGCTGTAATCTTATCAGCTATCTTATGACAGGACATAAACTAATGTGGTAATAACATTTATGCAGTAGAAACATCCCCTTGTACTCATGTGATTGCATGATGGAAGCCCCATGTACCATTCCAAACTGATTTCAATTTGATTAAAACAGCTATGTGTGATAGGAAAGAGGTCAAATGTGGGCAGGATACTATCCAGTGGAGTCAGGATACAACCCTTATGAAGATTCAAATATAGGTTTCTTTTTCAATAATGGATAAGCATCATGTGATTTCCCCAGATGACATAAGTAAATACTGCATAGGTTTAACTTTAACATTTCCACTCCCAAAGCTTACCTCGCTCTGCTCACAAGAAAGGTTTGCTGAAGCATTTCCAACACCAACAGGTTTCACTTCTACAAGAAAAACATGAATGTTAGCGTCTAGAAGAGCAAGGGAGCAAAGAAGCAAACCTAAAACTCTGGCAATACTTGTGAGAGGTCTGACAGGAACTAAGGACTGGGATCATGGATGCAATTCTCGGCAAAGAATGGGTTAGGGTTGTTTATTAGAGGAACCAGAATGAAAGGCGGTTGGAAACTGTCAAACTAGTCCTGGGAACATAGATTGACCCTTGCTGGAGTGATCTAATGGGGGAATGTTGATCCATGTCTCAATTGATATCTCCAGGAAACACTGTTCCACCTGTTATGAGGCAAACTGTGGATCAGAAATAGTTCTAGGAAATAGAAATAGAATTGCCGCCATTTCCCCCCTAATCAGGCTTCATGGTTTTTACAGTTGTATGAAACTACCAAACTCAGCAGGCAAATTTTGTTTGTGTGCAGCAACTCTGAGGAAAGACATATTTTTTTGGTATTTCCACTCAGCTAGGCATCTGAAATACAGGACCTTTTTTAGTGTGGGAAATATCACACTGACTAAGCAAATAAATGCCCTGGATGGATAAGAAGAGCTCTTCCTTTGTTTGCCTGTAGCAGTTGCCCTACTTGTGGCAAATGACTTCTCTTGATTTAACATGTTCACCAGGAGCAGACTTCATTGGATGTGTTCTTGCACATCATTCTGCTACACCTGAACAGGCATTCAGGGCAGAAACATGTCCACATTTCAGCTTACCGTGAATAAATAAGACAATACAGTCAAGATTTCTATGTAGGTTGTGAAAACTGGACACTGAAGAAAGTTAATAGAAGAGAATAAATTCATTTGAAATGTGATGTTGGAGGAAAGTTCTATGGATACCATGTGCCTCCAAAAAAAGTCTGAGAGCAAATCAACACTGGTCTCTCTTAGAAGACAAAATGATTAAACAGGATATATTGTGAGATGGCAGGATTCATTAGAAAAGATGGTAATGTTTGGTAAAAATGTAAAGCAGCAGGAAAAGGGGAAGACTGCATATAGGAAATTAGAATCAATTACAAAAGCCATAGCTCTGCAGGTCCAATGCCTAAGCAGAACAGCTGATGATAGGGACAATTCAAAGAGTTGGTAAAAGTCAAAGTTAAATTGATAGTAAATATCAACAGAAACCTTCAGCATTCATTCAACATCTGATTAGCCTGAAGCAGTGGAAATTATTTTTAAAAGTAAGAAAATCATATACATTGCCTTTCTTTCTCCCCAGGATCCACGTGACATACTATATGGAGCTGTGTAGGCTACAGATGTCCTAAGGGGAATTATCAAGGCCAAGAGCCCATGATCCTACATGTAACAATGAGTCCTGTATTTGACCTTCACATACCTTCATCAGACTCCAGCACGAGCCTCTGAGCAGAGACGGCGCTCACCTTCTCTTCCATATTCAGAGCATGGGGTTCACCTGGCTGCAGAAGGAAACCAGAGTTAGAAGTTTTAAAAAAGCCACAATGAAAGGTCTCCCCATCAAGATAATGAATGGAAGTATTCACATATTGTACATCTTCTGCCCCTCTCACAAAGAAGTATTAATGGGCTCTGAGATCGTGGAAATCCTCCTAGACAACACTTAGATATGCATTCAATGGACAGCAAGAAGTTATTAAGAATTCTAGTCTGGACAGCAATTCTAGTCTCTTAGCATGTCTTTCAACCTTCCATTAATTAGAAGGCAAAATCATGACCCTAAAGCTGAAGAAGTGCTAAGTATTCTTCTTTATTCAATCAGTCGTTTCCAACTCTTTGTGACCTCATGGACCAGTCCACGCCAGAGCTCCCTGTCGTCCGTCGCCACCCCCAGTTCCTTCAAGGTCAAGCCAGTCGCTTCAAGGATACCGTCCATCCATCTTGCCCTTGGTTGGCCTCTCTTCCTTTTTCCTTCCTTTTCCCCAGCATCGTGATCTTTTCCAAATTTTCCTGTCTTCTCATGATGTGGCTAAAATATTTCAACTTTGCCTCTAATATCCTTCCCTCCAGTGAGCAGCCAGGCATTATTTCCTGGAGGACGGACTGGTTGGATCTTCTTGCGGTCCAAGGCACTCTCAGGATTTTCCTCCAGCACCAAAGTTCAAAAGCATCTATCTTCCTTCTCTCAGCCTTTTTTATGGTCCAGCCCTCGCACCCATAGGTTACTATGGGGAATAATGCTAAGTATAGCAAGGAGCAATGTTTATGAGTCAAGCTTAATTAATAATAGCAATTCTACGGATCCCAGCATCCATTCTAGCAAAAAGGAGGAAATTTTGCGGTCACCACCACCAGGATCCCAGTAGAAAACATCATTGCCAATGTTGAATCAGCAATTTACCGGCTCCCTGAGGAAGAAGCGGAGGAGGTAAGAATAGAAACAGCAAGGATCCTGAGAAATACAAAACTTCCCCCCAGCAACATAACAAGAAAAGAAAGGCAGGCCATCAAAGATCTCAACTCAGATCCAGAAATCATCATTCTCCCAGCTGACAAGGGGAATGCCATGGTAATCATGGAAATAGAACAATACAAAGAAAAAATCAGACAACTTCTAGATCCCACAATTTACAAGAAACTGAAACAAGACCCTACTAACAAAATCACCAGAAAAACAAACACTCTAATCAAGAACTCCTCCATTAACTTTGACATACGCCAACAGCTATGCAAATCAGAAGTCCTCCCACCCAGGCTTTACGGACTCCCAAAACTCCACAAGGAATCCATCCCACTCAGACCCATTGTAAGTGCCATTGGATCACCGACTTACAACCTGGCAAAATTTCTGGCTACACAGCTACAAACCCACATTGGGCTCACTGCACACTATATCAAGGACTCAACACACTTCATAGAAAAGATCAGCAACCTCAAGCTAAGCACCAAGGACATCCTGATCAGCTTCGATGTGGTGTCCCTATTTACCAAGGTCCCAGTAACTGACACCCTCACACTAATCAAACAAAACTTCCCAGAAGTAATCACAGCCCTGTTTCTCCATTGCCTCACCACTAGCTACTTTCAGTGGGACAATGGATTCTATGAACAGAAAGATGGAGTGGCCATGGAGAGCCCTCTCAGCCCAGTAGTAGCAAATTTCTATATGGAACACTTTGAAAAACAGGCCCTAGAAACAGCACCAAAAAACCCAATTGTTTGGGTTCAGATACGTAGATGACACCTTCACAATTTGGAGCCATGGAGAGGAAGAACTCAGCAAGTTCCTGGACCACCTTAACAGCATCCACCCAAACATCCAATTCATCATGGAAAAAGAAAAGGAAGGAAAACTGCCATTTCTAGATGTTCTGGTCATCCGCAAACCCAATCAACAATTGGGCCACACAGTTTACAGAAAACCTACGCACACAGATAGATACCGTCATAAAAACTCCAACCATCACCCAAGTCAAAAAAAGAAGCACACTCAAAGCCCTGACAGACAGTGCACAAAGAATCTGCGAACCTCACCTCCTCCAAGGTGAACTAAACCACCTAAACTGGGCTCTACAGGCCAATGGATACTCCACCACAGACATCAGAAGAGCTGCAAGGCCAAGAACAAGCCATGAGAGTCAAGACAAAGATCCACCCAGAGGAAAGATGTTCTTACCATACATCAAGGGAACCATTGACCGCATAGGCAAACTGATGAAGCAGCACAACCTACAAACTATCTACAGACCCAGAAAGAAAATCCAACAAATGCTACGGTCAGCGAAAGACAAGAGGGATCTTCTCTCCTCTGCAGGAGTCTACCGGATACCATGCAGCTGTGGACAAGTATACATAGGGACCACCAAACGCAGCACCCAAACACGAGTCAAAGAACATGAAAGGCACTGCAGACTAATTCAACCAGAGAAATCAGCCATCGCAGAACACTTGATGAACCAGCCCGGACACAGTATATTATTTGAGAACACAGAAATGCTGGACCACTCCAACAACTATCATGTCAGACTACACAGAGAAGCCATTGAAATCCACAAGCATGTGGACAACTTCAACAAAAAGGAGGAAACCATGAAAATGAACAAAATCTGGCTACCAGTATTAAAAAACTCTAAAATCAAAACAGTAGATGGGAACCAACACTCTGAGGGCAGAGGAGCCCCAAGGACGGGTAATGACTGAACAAAGGATGCCCCCCAAGCAAGAGACAAAACCTTTCCAATGTTAATTAGGGTGATTAACTGAAATATTAATGCTGGCTTCCCAGTGACAAAGGACTCTTGCCACACCCTGGACTCTCCACAGATATATATTTTTTTCCTTTCCTTGCCTAGTTTATCCATACCTCACAACCTCTGAGGATGCCTGCCATAGATGTGGGCAAAACGTCAGGAGAGAATACTTCTGGAACATGGCCACACAGCCCGGAAGACATACAACAACCCAGAGGTTATATTCACTGAGACATTATTTACACATACAACTCCATTCCTTCCAAAACCACTCTCACCCGTCGAAGCAGCACCCGTCTAACATCCAGGCCGTACTTCTCCAGGATGGGCTGCAATGCCTCCTGAAGGTTTTTAGTAGATTTTGCCAGAATGCGCACTTTCTTATTGATAGGAATGAGTTCCAGCCTGCAAAGAGATCACAATAAACATATTCAGTCCTTGCTGATAGCACTTACAGTATCTCCATGTAAAATATGCCATCTATCACTATGTGGGAGCCATGCTTTATATTAACCAACTCCAGATGAAGGATAACAGAATACCCTGTTCCATTGTACAATTTTATGTTTGCAAATGAATGTCTTTAATGGTGAGCCCCTTTTCACAACCTATTGGTGATATCACCAAAACTGAGATCCCAAAAAAGGATCCAGGCTAGTAGTCTGCATTACTGGTTACAGAGATCAATCTGGTTGGTAAAGTGAGAAGAATATTCACCGAGGTCAGCTGGAGTAACACCTAATGCTCAGTCTCATGAGACATAATTAAGTAATGAGAACTTTTCTTATCCTTTTGATTTGTGCACCGAGAGGCAGAATCTCTCTGGTGACAGCCATGCTGACTTAAAAGGTGCTTCCAGATTGGGCTAAAGATGTATAACTTCTCCCAAAGTAGTTTTGCTTGTTGATCTCTCCTCTGTATATCCTTCCAAGCCGCATGTTTTTCTTACAGGGGACAGTGTTAGCTCAATTTCTCTCCATCCCTAAAGATACTGTAGTCATCTTAGTTGTCCCTGCTCATGCCACCCAGTAGGCAACCACGGTTTCTATATCTCTTTGCACAGTATTCCACTCTTTTTTTTTTTAAATTCACTTAAGGATGGAAATAAAGTATTGTGGCTAGTTCTGAGAATTTCCAGAATATACTCTGAGATAAAAAAAGCATGGTTTGGATGTTTAAATTATACCCAAGAACTACAGAAAGAAGCAGAATGAGCCCTTTGTATTCACTGTAATTTGGTTCCAGGACCCTTGTGGGTACTCACATGTCATTATATACAATACTATAGTAAAATGGTGCTCCTTATACAAAATGGCAAAATCAAGGTTTATATTTTGGGGATTAAAAAATATTTTCAAGCTGTTGATGGTTGAATCTGTGCATGCAAAATCCATGGATACAGGGGGCCAACTGTACCACAACTTCCTGGCACATTTTCCACTGTGGAAGTGATACTGCAGAATCCAATGAGGCAGAGTGGGGACAGCAATTATATCTCCAAGTGTGATGTAGACAGTGGCCTTATTGACTGACTGCTAGCAACCCTGAAAATCTGCTCAGTCAGCCTTCAGTGGAAAACTAGAATATGGAAGATCATTCAGTGGATCATGCATGTTCCCAGGAGATTTGGGGAGACATAGAGCTCTGTTTATGTTGTTTGAGGGGATGTATAGGATAGAAAACTCTGTCCATATGCTGAAATGAATGAAGCACGGTTTGCTAGTTATAGAGTATGTGGCCAAAGCAAATAGAAGAAGGCTTTTCAGAAGTTTCACAAATACACAGCGGCCATACTCACTCAAAGCTGATCCTGGTCTCCAGTTTAACTTCCTGGTCCACCAGGACTAAGCTTTCCTGGTTCAGTGCCAATGGCTTCTATGAAGGCAGACATATTAATAAAGTGGAAAAGAACACTGAAGTATTAATGCTTATCTATGTGCACATGTTTGCATGGCAATGTAAAACTATGGAACAAGGCTACATGTACACTCTTCATAAATTAGACCAAGAATACAATTCTCAAATGATAGCTCCCAAACACCAATTTAAAAGCATTGTATTACAAGAGAAACTAGGCGATTGGAATATTTCCAGGAGACATTTTATTGCTTGAAATGATACCAAAACCAAGTCAAGTCGTATAGTTTTCAAGCAGTTGTGAAGCAAATCTCGTAAGTTTCTTTTCACCTCCTTACAGAAAAATACAGTAATCATAAGTGAAATGACTAACAATATTTGTATCATCTCAAATCAGCCATTTCACTTTGTCTAATGAGAGGACTGGTCTTTTTTCCTATTTTACATGTTTTTTAAAAAAATCTTTAAAAAAAACATGTAAAATGAAATCCTGTTTCTCCGAAAATAAGACATCAACTGAAAATAAAACCTAGTAGAGGTTTTGCTGAATTGCTAAATATAAGGCCTCCCCCGAAAGTAAGACCTAGCAAAGTTTTTGTTTGGAAGCATGCCCGCCGAACAGAACACCAGAGCATGCAGGATCGGTAAATGTACATACCATAGATTGTTGTACATGGAAATAATGGTAGTAACAAGAAATTATTGATAGGATTCACAGCTTGTCTGGTTATGTTGGTTTGTGATGACAACTGTTGTACAGTATATAATAAATGTTCTTTTTTTTTTTTGTTTGACAATAAATGTGAATACTTCTTCATGGAAAAATAAGACATCACCTGAAAATAAGACTTAGCACATCTTTGGGAGCAAAAATTAATATAAGACACTGTCTTATTTTTGGGGAAACACGGTAGGTGTCAATCACCTCCTAATGTGAGTCCAAATAATGCACACTGAGGTTACTTTCCTTATTTTGTGTAACATGCATATCTGCAATAGCTTTACATTCAAGTATCCCCCTAAAACAGTAGTTCTCAACCTGGGTTCCCCAGAGGCTTTTGGCCTTCAACTCCCAAAAATCCCAACAGCTGGTAAACTGGCAGGGATTTCTGGGAGCTGTAGGCCAAAAACATCTGGGGGACCCACGTTGAGAACCACTGCCCTAAAATGTCTCAAATTGCCCACAAATCTTTCAAGATTTCATTCCATAATGCAAATTTAGTTTTTCTTTTTCCTCGTATATATCAGTCTTTGACACTATAGAATAAAAGGTTGGATTTATGTGCCTGGACAGCAATGACAGCAATCCATTGACACGATGAAGAACTAGTGCAGTGGGGCATTAACCTGTGGCCTGCAAGATCAAGCATGTGGTTATAGGTGGCATAAATCTCACAGGGAACCATTGTTCTTTTCTCCAATCATCTACAACAGATACGAGCAATTTAAAAGTAATCAAACTGTAAACATTTGCTCTTTAAAGATTTAATAAACAGTTTGGAATGACTGATTTACATTTCTGATGAAATTTGGTTTCCCTCTATTTCATCTGCAAATAAAGAAATTTCTATGTGTCATTCACCAAAATATCACTTGAAATGTTGGAAAGGTATTTTAGCTTACCCTAAAACCAAAAGGACATAAAGAGGGAGTAAATATAATGTAGTATTTGTAACCCCTTTTTGTATTCTAGAGCACCTAATTCTGTTTTTTTGTTCTTTTAATTTTTTTTAAACAGAGTGTGGCACTAGACTAACTATTAAATATGTTTTGTTATTGTAGATTTTGTTTATTTTTTGTTTTCTGTCTTTGTTACTGTTTATTATGTGTATATTAGAATTTTAAAAGTAAAGTTTAAAATAGGAAAAATGAAGTGTGAAGATCACAGGCTTGTTTTATTCCAGCTTGCCTTCCCTAACATAACATTCTGCTGTGTTTCTGTGACTTATATTTCTGAAAAAAGGTGCATATTACAGTTGTGCTTTGCCTGCTTGAAAGCTCATTTATTCCACAGGCATACACAGGACTCCTTTTTTCTTTCTTTCCTTTTTTGAATGTAGTCCTTGTTGTGGAAAATGTTTTCGATTCTTTTTCCAGTGTGAAGCACAGATTCAAGAAGAAATCAGAAGGAACCTTGGACCAAGGTTGCCCTGAGGGTCACTCACAATCTCAGTCTCAGTTCTTCTTCCACAAGTAAGACAGTAATACCGTATTATTGGCCACAAAACACTTACAAAACCACTTTAAGGATTACTGAAAAGTCTTGAGATCAAACATTCTGACCAAAAAGGCTACATAAATGCTAGGTATTCTTATAAACTATGCAATGAATGCAGTACACTGTAAGATTACCTAAATTCTATTAAGTGCAGTAAGATTTATTCTCTAACAAACACCTTAGGCATTAGTCCTATGTATTTACTTGTAAGCAAGCCTATTTAATTCCATGAGACTTATTTTTGAGTAGCATGATTCAACAGGAAGACTTTTAATACATATCTAATCTAGGAAACAGGAAACTTGATTTATTTTTCTTAGGAATAACCAGTAAGCATATGCAAATCTTGTAATCAGCTGACAAACTGCAAAGTATTTGTCCAGTGCAAATAAATCTTTTGTATCTAATCAGGGTGGTCATCTGATTTGCTAGATAAATATTTATCTGTTGCAAAAGAGGAATGCTAATAAAGCAAATCAAAAGTCAAAGAAATTTAAACTGTACTGTACTTAGGCCACCTTTTCCCAATAAGATGCTTATCAGTTGTGTTGAATTACAAATGTAATCTACAATCCAGTTACAACATGGTCACGTAAAAAAAACAGGGCTTGTATACCTTGAAGCATTGCAGAAAAAAGTGCTATGGGCCTTCCATCAGCCAGTCAAACTAAGTGCCTTGGCCCCAGGATGCTACTCTGAAAGCAAAGCTAGCCTGAAAGCTGACCCCATCATTTGACCAGCTGACCTACCAACCCAATGAAGATACATAAGGTCCTATGAAAACTCTTTCCGCTAGACTAGTCCAATAGTCTGAGTAACTAATTACATCATGTATAAACCCAGAGCCACATGCCAGACCACACTCTGTCTAACCACATTTGTCCAATCTGATACCTAACCTTCAGCCTGCCTGTGAGTATGCAGAGCATCCCATTAGTGAAATATGGAAGCTTAATGCTTATACAACATTTTTTGGTTGCCATGAGTTGAGCAATTTAGTATTTCAATCTACTAGGAGCCACCACAAGCAACCTACTGGTTTTCTGGCTGCTTGGCAAAAGATGTGGTGGAGAGGACAAAGGTGTAGCCAGGCAATGAGTCAGATCCATTCCTGTAGCTGCCCACAGGAAGAACAAAGCATCCTCCTGGACCACCAGAAGGTCCTTCAAAAAGTTCAGGAGGATGGCATCTTCCTGCTGCCAGATCTAGCTGTCTGTCTGACTGACTGTCTGTCTTCACTCGCCCTCCATCCTTCTTTGGCTCCTGAATGGATGTGTAGAGGCACACACCCAGAAAACAGGTGGTCAAGTGTGCAGGGAGGTGGAAGCTCCACCCGGCTCAACTTTACAACCTAGCAGTGTGATATAGGATCTTGGCTAAAGTCTCCTGCCTTGGACCTTTGCTAATTCACACTGTCTTGCTCACTATTTCTAGCCCTGGGCGTTTGCGCTCTGTGATCTTCAGGTGATATTGAGATACAACTTCCATCAGCCTTGCCCAGCATAGTCAGTGATGAGATATTAGAGCAGTCCACCAACTCCTAGAAAGATACATGTTGCCTGTCCCTGCTCTTGTCCACTCCCTTACCCACCCACTCAGTGACAGCATGTCACAAACCTAATGTCTGTAGATATGGAAGAGTATTCTAACTTACCATTTGCTATGCCAGCTATTCTAATGACAGTTTAGAAACTACATTTCCTAAAATGTACTTCTGGCTTAGAAACAACTCTCTTCTGCGTCATATCTAGCATCCACACCCATACATGCATTCAAATAACACACGCACGAATCTAAGATACTGTTAAGGTGATGTGAAAATGCCCTAACAGTATATACCATCAACTGAAGTTCAAAAGATGTATCCCAGCTTTTTAAACCTCATGGGCTTTCTTATCAGAAAAAATGAAATAAAGTAGGGATGGGAATCATGTAGCACTCTAGATCCAGTTGGACTGTAACTTCCAGCACATCTCACTTCTAGCTAAGGCTGCAGGGATTTATAGTCTAATAACACCTGGAGAGCTATCCGTGTACTAAAAAGAGCAGAGGAGCCAAGGCTCCGGTTCCTACAAAAGTTTAGGCATACAGTTGCCTTGACTTGCTGGCTTCCCAGCTCAAAAGTCCATGCTTATTGTCATGTTATGGAATAGTGGAATGGAGCTGGGGAGCTGTTGCAAACTTTACTTTGAAAATGTTCCAAACCATTGAGATTCATTGTTTTCATAATCCTTATAACAATCCACCTTTCAAAGCAAATATTTGCAAGTGAAAGTGGAAGGTTGTGGTGGTTTGAAGCTGACAGAATATTGGACTTCCAAACACTTTTTACTTTACCAATGAGTAAACACAGCACAGCATTCCCTTCTCTTAGGATCCTGCAGTCGTGCTTTTTCTTAAAATATTACCTTCTTTTTCTCCTCTACAAAAAGTGGGTCTTTTAGTACTTGGATGAGAGACTGCGAACAAATACAAGGTGTGGTAGGCTATATTTCAGAGGGAGGATTTGGCAAAACCATCTCTGAGTATTCCTTGCCCAATAAAACCTTATAAAGTCCATAGGGTCACCATAAGTTGACAGGCAACTTGAAGGCATGCACACATACCTTTTCATTCCCCACAAGGTAAATCTTGACATCCGGTAGATGGAGGCCACGGCGCTGACATATTCCAGACAGCATATCCTGGATGGAGAGACCAGACCGCACTGGAGCTAATGAAGCAGTCCCGTCAGGCAGATAAACACAACAGTACTTGATGGGCTGGTTTTGATTTTCAGATTCTGGGCCTGTCAGGCTTTTACGGTGATTCTGGAAAGAGAGCTTATTACACTAGTTGGTATTTCAATCTATATATATAAAATGATAAAGTTGTTTGCGCAGTGACTATAACAACAAAACTAAACATCCCAGAAATACGAAATTTGGCAACACAATGCAAAAGGCTTGCCTCCAGGTTACAACAACACAACCACACCACAAAACCACAATCCAGACCCACAAAACTCACAACAACGCATCATGCGATAACAACACAACTAAACGCCCCAGAAATACAAAACTTGGCAACACAATGCAAAAGCCTTGCCTCCCAGTTGTAACAACACAACCACACCACAAAACCACACAGGACCCACAAAACTCACAACAACGCATCGTGACTATAACAACACAACTAAACGCCCCAGAAATACGAAACTTGGCAACACAACGCAAAAGCCTTCCCTCCCGGTTGTAACAACACAACCACACCACAAAACGACAATCCGGACCCACAAAACTCACAACAATGCATCGTGACTATAACAACACAACTAAACGCCCCAGAAATACGAAACTTGACACACAAGTAAACGCCCCAGAAATACAAAACTTGACAACACAAAAGCCTTTTCTCCCAGTTGTAACAACACAACTACACCACAAAACCACAATCCGGACCCACAAAACTCACAACAACGCATCGTGACTATAACACAACTAAACGCCCCAGAAATACAAAATTTGACAACACAACGCAAAAGCCTTGCCTCCCAGTTGTAAGAACACAACCACAACACAAAACCACAATCCGGACCCAAAAAACTCACAACAATGCATCATGACTATAACACCACAACTAAACGCCCCAGAAACACAAAACTTGGCAAAACAATGCAAAAGCCTTGCCTCCCGATTTTAACAACACAACCACACCACAAAACCACACTGGACCCACAAAACTCACAACAGTGCATCGTGACTATAACAACACAACTAAACGCCCCAGAAATACGAAACTTGGCACACAACTAAACGCCCAGAAATACAAAACTTGACAACACAACACAAAAGCCTTTTCTCCCGGTTGTAACAACACAACTACACCACAAAACCACAATCCGGACCCACAAAACTCACAACAACGCATTGTGACTATAACAAATACAAAATTTGACAACACAACTCATCCACCTCCCCAATCCCTACATTCACACTTGGCCTCCAAAAAAACAATTACAATAATAACAATGACAACAACAAAAACAATAAGAATCAACACCATCACAGGCAAGAAACAGCCAGGCACTGAGGCTGAGAGGCCAGTCAGTGCTACACTGGGCCTCCAAAAAACAATACAGTAGCATCTAACTTATCCAACCTTCATGACCACAACAACAACAATAATAATAAACACCTACACAGGCAAAACAAAAAAAGGACTATTGTACCACAATAAAAATATAAACCGCACTCAGCAGAATCAGACATTACAACTAACAACAAACCAAAGACAACAGGGATCTCAAGCAATTATCAATCAACACAAAAATTGAAGAAGGTAACAGACTTCAAATACTACTACTAATGTGAGTATAAAGAAGGTGGAGGCCACAGCATAAATACAACCTAATGTAGACTGACCAACACCACCAGACTAAGCCACAGCAACGCGTGGCCGGGCACAGCTAGTACTCATATATTTTCATACTCCAAAGTCAGTAATCGAGACCAGAAGCACCCTAAATCTTCTCCCTGTCCCACACAGCCATTTTGCCTTTTGCATTCACCAGAGACATTATCACAATGGAGGAAACTGACCCTATCTGTATACAGGGCTAAGAAAAGAAAACCTTTATTGGTTTCATTTCCTTTTCTATGGCATGGGAGCAAATGTAAGACAAGAGAATGTTGCAGATAGATGGAGTTTTATTTGATTTTATAAAAGCATTTATGCAGTACTAGGAGCTCCCGGTAGCGTAGCAGATTAAACCGCTGAGCTGATGAATTTGCTGACCAAAAGGTCAGTGGTTCGATTCCGGGTGAGCTCCCGCTGTCAGCACCAGCTTCTGCCAACCTAGCAGTTCGAAAACATGCAAATGTGAGTAGATCAATAAGTACCGCTCCAGCAGGAAGGTAACGGCGCTCCTTGCAGTCATGCCGGCCACATGACGTTGAGGTGTCTACGGACAATGCCAGCTCTTCAGCTTAGCAATGGAGATGAGCACCAACCCCCAGAGTTGGATACGACTAGACGTAATGTCAGGGGAAAACCTTTACCTTTACCTATGCAGTACAATAGGTATCCCTATTTGCTTCTTTTCCGGCTAGTGCAATGGCAGCTGGGACCTGCAAGGAAGGGCCAAAGGCACCCTTACAAAAGTCACTGTAGAATTAACATAGTTAACTATGGTTTAATGCTTTGGAATCATGGGAGTTTTACAAGGTCATTAGCCTTCTTTGACAAACAGTAATGGTGCTTCACCAAACTACAACTATCTTTTTTTCATTTCAGAAACAACTTGAAATACTGCAAGTCACTTCTGGTGTGAGAGAATTGGCTATCTGCAAAAACGTTGCCCAGGGGACGCCCAGATGTTTGATGTTTTACTATCCTTGTGGGAGGCTTAACTCATGTCCCCGAATGGGGAGCTGGAGCTGACAGAGAGAACTCACCCGATTTGAACTGCTGATCTGTTGGTCAGCAGTCCTGCTGGCACAAGGGTTTAACCCATTGCACCACTGGGGGCTCCTACAACTCTCATGATTTCATAGCATTGAGCCATGACTGTTTAAGTGATGTCAAATGGCATTAATTTGACAGTGTTCCTCTAGTCAGAGCCTCAGCTGATGATTGGCTGTTGCAGAAGCGCTTTCACATTTGTGCTGTATCTTTTATTTTCCTTATTATCTTTCAAATGTTTTAAAATTCTTTTAAATTAGTATCTTTTAGTGGGATTGGTTATTTTTTTAAAAAAAAACTTTGGACTACAAATTGTTTTATTGTATTTTTTAAAGCTGTAGCCCACTTTGGGTCCCAGTGGAATATACATTTTAGAAAAGAAAGAAATCACATTGAGAATTTTGCCAGATGAATCTACCACTATTATTCTGAGCTGTTCTAAAGCTAGTTCTCTGAAATCATCCCCATCTCTGCAGACAGTCCTGTGTATATATTCTTCCTTGTACTTTATTCCTTGCACATGTTCCAGTTTTAAGAAATTAAAGGAGAGGTCCTGAATATATTTAATTGGCAAAATTAAATCTCACTTGGTGGGACTTAGTTCTGAATAAGCAGGTTTGGGATTATCCTGATAAACTGCATTTGTTCTATATGTGGCTGAAGGCTTTCATGGCCAGAATCACTGGGTTGCTGTGAGTTTTTCAGGTTGTGTGGCTATTTTCCAGTAGCATTCTCTCCTGATGTTTTGCCTGCACCTGTGGCTGGTATCTTCAGAGAGCTGTTGAAGGTGAGGCAAGTGGAGTGTTCTCACCTTCAACAGACCTCTGAAGATGCAGACAAAATGTCAGGAGAGAATGCTACTGGAACATGGCCACACAGCCCAAAAAACTCACAGAAACCATGCATCTGTTCTTCTGGAATGCAGTACAATATCTGCATATATGGAAGATATGTTCCAACACACACACACACACACCATGGATACCTGAAACCATGGACACGGTAAACCCTACAACTATAAATGGGCTGGAATAATATCATAGTGGAGCCCCGGTGGCGAAGTGGAGCCCCGGTGGCGAAGTGCGTTAAAGTACTGAGCTGGAGACCGAAACGTCCCAGGTTCAAACCCCGGGAGCGGCGTGAACGGCCGCTGTTAGCTCCAGCTCCTGCCAACCTAGCAGTTCGAAACCATGCCAATGTGAGTAGATCAATTGGTACCGCTCCGGCAGGAAAGTAACGGCGCTCCATGCAGTCATGCCGGCCACATGACCTTGGAGGTGTCTACGGACAACGCCGGCTCTTCGGCTTAGAAATGGAGATGAGCACCAACCCCCAGAGTCAGACATGACTGGACTTAACGTCAGGGGAAACCTTTACCTTTTAATATCATAGAATTACACTGGAGAGCAATATATAATGCACACATCCTCACTTCTGTTCCATTTTGCAAAAGAGGCAGTGCTAGTTCTTTTAAGACAATGTCACCCTATGTGTGCTCTCCTTTCATCCACCACTGTAATCAGGAGGGAAAGCTTCATCCCCACCAGCTGGGACTCTAAAGGGGAATTTAAGCAAATCTTTTCAACTCTTTTGGGGAAAGGTGTTCATGTGGGGTGGAACTAGGTCTGTATCAGCTGTATAAGAGCTGCCAGTGGCAGATGAAGAGATTTCCACATTGCAGAGAACTCCTCCACACTGCACAGTCATATAGCTCATTATAGATTGTGTGGGGGTTGCATAGGACCCATGGAGCAACAGTCATGGCAAAATGTTAAGCAAGAACCAAGCGCCCACACAGTACAGCAGGGAGCACCAATCAAGCTGGCGGGTGGCACCCCAAATGTCTAAGCTACATGGGTTCCAGAAGCTCTCACCTCCGACTGGGAACCGCTGGTTGCATAGGAAGACAGGAAGCCCAGATCCAAGCTAGCTGAGGAATTCAGAGAGCCTTGGGATTCACGCCAGTGGGATGGTCCTTCACTGCCATTTCTCTCCTCTATGATAGAAAAGCCAGGCTATAAAACGCAGCAACCCTTGGTCAGAGACCAGCCTGGAATTTGGGATTACAGCTCCTAGAAACCCTCATGATCATGTTGCTTGCCGGTTTTCTAGGAGTGTAGTCCAAAATAGTAATGTTTCCAAGACCAATCATGAAGCACCCCTGGTGTCACCCCAAACTCAAATTTACAATGGTAGTTTTCCTGCATATACTCACCTCGCCGGGAATGTTCCCCTTTCCGGAAGGATCTCCGAGGACTCCTGCTGGGCACATTGCTCACTGCCTCCACACCCAGTGGCAGGGACTTCCCTGGTTTTAGTTTTGTTTTCTAGAGGAAAGTAAGAAATTCTATTAACTCATGGCATACTGGAGCCAAAAGAAGAGGAAATGGGAAACAGAAATCCCTTAAATTCCACAAAACCTTGCAGCTACTACACCCTCAAGCTGGAAAAGGAGACCTTGTACCTTGCCAAGGTCAGCTGGGGGGCTGCCACATTGGGAATGAGGCCTCAGTTCCGGCAAGGGCTGCCCTTGGCTTTCAGCCTTTGCACATGCCTGGTACTGTGGAGACTTGACAAAGCGGGCATAGCTGTCAAATTTCATCAGGTTGAAGATCTGAAGCAAGAAGCGTTGTGTTAGTCAACTACCATCTCTGCAACAATTTGGGCTTTAACCACCAATAATGGATGGAAGTGGCAGCAGTGCTCCTAATTAGAGGAACAGGTGGTGCTTCATTCTTGCTGGGCCCTTTTCTCTTTTGCACAAACACATCCACTCCCAGTCTACAGATAGTAGATTATTCTCACCTGGAGTTGCTGGACATTAAACATATCTGGGGTGGGAGTAGCCAACATCTCCTCACCGATCCAAGCCTGTCTGTCAATGTTGACTGGGTTCACGGAATGACTTGACAAGAACTCATTGTAGATTTTCCTCGCCTCCTGGGACAGCTATGGAGAAAACATGTGGAATGAGAGACAGAATGTTACTATAAAGAAGAAGCAGAAGTACTAGTGTAGATGATACAAGTGCCATCCATGTTGCATTCCTAAATACAAAACGTAAGAGGAGAACAATTGGAATGTGTCCGTTTATTTAAAATGTTTATGGCTGACACAACAAAAGAAATTGAAACAGCAATAAGAGTTTACATACAGTACAAATGAAAGGCCTTACATTTTCAATCATTTGTTTATGCACTTTAAGCTTTGGATATTGTGTTTTATATGCCCAACCCCTTTTATCTCCAGTGGCTGATGTTGTATTATTACTCGTTTGTTCTGATTTTATGTGTTTTAAAATGTTTACATTGTTTATTTTATTTGATTTATGTTATTACTGTTTTGTTTTGATATTCTTTGTAATTGCTTTATTCTGTTTTGTTTTGGGCATCGCCCCATGTTAGCCGCCCCAAGTCCTTTCGGGGAGATGGTGGCGGGATAGAAAAATATATTATTATTATTATTATTATTATTATTATTATTATTATTATTATTATTATTATTATCATCTAAAAAACCTAGCAGAGGAATGCCCTTGCCTAGTATCAAAAGGATTTTATTTGGGAAAACATTTCAGAGATGATAGTTCTATAAATGAGAAGGCCCTTCATCTTCTACACTAATATCATTCAACAGGGATATATCTGAGGAAGGGATTTCAAAAAGTATACCAGCATTAATCTGATGGCAGAATTTAGCATTCTGGGAAATTCTTCTCTTTTAAAATGACATCCCTAGCCCTTCTGCCTGTGTAGGTACATACATTTCAAAGTGTATGAATAATCCCTGTCATTGAAGGGAAGGGGTTTGGTGCACTTCATTACTTCTTTGCCTCCTTTATAACTAGCAGCAGAAAAAAATAGGCAAAAATGCATATTTGTATCATGTATTGCACTTTCAGTGACCTGAAAATATGGTTCCTTCCAGATTTACTCAACTACAGCTTCCCTCATCCCTTACCAGAATCCATACTGGCTGGATATTATCAAAATTTTAGTCTAGACTTCTGGAAAACTAATTATTTAAATTTTATTTTCTTGGTAAAGAAATTGTTTTTGTTTAAGTGCAATGTATAGTCCTGCTATCTGAAACTAACTTGCAGGTATGTATCTGCATGCATATTCATTCTAGTCTGATGATAGTTTAACTGACATGGCTACATTTTAAAGAATCCTGGGACTTGTAATTTGTGGGGTACTTAGAATCCTTAGAAACAGACACTATAGCTGTCTCAACAAGAATCATAAGTACTTCACTAAACTCTGGATTCCATAGTCTGTAGCCATGGCAGTTAATGTGATACGAAACCAATACAACTCTGTTGTGCAGATAACCTCTGAGAATCACTTGAGTACAACTTAGCATTTCACCTTTCCTCTACATCTGATAGTTGCAAAATGCACCTGCCTGCAGTATTGAATCTTGTGCAGAAACTCACTTCAAAGGGCCCTTCCATACAGCCCTATAGCCCAGAATATCAAGGAAGAACATTCCACAATATCTGCTTTGAACTGGGTTGTCTAAGCCCACACTGCTATATAGTCCATTTCAGAGCAGATAATGTGGGATTTTATGCCTTGATATTCTAAGATATAGGGCTGTGTGGAATAATAATAATAATAATTTTATTTTGATACCCCACCCCTGCACCCCATCTCCCCAAAGGGACTCGCCCAGGCAGAACAGACAATATAAAACTCAACAGTATAAAAACAAATCAATAAAACAAATAAGATCACATATACAACATACTTTGATAAAATCCTGGGTTGGCTCCTAAAAAGAACTGGGCCAAAGAAAGTGCGAGTAGTGTCAGCTGTAATTGGGGGAGAGGTAGGTACCAGGAACAATTGTCCCGTTATAGTGCTAGGGAAGGCGTACACAAAGAGACTATGTCCAACTAAAGGAGTGGGAAATGCAGTAAGATAAAATAGGCAACAGGGCGATCCCAAACTAAGGGATCAGTCACCAAAGGCCTGCTGGAACAGCCAAGTTTTCAAGCTCTTCCAAAAAATAAGGAGGGTAGGAGCCTGCCTAACCTCCCTGGGGAGAGAGTTCCAGAGCCAGGGGGCCACGACGGAGAAAGCCCTCCCCCTCGTCCCCACCAACCACGACTGTGAGGGTGGTGGGATCGAGAGGAGGGTCTCCCCCGACGAGCGTAGCGACCGTGCAGGTTTATAGGGGGAAATGCGGTCACGAAGGTAGGTGGGTCCCAAACCGTTTAGGGCTTTGTAGGTGGTAACCTGCACCTTGAATTGGGCTCGGAAAATAAACGGCAGCCAATGGAGCTCCCTGTAATTCGCTCCAGTTAGTAGCCTGGCTACCAAGCGCTGGACCAGTTGCAATTTCTGGGCTGTCTTCAAAGGCAACCCCATGTAGAGTGCATTGCAATAATCCAGTCTAGAGATAATTAAGACATGGACCACCATGGCCAGATCCGACTTCTTGAGATACGGTCTCAGCTGGCGCACAAGTTTTAATTGTGCAAAGGCCCTCCCAGGCACCGCTGACACCTGAGCATCAAGTGTCAGTGCTGAGTCCAGGACGACCCCCAAACTGCGGACCTGCGCCTTCAGGGGGAGTCAAACACAGGTTGCCACCCTATGCACAACTGACCTGGAGGACCTCTGTCTTATTAGGATTAAGTCTCAGCTTGGAACCAACCTGATTTATTCCTTTCCAAGCTATATGTATTTCCCCTTTTAATACATAATGCAGCCTCTTGGTGCAGAATTTGGTTCTCTCCTACTTACTGCCCAGGAAATACTCTTACCTGTTCCGTACAGCTGGCTGGGATCTGCTGGAACCGTTCACAGGCTTGCCAGAAATACACATTCTCAGCACTAAACTCCTTCTTCAGAAACTCCTAGAAAAAGATGATAAGAATAAAGATGACCCCACTCTGTCCCAATTTAGTATTTTAGGACAGGAGGAGTCACAGGCCCAAGACCAGGCTGTTTGCTAACAGTGCAAGTTGTCCAGCCCATACAGGCAATGATGTCTACTACAGATAAGAACAGATAGCTTCAGTCAGTGGAGGAACTGGAAAGGAAAGAGGAAAACTTGCTGCCATCCAAACAAGGTTAGAAGAACTGGAAAGCAGAGAGGAGATGGCACTGTTCACCTGACAAACAAAAAACAGTACTATAGGGGGTCTGTACACAGCAAAGCAGAAATCAGTCAAGGAAAGTGTCACGTACAAGGCAAGGACTGTGCAGAGGGAAGTCAGAACAAGGAGTAGTGCAGTATGAAACTCACAGTGAAATAGGCAACACCAAGTCGGTCCTGCAGCAGTGTCTCAAAGGACTCAGCCCAGCGGGCTACGGAGTGCCCCAAGGAGTGAGAAATACTCTGGGTATTTGGCAGACTGACCACACTGTCATTACTGCCCCGGACCCCAGAGCTGTTTAACTCTGTGAAACAGAGAGATAGTTCAGTTCCTTCACAGGCCCAATAGTTGCAGTGATGGTATGACTCAAGGCCTACACAATTTGGTAATACTCAGAGCCATGGTTAACCCCCAAAAGCCATGCTGCCTGAGGTGATGGATGGGAAGACATCAGTTCTTCCATTCTTCCATTCCATTGACAAAACCTAATTGGACTGGCATAGGCATCAGCTGCCAGGATTGGGGCACAAAAGTGAGTATTGTATGTGAAACATTATGCTCTGCTTCCTCAGTAAAGGATATCAGCTTCTTGTTTCCTGAGATGGCCTCACACCTCTGTCTACTAGTAATGTTGACTGACCAAGGCTGCTATTCACTTTCCAGTGAATGGACATAGCCGTCTGATGTCCTGAGTTCCACCCCAACTAAACATCCCAGGATCTTCTGAGCAAATTGTGTTCCATCATCAAGGAGCACAATGCTGTTTTATGACATTCAAAGTATCAGTCTGACTGACTGAGAGATGACCACGTCTTTCTCTTCTGAATTGGCTTTGCCAGCCACCATAGCATTCCACTTCATTAACCCGCCATTAAAAGGCATCTGACTCCACAAATCAACCACCATTTCCCAAGCCAGAAGCTTTACTTACCCCCATCTGACGCAGCCAGGCCCTGCAAAAGAAAGACAACAGGCATAAAAGAAAGCACAATTTGACATAATCCTACATAGTACGGATAATATTCCCTGCTCGGGTGTCAGGCATTTGGATTATTTGCAAGTGTGGCTCCAGGTCATTTCCTTTCACAAGGATCTCAGCCTCAGGAAAAGTGCCAGGTGATGCCTCATCTCATCAGCTAGCAAAGTCTGTTGCCATTAGAACCTCCAGCAAGAAATAGGAAGCAGTAGTGCCTTAGACAAGGCAATGAGCCACAGATTTTGCTTAGCCCCTATTCCTGGACTCATCTCAGGTGGCATGATCAAGAAGATATCTGTCACTAAGTATTACTTTCCTATGCAATGGTAGAATTCTAGGAACATAGACAGGGATTGTTCAGACATGTTACAGTGACCAGCCTTGTTAAAACCCCAGTCTATTCAATCAAATTACACACTGGGGTGAGTATACAAATAGCTATTATATTACTGCTAAGAAGAAACCAAGTCATAATTCCTGGATGTACAAGGCTCCTTGGTTGAGGGCCATTTCAAATCACACGGGTCTGAAAATAACTTGTGTGAAGCCTTGTGATATAATATATCTGGTACCTTGGCCTTTCTAATACAATGACACAGATATTTTCCATTTTAGCAATTCCTTCTTCTCCAGGATTCCACAAACAACCCAAAACACTTTGTTGCTTGAGGCAGAGAAGCAGATGATACCTCTGACCCTCAGAGGTTAGGTTCCAATGAGCTAGCCAATTTTGAGGCACCTGAGTCCTACAGGTCCCTCTTCATCCTCCTTAGCACTTTTTTTTCGTGTCAGGAGCAACCAGAGTTGCTTCTGGAGTGTGAGAATTGGCCGTCTGCAAGGACGTTGCCCAGGGGACGCCCAGATGTTTTTTTTTATGTTTTACCATCATGTCCCCACATGGAGCTGGAGCTGATAGAGGGAGCTCATCCGCGCTCTCCCCGGGTGGGGATTCGAACCTGGCAGCCTTCAGGTCAGCAAACCAACCTTCAAGTCACAAGGCTTTTATCCCCTAGGCCACCGAGGCTCCGGTGGCCTAGGGGATAAAATACACTAATAATAATACACTAATAATGAATTTCATAACAATTTGCTTCAAAATAATCTGCCTGAGATGACTGCCTAATGGTAGGACCTGTCTAAGATGGCTCTATTGCATGGATGGCCACTTTCAGCGGGTTCTTGGGCCAATTTCACTCAGGCCCCTTCCACACTGCCCCTATATCCTAGGATCTGATCCCAGATTATCTGTTTATCCCAGGTTATCTGGCAGTGGAGACTCATATAATCCAGTTTGAAGCAGATAATCTGGGATCAGATCCTGATATAAAGGGCAGTGCATATCTATTCTAACTTGCATCTTAGCTCTGGCCACACTGCCAACCCAACTCTGCATGCCAATAAAAGTCTATGGTATATTGACCGCTGAAAGGGGAGCATCTTTCAAAGGGGCTTTAAAATGAAAAGAATGGAGGACACCTGTGCTTCTCAAAGAGGTCTAGGGGCTTCAAATCATTTCTCACATATGGCACCTCAATGTGAACCTGTCATGGAGTTTTCTTGGCAGAATTTGTTCAGAGGTGGATTTTACTCTGACAATTTGCCCAATGTCCTTAACTTGCTAGTGGGGCCAGGCAGGGACTCAAACCCTGGTCTCACAGTATTCCAGTCTAACATTGAAACCACTACAAAACACTGGCTCTCTGGAATACAGTGTTATCTTAAATTAGACATATGCTTTGTGGACACCTTGTTCCACTACAAGAATTGATATTTTTCTGTCAACACAAATATGTGGTGGTGGCAGAAGAACCCTTTCTGGGCCTCAGAGACAGCCAGAAGAAAGCCATAGCTATAGCCCAAGGGCTACGTATAGCCTACCTCTGTTAAACTACAAAGCTGAATTAAACCATAGAGCGACATTTCCAAGACATGCAATGCCTGGCTGCCTATCAGAAAGTTAATACTTCATGTTTTGAACTTCAGTCCAAGGAAATCTGGTCATGAACCACATCAACCAAAGGCTACCCTTACATTCTAACAACTAGCCCGGCTATTAGGGCTGCTTCACATTAACCTTCCATCTGAACAAAGTCCCCTCTTTTTCTGCAACACGGCCACTACCCAAAATATCTGCCAACTTGTAAACATCTAAACTGCAACTTCTTCCTTCTGTTGAGTTCACTACAATGCGAGACTCCTGCACACCATGTTATCAGCCCATCTAATCTGACAAACAGCCCTTCCTCCCCTTTCCTGGCTACGAGTCATGCTCAGTTGTGCAACCCCATGTCAGAGGCTCTCACGCCTGCCTTGCGCTAGTGTGCTCCCACAACAAGGCAGCTCAGAGCAAGCCAGAGTCCCTGAAAGGCACTGTGATTTCACAGGCCACAGAAACCCTCACACCCAATGTGACAAAAACAAAACCTCCAAGTAACCTCTCTGCAGCACACACTAACTGCAGGCAGAAGGATTTCCCCTCCCCTCCATGTCCTCTGTCTCCAAGGAAGTGGGACAAAAGAGTTTAGATGTAACCCAGCTAAAAGAATGTGAAAGTATCCCTATCTCCCCAGCATAATAGCAGCCTTCTTTGTTGTCAGTAATCCTGGAAAGGAAAAGGCCCTGGAAAGCTTTCACAGGCCTAGAAAGTGCCAGTGGGCACCCAGCCAGTAAAAGCGGCTCTTCTTTCCTGGATAAACAATTGTCCCCAGTCTCCTGATGCCAAGACTGGGCAGACTTTGGAAGAGCTGCTTTCTTGAAGCATCCTTTACTGGGGCAGAAGAAGGCAAAATGACTTTTCACTCAGCTTGAGAGCTGTGACCTCTGGCCTTGCCATCCCCAAGTAGCAGCCAAAGTGTTCTCACTCACCATTCGGCCATTGGGGACGCCCAGGTGCTTGGGTTTTCCCGGCATGCCTCCTGCTGCTGTCCCAGGTAGCCCCGGGAAGCCAGGACCACCGGCCTCCCTTGGAGAAGGCCCTCCCCGAGGCTGCAGCACAGCCCTCTCAGAGCATCCCCGGCGGCGGCCGGCCAGGAGAGAAAGAAGGAGCGCAGCTGCCTGCCTGCCACACTCACAGTGCCGCACTCACTACCTCTTTTCTCTACCACAGGAAGTGTCACTATGGAAACCAAAACCACAGCTCAAAATGGGGTTTGGAAAGAGACTCCCTCCTTCTGAGAGCCCAGCCCCACACAGGCACCCACAGCCCAAGGCTTTGTCATCTGTCCAAGGCTGGTGCAATACATTTCCCTGCAGGATTGTGTCTCTGCCTGATAAGAAACCTGGAACATCAGGAGCTGAAAGAAAGCCATGCAAATGTATTGCCACCCATAACACAGGGCCCTGGGGGAAGGAATTGAACACAGGCAAAGACAAGGTAAACGGCATGCTCAGGCAAAATTGCAGCAGAAGGAGAGAAAGCCTGGAGACGAGGTGACGATGAGGACAAAGTCTCAACACAGACACATGTAATTGCCTGGAGGGATCACCCACGGCATCAGGAACACAGGCCTTTGTAGCATAATCCTCCCACTGTGGCAACCAAGCTAGAGAGACACCAATTAACTGGCTGGAACAAAGCTGGGGCTATTGTGTCTGCATAGTGTCTCTAGTCCAGCCAGTCAAGAACAGACGTGATACCACGTGTACCATTGTTCAATACAGTGTCAGTTGTATTTACTTATGTATCACATATCACATATTTATCCTTCATTTCTTGAGGCTTACATGGTGGTATTTCACACTACACAATTACAGTAGGCCCTTGGTAACTGCTGGGATTAAGGTTGCAGAACATCCTGTGGATAACAAAATTGATCATATGCAATGACATCGTAAAATAGTATCCCTTATGTAAAATAGCAAAACTGAGGATTGCTTTAAGATATTTTTTTGAGGGGAGGGACATTTTCAAGTCATGGGTGGTAGAATCTGTAGATGCAGGATCCATGGAAACACAAGGCCAACTGTATAGTGCTATACTATCATTCAATTTTAATAGCCATAACTGCATCCTTTCTCTAAACTGCAAATTCCAGGATTCCATACAGTGTTGTCAGTGCAGTTAAAGTAGAATAATAGCACTATAATAGATGTCTCTTCTACACTGCCATATAAAATCCAGATTATCTGCTTTGAACCAAATTATATGGCAGTGAAGATAGGGCCTGAATAGCATGAATAGACTCATAGTTTCTGCACACACATCCATTTTATCCTCCCAGCCAACAGATAGGCAGTTTCACTGGAAAAAAAGACCAAGCCAATGTAACTCAGGCCCCTTCTATACATTATTTGCTTTGAACTGAATTATATGAGTCTACACTGCCATATAATCCAGTTCAGAGCAGGTAATATGGATTTTATATGACAGTGTAGAAGGGCCCTCATATAATCCAATTTAAAACAGATAATGTGGATTATCTGTTCTGATGATCTTGATTATATGGCAGTGTAGAAGGGGCCTCAGAAAGTATGTTGACTGAACTTGGCCTTTTATTGTCCCAATTCTGCATTCCAGCCAGACAGATCTACTGGGAAAAGATAGCAATTTCTGAGAATGGGTTGGCACCTAAAACAACAGTTCCTGCTTTTCCAGCCTATATAAAATCCAGATTATATCAGTGTAGACTCATATAATCCAGTTCAAAACAGATCATGTGGATTATTCATTTTGATGATCTGGGTTATATGGCAGTGTAAAAGTGACCTCCAATTCTATCAGAATTAAATCAAGGTGTGAATTAAAACAATGGTTGCCTGCAGCTTTACTTGTGATGGATCTCTGTGTATTTATTGTTATTGTTGTGTGCCTTCAAGTCATGTCTGATTTATAGCAACCCTAAGCTTGCTATTACAGGATTTTCTAAGACTGAAAGTGTGTGACTTGTTCAAAGTCATCCAGTAGGTTTTAATGGCTGAACGCAGAATCACACCTTTGTTTCCAAAAGTGTAGTCTCACAACACTACACCAGGCTGGTTTTTGTGGATACTTTACAATCAAAAGGTATATGACTTCTACATCCAGCTTGCCTCTTGGGGATACCTCTGAGGAAGCTGATTTAGCTTTCAGACTGAGAGGTATATGTTTGTCATGGCTGTGTGAAGCCATTCCTGCTAAGTATGGAAAACCATATTATGTAACCCAAGCAATTTGCTCTAGTGTTTATGACTCATAGGAATAAAACAGTTGGGCATTTCTGATTCAGTACAAGGCTATATGGATGCGCTGCACGTCACACAAACACAAAGCACTCTGTGTTACCTCCAGGGTGTTTGTGCATATGTGGGCTAAATACAGATGACACATCAGGTAACTGGATTAAAAACTCTATAAGGGTTTCCTCCTTGTATTGTAAATATTCTCAGGCTTGCCTGTCTGTGAATATACGTAATTAGTGTTTTTAGTGGAGATGTTTGTTTTTTTGTTCATCTGTAAAAATGTAGAACCCAATTCACATCCAGTCATAGCTTATGAACAGATTTATTGTTGCAGAATAACTGGCTTGTGGTTTCAAGTCATCTCCAATGTATGGCTGGCAACCCTATCCTGGGATTTTGGGCAAGTTTTCTTCAGAGGAAAGTTTCCATTGTCTTTCCCAAAGGCTGAGAGAGTGTGTCTTCCCCAAAGTGAACTCGTGCGATCCCATGGTTGATCAGGGATTTGACTCTGGTTTCCCTGATTCATAGGATCACCATAAGTCAACAGCCAACTTGAAGGCAACATGCATACATCAATTTGTTTCTGATTTAAGGCAGAAGTACAAGGAAGCATTGGCCTAAATTCAATTTGTATGCATCCATTAGGTTTACTGCTGGATACTAAGTCAGCACTTACATAAATCCAATTGAATCAATGGGTCTGCTCTACCTGGGACTAGAACAGGCTTGGGCAAATATTGGCCCTCCAAGTGTTTTGGACTTCAACTCCCACAATTCCTAACAGCCAATAGCTGGCTAGGATTTCTGGGAGTTGACGTCCAAAATACTTGGAGGGCTGAGGTTTGACCATGCCTGGACTAGAAAATGGATTCAGGCCTAAAACAGGGAGATGATTTCAATATACAAAGCACAAACACCACTCTGACTTGTCCTTGAATTATACCATTGGAAGTGCTGAAGTAGAATTCAAAATTTTGGGTCTCTTCTAGTGAAGGAGACTCGCACCGAATCCTGCAAGAAGGGTTGTACAACACCTGGTGAGCCTTCCGAGAAGCAAATTAGAATTCCCCTGTCAAAAAGATTATCTCACCCAAGTTCTGTGTAGCAGAGAGCGCCAAAGCCTTTTATTCTATCCAACTGGTACAGGATGACGGCCACAATGTGATGCAGAAATAAACCGGCATACATTTACAGTGAAAACAGCATTTTTTATACATTTCTAGTTTTGAATTTCCAGCTTCCCGCCCACCGGCCAGCTCTGCGCTGATTGGCTCTGATGTCAGAGCAGAGGAGGAACCACTAGGGGGCTCGTGCAATAGGAGAGACAAAAAGTACACATGTGGAAATGACAAGATTATCTTTGACCGGACCTTGGACAATGGATTGATTGATAGTTCCATGATTGGGGTCTAGGTCTCTTGTTGCTGCACCTCCATCTCCCCCATTGGCCAGCGAGGGAGTAAGGTCACAGATGGCGCGTATTCATAAGGAATTAAGGAGGAATCCCAGAATTTTCCTTTTCTGCCCAGGCAGGCGAAGGGGCAGGTTGGGGTACCCTGAGGGATGACACAAGGAAAATGGGTGCATGCAAGGAGGAAGGGGAAAAGGGGGGTCCCTGATACCTATGGGTTCATAAAAGTTCATAAAAGGGGAAATAAATGACAAGGGAAAAGGAGTGAAATGGGCAGTAGAATCTAGTCTATAGGAATATGTGTGTCAAGGTGATACAGAGAGACAGAAACATACATTTCAATTTTGAGAAATGAGGGCAAGATTATAAGATATATCATTCACTGGGCTTTTTTGTTTCTCTTGCTAGCCCCCAGACCAAAAGCCCAGAAATGCAAACTCTCATCTGCCCAGCTTTTGACAAAGGACCTTCTGCCTGAGAACTAAGGACTCAGTTAATTGTTTCTTACCTCAGTCAACAGCTCTAAAACAAAAGAGAAAATCTACATCTCTAGGCCTCAAGGCCAAAGGCTAGCAAAAGGGGGAGAAAAAAACTGGGCTTGGCAAAGGTCAAATACCTTTTGTGATATGGTTTCCAGTTACCTTCTGCTATAAATATATGAAATATAGGACATAAAGCTTTGATTAGAATGTACACACTATCTAACATGGGAAGGGTCCTTGTTGTTGTTGTTGTTGTCTTTGCAAATTGACCAAGACTTAACCCTTATTATCCAACCTGATGTCTTTGTCCTTAGCAAAACTATAAGTTACCATCTTTTACTGGGGAGGGGGTCATGTTTGACTTCAGTGCTAAGACTCCCTGAGGAAGATAATCTGACTCATTTGGTTCTGTATGAACCATGTCAGAACCATGACATGACTACTACCTAAGATGGACTCTGTAATACTTTTAGCCCATATGCCCTTTTTCCTGTCACATCAACTGCAATCAGTGTACCTTCAGGTTGTCATTAAATATGCACACTCTTTGTAAATCATTGAATGCAATGAGAGAAGGAAGCAGCAGGGATGGATTTGTTCAGAAACTTGCAGAAATTTTTTCATGGTTTGGACAATGATTGTGGGTGGTTCCCTCCCACTTGGCTATTGTGCTGTCTATATATAGTGCTTCAGTAAGCACTTAGTATTCATGCTTGACATTCCAGAAAATGCTTAAGTTGTGTATTGCATTCCTTTTTAGTACTTCAGTAATCAAGGCATGCTTTCTGTATTTTATTTCAACTGTCTTTGGTTCTCAAAGACAATTGAAATTGCTTAGATGGCTATGTATCTTCAAGGATCATTTGATTGTATGTGTGTATATATAGCTGCCACCTTCTCAGTGTACTTCGTGCATTTGATTAAGCAGAGTCAAGTTACAAAACATCGGTTAGGGTCTTTCCAGATGATCAGAGATTTGTGCCATGATTGTTATGCACAACAGCATCACTTTCGTATGATTCAAGGATGTGAGACAGCAAGAAATGAACACAGGGGAATCCGTTATTGTAAAAATATGGTTTTCCATATATTATTGGCTGAGGTATAATGGTAAATTTTGAAGTGAAGTCCATGATCATGTCAGTCCCCAACAGAGGTGCCCCAAAAGAGAATCTAAAAATGCCAACAGATTGCTGATTCATATCAGTGAACCAGCTCTAATCGTTCTTATTTCTTTTAAGAATATGTCTTTTGTAAGCTAAATGTGTTAAATGCCATGCAGGAACAGGACATTCAAAACTATTTTGCACAGTAGCATGGATAACTGAGAACAACATATTTACTGGGTAAGTTTGCCCCCATTTACTATTGTGAACATTGCAGTCCAGCAGGAACAGGAACATATAAAGGGGTAGCAGATGCTCTCATCTTACCAGGAAATGGGGGAAAAAAGTAATCAAGTGGAGCTCAGACGCTGTGATCCTGCAAGCCCGGCTCCACTAGACGACTACCCTGTATGCAAGTCTAGAAATTTCAATCACAAAATCAACCCAAAAACGTGGGTTACTTTATCCATGGGTCAATATGAGTATTGTACCTTAACTCTTACAAAAAAGGAACCATTTCGTTCTCTGTAGAGAGTATCAAAAGGCAAGAGATGCAAAGCTGCAAGGCTATTCAGTGCTAATCAAGGTGGCCAATTGCAACATTCACACTTGCCTCCAACAGACAAGAGTTCTTTCTCCCACCCTGGACCTTCCACAGATATAAAACCCCACCTGCATAGTTTCCAACAGACCTCACTGAGGATTCCTGCCATAGATGTGGGCAAATCGTCAGGAGAGAATGCTTCTGGAACATGGCCACACAGCCCGTAAAACTCACAGCAACCCGGCAAGAGATTCATTCATCTCAAGAGAACTTAAAAGAAGCACCAACCCTCTCTACTTTCTCTGTGGTGATATCACTTCAGCCCCTTTGTAATGCCTGGGTGGGGCTGAGCGACTGAGGAGGAAAAAGGAAGGGGCCTGAGACTGTTAGGAATGGTGGGCGTTGGAGTCCAAAACACCTGGAGGGCCCAAGTTTATTCATGCCTGCTCTATTGTCTATCAGCCTCTACTTGTCTGGCAAGCAAGCGGTGTGGGTCTACTTCCACTGGAAGTCAACAACAGAGTCAGGCTGGAAGACCAAAACATTCCTACAGAGGTTTTCTCTTAGGTTAACAAAAAATAGTAATTTCTTCAGGTGCGGTTTTCCACTTTCCCTGAAGTCTTGGGCACCAGTGAATGTGGCAGGCTGAGATTCCACAAGCTCAACAGATCTGAAATACAGTGCAAGCATTTTGGATAAGGGAAGTTCAACTTGTGATGTATCTGACAACAAATGGGACTAAGGAAGAACTTCTTCACTGTGAGAGCTGTTCGGAAGTGGAACTTTCTGCCCCGGGCTGTGGTGGAGGCTCCTTCTTTGGAGGCTTTGAAGCAGAGGCTGGATGGCCATCTGTCGGGGATGCTTTGAATGCGATTTCCTGCTTCTTGGCCGGGGGTTGGACTGGATAGCCCATAAGGTCTCTTCCAACTCTATGATTCAATCCTTTTAGTTGGGATCCTGCTTAATGTTGGAAACTAAGTAGGGTCAGCCCTGTTGAGCACTTGGATGGGAGACTGCTACTGGTAGGCGCAGGAGGCTACACTTCAGACAGAGGAAGGGGCTGCCAAGGCTGCTTCTGCCGAAAAGACCCACTAGGCCTCCCTCCATCAGTCGGCAGGCAGCCTGAGGCGCGTCCACACCGGCTCTCGGCGCTCTCCGTTCTCACGACTCCAAAAAGCTGATTTGGGAGGAGTGCCCGCCCTCCTCCTCCTCCTCCCTCTTTCCTCCTTTTCATTTCCATGGCGACAGAAGGCGCAGGAAGTAAACGAGGAACCCAACTTGGCCTCCCCGGGCGGCGCAGCCGGAGGCTCCGCAGTAACTTCTTCTGAACTTCTGGGCAAGTTTGAGAAAAAGCGGGGAGGGCGCCTGGCGTGGGAAGCGAGTGGAAAGCAGGCTTCGAGGAAAGGCAGCGGCTGCGCGGGGAAAGGCCCCTCTGCAAAGGCAGGCCTGGCAAGCGGACCGGGAAGGCGGGGGGGGGGGGGGGTTGCCTTCCTTGAGGCTGCAAAGCGGTGACACGCGTAGGTTCCGCTACAAAAGGTCGTCCACACGACGCAGGCTTCTAGATCCATTTTGCCAAGGGAGAGAATCTTTCAGATGCTGCAACTTTGCATCCTCAGACAAGTGTTGTCTTCTAATACTGTAGTTTATTTATAACTGGCTTGGTTACTTGGGTTATTTGAAAAGGTCGTTGTTTGCTTTTGGATGTTAGGTAATATCAGTTTGATCATATATTACGCTATTTCTTAGGGGAAAAAACTCAGTCTTTGCTTTTGTTTTTTGTGAATGCTCCCATTTGAAAATGTCACAAGGATGTGAGTGAACTGCAATTCCCAAAACTCTTGGCTCAACCCTCCCAAAACTCCACCAGTATTCACAGTTGGCCATGTTGGGTCTGTGTGCCAAGCAGGGCCATAGCCAGGGGGGAAAAATAGGGGGGGGGGGGGGGGTGAAACTTTTTTAAGCGAATCATGAAGAGTAGTTCCATAACGCAAAATAATTTAGAAATCAGGCTCGATTGTTAAACTTCAGTGGACACTCAAGATAGATAAACTTAAGTGGACCAGTTAAAATTCATGAGTAAAGCAGATTTTTTTAAAACCTGAAAAATCTGGGGGGGGGGGGGTGAACCCCATCACCCCCCCCCCTTGGCTACAGCCCTGCCAGGTTTGGTCCAAATCCATCACTTGCTGAGTTCAGTGTTCTCTGAATACTCTGGGTGAATTATAACTCTGATGCCAAAGTCAGTCACTCCAAGTTGGCAGCATTGGATCTGTTTACCAAGTTTGGTCCATTTCCATCATTGGTGGGGTTCAGAGAGCTCACGAATACAGGTGAACTATAACACCCAGAAATAAAGGTCAATCACCTCCCACATCCACCAGTATTCCCATTTGGCCATTTTGAATTTGTGTGCCAAATTTGGTCCAGATCCGTCATCAGATGGGTTCTGAATACGAGTGAACTATAATTCCTGGATGTGAAGGTCAATCACCCCCAAACTCTGCTATTATGCAAATTTGACCATGTTGGGTCTGTGTGGTAAGTTAGTTACAAATCCATTGTTGATGGGGTTCAGAGTGCTCTTAGATTGCAGGGGAACTATACATCCCAGTCTCTACACCTATAAATCATGGTGAATTCTCCACAACCCTCTCCAGTATGTTCAGTTGCTGATCAAGTCCTCTGTTTGCTGTGTGATATAGGATAGGGTAGGAAAGGGTTAAGAGAGAGGCAATGGGTGAGCTTGCAAATGAAGAGAGAAAGGAACACTGGGATGTGCTTGCTGTAACCTGCAATGTTCTGGTAGGGAGTGACTTGGTGGCTCCTCAGCACTGGGAACTATAGCCTGTTTGTGGAGACTGGAGGCTGTCTGTGTGAGCATACATTTTCACTTTTATTATGTGTATAGATAGATAGATAGATAGATAGATAGATAGATAGACAAGCTTGGATACTCAGCATTGCCCGGGCTTTATTTGAAAAAGTCAGTTCTTTAATTGTACAAAATGCATAACGTTGTGGGTGAACTACAGTTCACATCATGCTAGGTTAACCCCCAGAAACTCCATCAGTACTCAAAAGTTTGTTATTTTGGGCAAGTTTGGTCTAGATGCACCATCAGTGGGGTTCAATGTGCTGTCTGACTCCCACTATGGTGAGTCAGTCCCCTCAAATCCCTCCAGTAGGTTGAGTTAGTCATGGGGGTTCTATGTACCAAGTTTGGACCAGGTCCATCATTGGTGGAGGTCTCAGTTTCTCTGGTTGTGGGTGAACTACAACTCCCTCAAAGGAAGATCTCCCCCCCCCCACCCCCCACCCCAAAAAAAAAACCTCTCCAGTAATCAAATTTCAGCATATCAAGTATGTGTGCCAAGTTTGGTCTAGATTGATCGTATTTGAGTTCACAGTGCTCTCTGGATGTAAGTGAACTACAACTTCCCCAAAGACCTCCAGTATTTTTTACTAGTCATGGGGATTCTGTGTGCCAAGTTTGGTCCAACTCCATCTTTGGTGGAGTTCAAAGTGCTCATTGATTGCAGGCGAACTATAAATCCCAGTACCTACAGCTCCAAAATGTCCAGGCCAATTCCCCTCAAAGCCCACCAGTATTCAAATTTGGACATATTGGATATGCATTCCAAGTTTGGTCCAGATCCATCTTTGTTTGGGTTCCTAGTTCTCTCTGGATGTAGGTGAACTACAACTCCTATACAGTGTTCCCTCACTTATCGCAGGGATTACGTTCCAGGACCACCCGCGAAAAGTGAAAATCCGCGAAGTAGGGATGCTATATAGGGACGCGCCCGCTACTGCTGCTGCCTTGTGAGGTGAAAACAAAGCTGCTTCAGCCTCCTTTTCTCTCCCTTCTGCTTCTCCCTCCCTCCCTCCCTCCCTCCCTCCCTTCCTTCCTTCGGTTTCTCCTTAGGAAGGAAGTAGAAAGAGAGATTTATGATATTATTTTATGATTTATAATATTATTTTAGTGTTTATTTTAAAACAGCGAGTCAGCGAAAAGTGAACCGCGAAATAGTGAGGGAACACTGTAAATCCAAAGATGGCCAGTATCTTTTTTTTGGTCATGGGGGTTCTGTGTGCCAAGTTAGTTCCAGGTCCATTGTCAGTGGAGTTCAGAGTGCTCTTAGATTACAGGTGAACTATACATCCCAGTACCTACAACTCCTATAAATCATGGTGAATTCTCCCCAAACCTCTCTAGTATGTTAAGGTGCTGATCAATTCCTCTGTCTGCTGTATGCCATAGAAAAGAGTAGCAAAGGGTTATGGGAGAGACAGTGGGCGGGGTCATGCAAATTCCACACTAATGAAGAGAGTAAGAAACACTGGGATGTCTGTGGTGGAGGAAAAACAGAAAATCTAGTTTGAAATTGTCCCCGTATGAAAGCCTTCACTTGGGTTGTGAGCAGTATTGTGTTTGTGGAGGACATTGGCAAGGCTCTTGTACATGTTCATGGTGCTCACTATAACCTGCAATGTCATTGGAGAGAGGGCCATTGGTGTCTCCTGAGTGGTGGGAGCTAGAGCTATTTGTGGAAGTGGGAGTCTGTCTGTGGAAGTGGACACCCCAGCCACATACATACATACATACATATTTTCACTTTTATTATGTGTATAGATGTGCTATAGTGGTTTTTAGAGCCCCCACTAGTGCAGCAGATTAAATCGCTGACTGCTGAACTTGCTGACTGAAAGGTTCGAATCCAGACAGTGGGGTGAGCTTCCGCTGTCAGCCCCAGCTTCTGCTAACCTAGCAGTTCAAAAACATGCAAATGTGAGTAGATCAATAGGTACCACTCCAGCTGGAAGGTAAGGGTGCTCCATGCAGTCATGCCGGCCACATGATCTTGGAGATGTCTACAGACAACACCGGCTCTTCGACTTAGAAATGGAGATGAGCACTAATCCCCAGAGTTGGACATGACTAGACTTAATGTCAGGGGAAACCTTTACCTTAATAGTGGTTTTAAGAGTTGCTTAGGACTCTTTGAAGACCAGGGATATTATCCCTGCCCAGTCATGAAACCCACTGGATGAACTTGGGCAAGTCACACTTTCTCAACTTCAGATGAAGTCAGTGACAAACCACCTCTTCACAACTATTGCCAAGAAAGCCTTATAATTTGGAAATGATTTGAAGGGACACAAAAACACATGTATAGTCTCCTTTTGCCCAAGTATGTCTGCTGCTGTTAAAACTCTACCTGGGGTTACTGTACAGAACATCTAGAAGGAGCTGAGTCCAACCCTCCTGGGGTCTCAACCCAGCTCCTTGGACTTCCCAGTAGCACCACAGCCCCATCCCATTGATGCAGAAATTGGCAGGGAAACAGCTGCTCATCTGTCTGACTCTTAGGATCCATTTGTTGTCCTTTGCTTTACTGTGTGCAATGTAGTTTATTCAGGTCTGTAGTTGAGGAAACCCACTTTGCCACTCCTTACTTTTACCCTGCTTCCCCTTTCTTAAGAAGGGATGGGTTTCTGAGCTCTTCATCTAAGTTACTCCAGTCTGTGGACCAGTGCCAGTTTGCAAAATGTTAGCTGCTAGCCTATGGTGGATATCTTAGAAAGGAAGGCAGGCAAGCAGGCAGAGTTGTAGCAAATGGATACAAACATAATGATCCCCCATATCAAATATCTTGAGAAGCACTGATGTTGCGAACTTGAGTGTAATGAGTTTATCTGGCAATGGATTCCAGAAATGTTTAACACATTTAAGAGATCAGGGCTTCTCATGCAAGCTGATGTGGGGGGCCATTTTTTTCCTAACTGGCAAGGGACTGATACCATGTTTATGTCCATTGGTTACAAATATTTCTTTCCTGGAAGCTGTTTCTAGACCAGAAGCCAAGAGCTCGCAGATTGGCACTGGTTCAGTGACCACGACTTTGATTGAGTAACACTGGAATAAATCCCACACAATACAATTTGTGGAGGAGCGGTATGAAACATTACTGCTGGGTGATTACCATGCCAGCATCCAGACTGCAGGTGTCTAAATATAACATGATTATTTGCAGCATGTTCACATTATGTTCAGTAAAACTCCACGTGTGAAGATAATGTGATTGTTAGTTTTAATGGTTCTGAGAAAGACAAACCTGGAAACTTGCCAGAAGAGTCACTTTTTCCTCTTTCCCCATCTCCATTCTCTTCAGACCACAAGGATGGCGATGCAAGAACATCTGCGTATAAAGGAATGCCACCGCAGTCCCATAACAGCTCTGGGCTATCATACGGCTCGACGAGAGTGCCTCACTGGTTTTGCAGGTGAGTCTTAGCTGGAGGGCAAGTTTTTCTGTCTTTTTTCCAAAGCATTACAGTCATCATATTCTAATCCACTTCCATCCCTGCTTCATACAACTGTGCAAATCTTAAACAACTTCATTTTTATAGTGTAATCCATCATCTCTGTCCTCAGCACAAAGCACAGTATAAAATACCAATTCCCCATGTACATCTGAGATGGGGAACATGTAGACTGCAACTCTCATCACATCTTAGCAGGAGCTGTTTTGGTTAGGGCTTATTGAGGGTGCCAGTCAACAACATCTGGAGCTTAGCATTTCCTAATATGATGTATACCAGTAACTTGCTTTCTGATTCATGTCCATATGATCAGTACATAGTCCTACATCCAAGTACTTCTTCTGAAAGCACATTTGAGCAGAGCCTGAAAATTCTGATTTTAAAATGAATGAGTATAACGCGACCTTGAAGCTATCCACAACTGAGCAGTGACAGAATGATATTTCCAGTCTTGCAGCAGTATCCTATCTCCTACTTGGTTGTGGAACAGGGAGGACACATTGAAAGTATGGCTTCAACATATCATATCATGTCTAGCTTCTGTCTCACCAAGAAATGCTGGGGTAGTATCACAAGACGCTCAGCCAAAATGTGACAGTCTTTTCCTTGGACTTCTCTCTGTAAATGTGAAAAGGAATGAATCTGAGGTGTTTCCTAAAATGAGCCCCTCCCTTTATTCAGTGTGTTGCTCTTCCTGTTCTGACAGATGGAGTGATCAAGTGGTGGGACATGGAGAGCGGGCGCATGGCTCTGCGCACCAAAGAGCATTCTGGTTGGGTCACCCACTTCCTGTCCTGGGCACCAGCTCGGCTGCTCTTCTCTGCTTCCAATGACAGCTCTGTGCTTGTATGGGCTGCAGGAGGCACTGTGCTTGACCGTATTCTGGTAAGAATCCCACCTCATGCTAATAGCAGAATAGTGGTACATGATGCTTTTTATGCATCTGCATAAAATTAATCACATGCTGTAGAAATACTGTGCCCAGATCTGGCACTTTAAGTCTTCCCCAGGGCATTGGGATTTCTCCTTTGACCAAGATCTGCTCAGTCCTCCTCTCTGCCATTGACACAGGGTGGCCGACATAATTAAAAGCTTGTATCTGCCAATATTCCTTGTAAATATAATTGTGGGCCTCCGAGGTTGATGGTGAGATGCTTATGATGCTCTGCTTGCCAGCTTCAGAGAATTACTAACCCCTCCCAGACATTCTTTCTGGGGAATGGATGGAAGGTACTGTGTCAATACAGCTAGCTAGCCCTCCACATTCACAAAGGCTAGGAGCACAAGACCTCAATGAAAGTGAAAAAACACAAATTTAAAATTTTCTATTTTTTTCTTACTTTTCTTATTTTTCCTCTAGGAATTTGTAGGCCTACAAGCATGACTCTATGGTCAACATCTGCTGGAAACTGATCATAGTATCATATTGGAGGACCTAGAGGTTCCTAAATTTTCCCTAGAAATCTTTAAGTCTCCATCCTGACTGGAATAAGATGATTATAGAGTCACACTGGAGATCATGCTGATGCCTAGAAAAAAAATTGTAATCAAATTCATGAATAATTAAATTTTAAAGTCAAAATCACAAACGTGCGGGGAGTATTGTATTATCTTTCCTAGTCCCTACAATCCTTCTTTTGTGTAGACTCTTCATGTGCTTGATCCTAACCTTTCACGCCTCTCTGTCCAGCTAGGCTACCCCATCTTCACCTTGGCTATTAGCCTGGCTCGGCATCTCCTGCTTTGTGGCAGCAAGGGGCGTCTCGTGGCTTTCCCCTTGGATGAAAGGAGAGAATCTGGACATGTGGTTCACATGGCCCAGGGCTATTCTGAGCAAACGCACACAGACATTGTGTCCTGCATCTCCTGCCTGGACAACCAGATATACACGGCAGGGTAAGCTGGCAGATGGGGGAGGAGACCATTTCTGCTATCAATAATGGTGACTGCCAAAGGGCTAGATGCAAAACTACGCCTCTAGCCATCATGCAAAATGTTGCTGTCTTGCATCCTTTATGTCATGCAGAACATTAACAGCCCTTGAAGGGAATGGGGTAAGAAGGGGATGTAGACACCAATAAAATGAAAGCTATTTATTTATTTATTTATCTATTTATTTATTCTCTTATCTTTCTCTTAGCATGGAAATCAAGGTGGCATACAGCTGTTTAAAAATATAGTTCAATTTAAAAAACTATTAATGTATTGTTGTTGTATGTTTTTTAAGTTATTTCCAACTCATAGCAACCCTAAGGCAGTATCATGGGTTTTCTGGGGTTGAGAGTGTATGACTTGCCCAAAGTTAAAACACAATTAAACCTCAGTTCTTTTTTTTTAAAGTACAAGCTAAAAAAACAAGTTAAAACACATTTAGAGCATAATAAAATAAAACACAACATCCCCCATTAAAAGGTTCATTTGCAACAGCATGTTAAAAACAAAGCCTCTTCCAGATAAAAAGACCTTTTCCTACCATCACAATATCTTCACAAGAACTGAAGGGAAGCCACTTTTCTCCTGTGCAATAAAACCTCTCTCACTACTGAGAGGTTTGGACAAACCTTGGGAATTCATTTCCACCTTCAGTAGAAGACCAGTTCTCCATGTTCCTTTCCAGATATGATGGTAAGCTATTGATTTTTGACACCTATCAGACTCCGGGTAGGAAAGTCCTGACAACCAAGCACTGCATCCGAAGTGCCCATAATGCTGCTATCACACATCTGCTCCTGGTACGTCACCAAGAAACCACCAGGTAAAAGCTTGGTGTGGGGTGAGGGAAATAGACCTGGGTGCTGATGTTTTTGGGTTGTGTCTCCCATCGGCCTTGGGGCACACCTAATCATAAAGGATCTTCATGAGGGTGCACTCCAGTAATGTTTTAGAGGAATATACCTTCTCCATCCCTGAGAAAGACCAGGATATGTGTGGAATCTGGAAGTGTTAACAACCTTGGCAGAAAGTGCCCTTTTCTCATATCACCTGTGAACTACCCTTGCTAAAGTTAGCTCCCATTCTCCAAAATAGTAGAAAACAACAGCTAATTACACATTGGCAAGTGTTGATAAAGTGAAGGTTGCATTTGTACTGTAGTTTTGCAGCCTGTTTTCAGGGTCAAGAGCTTAGAAAATATAAAAATGGTCAAAGGTTTTATTAGAGTTGGGAGCAGCACTCACTTTTTCAGACCAAAAGATGAATCCTGTTCTTCAAACTGTATAGTCTCTTGAATGAAGAGCTTGAGACAACAATCAAAAGATAAGTATGAGCTACCATCACTGGTTATATAAGGACTATAAAATTAGGTGTGGATTGAATAGATTCCTAGTCCCTTTTATATAGTAGGGATGAGAACGCATGGATCATCTGGATATTATTGAACTCAACTCCTGTCTATTCTAACCATGGGAGCCCAGCTCAACATTGTCTGGAGAGCCACATTACCCCATGACTTCTTTTACAGTCTTTGATTAACTAGAACTAGAATTATCTCCTTATCCCCCTGTGGGGCTAATCTGGCTATGGGTTTGTGTGTTTCTCTTCCTTTTCCTCCTTTTGCTACTAGTTTTATGTTTGGTATATTCTCTTGTCTTTCCCCCCTCTTCCCCTCATCTTCTGCACCAGCCACAATTTCCTTCCCTTCCTGGAGAATTGGCACAATGATGGGGAAGTGGAGGGCCAGTGGGGGTTCCTGTTTTCTTTTAATGGATTTTGTTGTAGAAAATGGGCTGTAGCAAATATATAGTTCTAGCAGCTCCTGCAAAGATAATATTTAGCACAAAGAGGAAGGGGAAGCTGTCAGTGATGGTTTAAGTGGAGGGAGCAATGTTGAGAGGTTGGGCATAGGAAGAGATTAATGAAATGGTAGTTGATGCAAAAAAAAGATGGGGTCGAAGCTTGGAAAATATGTTTCCTCGGTCTATCCTTCCAAAAATTCTCCAGCTGGCATGTTTATTGAAGTAATTCTGGGAACTAAAAAAGGATTTTCCCAAGCTCCATTATGCTCTTCTGTGTCTTTTCTCCTCTGCAGAGTGTTCTCGGGTTCTTTTGACCAGACTGTTGGCGTTTGGTCCCAAGATGGGCAGCTGATGCAGCGCCTTGGTCCCTTCACCGGTAACATTACTGGACTGTGTTATGTGGCATCGGTTGGCATCGTCTGGATCGCCAGCGGCACATCCCAGCCCACCCTCTATGAACCTCAGTCTGGGGAAATAGTGAGTGACTCAAGGAGACATTTATTTCCCTGTCCCAACAGCATCCTATTATCTCTCTGCCCTCTACTGGCAGCACATGGGCTTTGCAATCCTTTCAACTAGTGAAAGAAAAAAGAGTGAAAGATGACTTGGCACATCGGATTTTCTTGTCGGGAAAGGAGCACCTGAAACTCCAGACATGGATAAATATACAACGATAGGAACCAGTAAACCTCCAAATCGCAGGTCTCAGAGACGGGGCTGTCATCAAAAGAAATTTAAGACTAGAATCTTCTGGGGAGCAGGATTCAGTAGCTGGACAAGACCTGCAACTACCACCTTCTCCCACAAATTGGCCAATGTTCCCCCAGGTGGTTCTAGATCTGTAAATATGGAGGAGGGAGCACTCGCCCAAAACACTAGAACCTGGGATTTGAATATCAGAACTGTGGGCATAAAAGAGAGAGTGACCTCCCAGTGTGCTGGAGTTAAGAACTTATCCCAACACTCTCGAGGGAACCTAGACTTGGCGTCCCCTAGACCACCCCCCCACCCACAATGCTGGCCGGGTGATCTAGCCTTTACGCCTGCCCCTCATTACTCTGAGGTCCCCATCCATGACCACATGTTAATTGGCCATGCCCCATCTCCTTTTCAGGGGGCCAGTCGAACATTGGGCACCTAGTTTCTACCCTAGAGCCCCCAAGAGAAGTAGGTCTGTGTATGGGAATTCCTACGATCTCTGGGAGGGGGAGGTATGACGGTAGGCGCAGGCTGAATACTAGAGGGAGGCTGAGTCGACGGAAGACTCGGCCCCCCTCTGACCTGCGGCTTATCCCCAAGTGCACTTATGACAGGCTACCAGTTTCCTCCCCTCCTACCCTGGTGTTAGTGAATGCTAGGTCCATAAGGAATAAAACTGCTACTATCAGAGATTTTCTTACTGACCAGGGAGCTGACCTAGTGTGTATCACAGAAACTTGGATCCAAGAGGGGAATGAGATCCTACTCCAGGAAATAACATCTCCAGGTTATGTAATCACCCACCAGATGCGGAGCGGGAGGCGGGGGGGTGGGGTGGCTATGCTCTCCCGTGAAGGCTTTTCACTTAGGGAAGTTCCTGTTTTGGACATCTTTGGCATTGAAAGTGTTGGTCTGGTGTGGGATTCCCCTGAGAGCATAGCCTTCCTACTGGTGTACCGTGCGCCTAGTGCACCAGCAGACAGCCTATCCCAGCTGCTCGAGACTGTGTCGGAGTGGTCCTTGAGGTTCCCCAGACTTATCGTCCTTGGGGATTTCAATGTCCACGCTGATACAGACTCTTGCTCAGCAGCAGCTACGGACCTAGTGTCCACCATGGAGACACTAGGACTCTCGCTCTGTAGTACTGGGCCCACGCATCAGGCAGGACACACGTTAGATTTGATCTTCAGCGCAGGAATTCAAGTGACCCAAGCCTCTATTATAGAGGTTCCATGGTCGGATCACTGTGCCCTGAAGGTCAGGCTGGAGCATGCCTACCCACCTGACAAGGGCACCAAGCCAATTTGGGCCCGCCCAAGAAGACTTATGGAACCTAGTAGGTTCCAGAATGCTCTGAAGGATCTGGAGCCTGTCAGCAACTCGATCGATGTGCAGGTGGACACATGGAACATCAGGCTGTCCAATGCACTCGACGAGATCGCCCCTAGACGCCCTCTCCAACCCCGCCGAAATCGGTCTCCTTGGTTCACCGAGGAACTTCGATCGATGAAGCGGGAAAAGAGACGGCTAGAGGGCGTGTGGCGAGAACTTCATGACAGAGCTTCGAGATCAGCTTATAGGGCATTTATGGAGTCCTATGAGCATGCTATCATCGAAGCAAAGCGAGTATATTATGCCTCTTTGATAGCATCCGCCAGCTCACGACCGGCAAAATTGTTCAAAATAATTAGATCTCTAATGACGGTTCCTAATGTCCCAAAAAGTGATGATCAGGCCCCTTCAGCCGAGGCCTTCCAAAGCTATTTTGTTGACAAGATCTCACTACTACGCCGGGACCTCCCTGCCACAATTGATACAAGGAGAGAACTTGAGACTCCATGGCCACTTGCTGGGCCCACCCTCGACTGGTTCATCCCACTGGACGCAGAGGCTGTCGATAGGCTCATAGCTGTAGCTAGACCGACCACTTGCTCCCTCGATCCTCCCTGGAGCAAGGAGTCTTTCCAGAGGGTTTAAAAGAGCCGGTGGTCTCTCCCCTGCTTAAGAAACCAGATTTAGATCGTTCGGTTCCCTCCAGCTATCGCCCAGTTTCGAACCTCTCGTTCCTGGGCAAGGTGATTGAGAGGGCAGTAGCAGAGCAGTTGCAACAGTTCCTAGACAACACAGCCAGATTAGATCCCTTCCAGTCCGGCTTTCGTGCGGGACACGGGACAGAGACTGTGCTGGTCTCCATCACGGATCACCTTCGATGCCAGCTTGATCAGGGCGGGTCGGTGTTGCTCGTGTTATTAGACCTCACTGCAGCATTTGACACAGTCGATCATAATCTTTTGACCCACCGCCTTGCCGTTGTTGGAGTCAGGGGGACAGCTTTAAATTGGCTGGCCTCCTTTCTTCACAACCGTGGACAGCGAGTGGGGAGGGGAGACCTGGTCTCTGAAAGGTCCCCTCTACTTTGTGGGGTGCCTCAAGGGGCCATTCTCTCCCCTCTGTTGTTTAACATCTATATGCGACCACTTGCTCAGTTGGTCCGAGATTTCGGGCTCGAGTGTTATCAATATGCTGACGACACTCAGCTTGTGTTAAAGATGGAAGGCCGACCGGATTCTGTACCCGACAATTTTCATCAGTGCCTCAAGGCCATTATTGGATGGTTATGTTCCAGTAGGTTAAGGGTGAATCCAGCAAAGACGGAGATCCTATGGCTGGGCTGACCGGGCAGTGGGGATATCCAGTTGCCAATCCTGGATGGTGAAGCGCTACGCCCGTCTTCACTAGTAAAGAGTCTGGGAGTCCTCTTGGACCCTTCACTGACGATGGAGGCCCAGGTCTCTGCCGTTAGCAAAACCGCCTTTTTTCATCTTCGGCAGGCTAGACGGCTAGCCCCCTATCTGTCTAGGGACAACCTGGCTACGGTGATCCAGGCTACGGTCATCTCGAGACTGGACTACTGTAATGCCCTTTACATTGGCCTTCCTGTGTCGGTGATCCGGAAGCTCAAATTGGTGCAAAATGCAGCTGCCCGGCTCCTTGCGGGAGTCCCGATGAGATGCCACATAACACCAATCTTACGGCAGCTGCACTGGTTACCAATTGAGCACTGGATCACTTTCAAAGTGATGGTACTTACCTTTAAGGCCTTACATGGTCTAGGGCCGATGTATCTAAGGGACCGCCTCACTCCCTACAAACCCCAGAGATCCCTCCGTTCTGAGGACCAAGACCTGTTGGAAGTCCCCAGTTTTAAGGCCTTGCGTCTAACAGCAACTAGACGCAGAGCCTTTTCAGCAGTGGCACCATCTCTCTGGAACCACCTTGCCACCTGAAGTCCGTGCCTTGCGGGACTTGTCGGCTTTCCGCAGGGCATGTAAGACACACCTGTTTCGGCAGGCCTTTGAGTTCTGTTAGATGTTTTAAAAGGTGCTTTTAGGATGTTTTTAAGATATTTTTAAAGATGTTTTAAAGATGTTTTAAGATGTTTTTAAATTGTTGATTTTAGCCGGTTCTTGTAAGCCGCCCCGAGCCCTAGGGGAGTGGCGGCATATAAGTTTGAAAAATAAATAAATATAAATAAATATACACCAGACATATTTATGCATACATGCATATGTAACCCCCCCCCACTCTCTCTGTACCTCATTGCAAAGAGATATGTTCTGTTTTCCTTCCATTCCCTTTTTTGTGAGTAGCAATCAAAGTCATCACCCAGTTGATTTTTCTCTGCATACACAGCTGCCTTCACTAATTGATTTCCACACTAGTTTGGAGACTTCCTTTCTATTTCTCTCTGATCCACAGAGTTTATATCGTGCATTTCCAGCTTGTTTTTTGAGCAAAATCATAACCATAATGGGGAACAAGAGCTACTTGGTTACATCTGCAAAAGACTCCCAAACATTTTGTTAAGAGCATTCATGAGCAGAATTATTTTCTTGCTTAATTTAATCATTAGGCAGGCTCAAATGATAAAGCTTTTCATGGGCCTGTACCACTTCAAAGAGCTGCCTGGGTAACATTCGAGCTCTCTGTTCCCCCCACCCATTGCCCCACATCAGCCCAAAACATATTGTTCCAGCAAGGCTTAATCACTTCAGCCTGCTGTATGTGTTAGCAGCCTGTTTGCCTGAGATATTTACAGACCTCTAGAATGAAACCTTTGAATCTGTGCTACTCTGCCTGCATTGAGCTTGCAGTCAGTGGCATTCTTGAGCCTATTATTGCATGCCCGCTGATGATGCATGGGGAATCAATGGCTTATCCGAAGGAGGATGGGGGTGGGGGGAGAACGGTACCCAGTTCCATGAAAGAGACATCCTTTGAATATAGATGACCCCAGGATCAATTCCCAGTTGTTATGTGCATTCAAGTCCTTTCTGACTTATGGTGACTCTACAATAAACTTGTCATATCCTGTTTATCTTTGCCTCCCTCTGAGGCTGAGAAAGTGTGACTTATCAAAAGTCAATCACTTAGTCTGCATGGCTTTGAACTCTGATTTCCAGAGCCATAGTCCAAAACCCAAACCAATACAGTACACTGCCTTTCTCAATCCCCAACATCATCAGGTTAAAAGATTTCATGTAACACATTATTTATTTATTTATTTATTTATTTACAGCATTTATATTCCGCCCTTCTCACCCCAAAGGGGACTCAGGGCGGATCACATTACACATATTAGGCAAACATTCAATGCCTTTTAACATAGGACAAAGACAAACAACAACATAGCTCCGAGCGGGCCTCGAACTTATGACCTCCTGGTCAGTGATTCATTGCAGTTAATTGCACTGGCTTGCTCTCCCGTGTGCGCCACAGTCCCGGGCTAGATTATTAGAAAGACTTCTGTCTGTGAAGCCAGATCACTGCTGTCAGCTAGAACAGACAATATTGGGCTAGATAGTCAAATAATATGCTTGACTGGGAGTATCAGAACTGGATTTCGACTCTTCGACTCAAAGCTAAATTTCAGCTCCTAGAATCTCATAATCTATATGGTCACCAGTCATCCAGTCATGCTGGCATGGGAATGCTGTGAGTTATAGTGCCAAAAAAGAAGCATTCCTACTAAGGCAAATTCCTCTGTTCCTATAAAATCTATTTGCAAGGATGACTCTATCTTTAGTCAGCTAGCCTGATTGTAGGAACATCTTTCCTATTCATTACTTAAATGGCATCTTTAAAATGACCTAGGGTGCAGAGATTGCTTTTAGATGAAGCATTTTCTTGCAACCAGTGGCTTTTTGCGGCAGCTCAAACCCATCTTTTCTGATCATTATGTTATGGCATAGCTAACATAAGGATTATACATAACTATTTTATATTGGAAAAAAATAAGATGCAGCCTTTCTCAAATGTCAGGTGGCAGATACAATTAAGATTAAAGTATGTCTCTTTTCAAGTAGTTTCCCAAGTGGTTGTATCCTCCTTTCTGGGGGCATGCTGAACAGCTGATTTTTCATTTGCCATTTCACTTGGATAGATGTTTCAAAGGCTTCTAATGTCACTAGTACTGTATTCCTGGATCTTCAGATTTCTCCAAAATATTTTCACAGTTGACATTTCTTTGTAACTCTTAATCATCCCAGCACCAGAAACTGAATTTTCTGTGAGTTCCTCCCTGCTGCTATGTAAACTATTCATTCAAACAACAGCTTCCCACAGGTCCATCATAAGTTCGTGTTTGATCTTTCTCCAACTCCCAGGGGAAATGATGTGGCACTTGTCTATAATTCTGCATGCTAGGAAAGGAACAAGGCGAAATGATTATTAAACGGCCATCTGTATTATATTCCTTTTATGTTAATTTCAGGTTTCACAATTCATATCCACATTCCAGCAGAAGAAAGATGGCCCCCTTCTCCAACAGCTTTTCAGCCTGCCAGATTCGCGGCATGTGATTGGTGAGCACCCTAATAAAGCCACCTTCCTCAACTGCAATGTAAGATCTCATCTGGCCTCCCAATGATCTGTGCAGGACTTTTGGATTCACCATCCTTTCTCATTTGTATATCAAGTCCTTTCAAGCATTTTGGAGAAAAATAAGCTTAGAAGAAAAAAGAAGGATAATGGGATGCATTAGTTAGAGCAGTGGTTCTCGACTTGCGGTCTCCAGATGTTTCTGGCCTACAACTCCCAGAAATTCCAGCCAGTTTACCAGCTATTAAAGGAGTTGAAGGCCAAAAACATCTGGGGACCCCAGGTTGAGAACCACTGAGTTAAAGCAACATAAGGGAAGCTGTGTCCCTTTGGACTAACTCCCATCAGCCCTGGCCAGTATGGTATACATTGAAGAATAATGGCAGTGGCTGTTAATTGAGTTCTGGAGAGTAAAAAGTTTCCCGTATCTGGATTAGAGGGATGGATTCAAGTTTTCTGGCTCCTTTGTAGACAGTCACTATCTTCCAGCCTAACTTGATTCATAAGGTATTGTGTGGCTAATAGATGAAAACAAAACTATGGGATCTTATTCAGTTCTTGCCAAACAGGAGCAAGTGCATAACAGATCACTGAGTTTAGGCCATCTGCATTTATTACTTCTCCTTTCTTCAGTTCCTGACACACCAGGAGGAAATCTGGAATGGGTTACCTTAAGAAACCATCTGTCCAAAAGACAAACTTTGTCTCTTAGATTACCCTTCCCAAAGTGATATTAAAGCAAAAGTTCCACAGAGCCAGGTGCTGAGAAAAGAAGCAGCTACTAGCCTATGTCAAAGATGCCTTCTCTGGAAGTGCATTTGAGTTGAGAGTATGACTGGGACTGCCTGCTACTGTTTATTGCCACTGCCATTTGTTGCTATTTTTCCGCTGGTGCTGAGAAGGGCCTCTTGGATACCTCCCTGAGCAACCAGTGAGAAATATAAATTACCAAATCATAACATTGGCCTTAGTATGAACTGCTTGGAGGAAAGGGGATATCAGTGTGATGCTGTTTATTAGCTTAATTGAGCATGTAGGAATATGGTGTTGAATCTTTCTCAGATTTCTTGTTGGGACACAGAGACGAGTTTCTACTGCTGTCCCATATTTATGGATACATACAATTTTGTACAAGCAAGAATATAGCTGTTGTCTTCTTTTTAATATCATATTTTGTAGCTTGGGTATTCATCCTCCTTGGAAGTATGGCAAAGCCAGGGGTGTGGCAAGAACTTACAGAATAATATAAATCATTTTAAGAAACAAACAACAAACAGTCTGTTGGTTTCAGGTAGAATAAGCAGAACCTTTCCTCATTTCAGGCACAGCAAAGCCACAGCAAATACTGGTGTGGCGCTACAGTGAATTGGGCTGCCTGACAGTGCTGCCTTGCAAACATCCACTTGAATGTCTAGCCTATGGTAAGTGATCGGGCTCTGTTTCCAACTTGACATCAACTCCAACAGATCAGGACCAGTAAGATCCACAAGGTGAGCCTTATCTATCTGGGCCAAACCAGATAGTAGTTTGGGGAGGGTGGGGGTGATCTTTGCTTTATTTGGCTAGCAATTATTCCTTGGTTTAGCTCAGGGGTCCACAAACTTTTAAAACAGGAGGCCAGTTCACTGTCCCTCAGACCGCTGGAGGATCGAACTATAGTGGGGTTTTTATTAAAAAAAAAAAAAAAAAGAACTATGAACAAATTCCTATGCACACTGCACATATCTTATTTTGAAGTTAAAAAAACAAAATGGGAACAAATACAGCCTCAATGTTAATAATACTGTAATAATCATCATCATCATCATCATAAAAATAAAGAGGGATGGAAGACATCCCTTGGGCCATCTAGTCCAACCCCCTTCTGCTTTTGTGCACCAAAAGTACAAGCAAAGCACCCCTGACAGATGGCCACCCAGCCTCAATGTTAATAATCATAATCAAAATAATAAAGAGGGTTGGAAGAGACCCCTTGGGCCGTTTAGTCCACCCCCTTCTTCCTTTGTGCACCAAAAGCACAAGCAAAGCACCCCTTAATAATTAATTATCAAATAAATAAATAAATAAAAATGCCGTAATAAAAAGCACAAGCAAAACATTGGAAGACGCGCACCAGGTGAGGGAGGAGGTGGGAAAGGTGCCCGTCTTTCCCTCCTCCCTTGCCCCATGCATGCCTTCCGCAACAGCGGCAGTGGGAAAGCTGTGTGAGGGGCGAGGGAGCAGGGAAAAGTGTGTGCCTTTCCCTCCTTCGTGCCACACGCACCTTCCTTGGCAGAGGGGGCTGGAGCCATCACCGTGGGGGCCAGATAAATGGGGGGGGGCACTTATGGCCCGCAGGCTGTAGTTTGGGGACCCCTGGTTTAGCTTCTCAAAGTTCAATGAAGTTTCAGTTGACTTTTTGAATATTTTCCCATTAGCTAAGAAGGAACCTATTTTGCTCTTCAGTGGGGACATCAGTGGAACAATGCAAAAATGGGAAAGGAGCTACATATCTCCCTTTATTTACAGGTAAGAATAATTTTCTCTGAAGCTCAGATAACATCTGCCATTCTCAGTTGCAAGTAAGTCCCCAGTATTAGAAATACTAGTAAGCAGAGGAAAAGGCTTGGAAAACTTACTCTTTTGCTACGTCATCTTTTTTAAAAAAATTAAGTCTCTTTAAACTGTTTAAGCTCAATTGTGTCTTGATACTATAATTTCTTTAACTGTGTTTTTCATAATACTGTATGAAGTTTTTTATTTAGTGCAAAGGTCAGCAGCCACATTACTAACTGGGGCGAACTTTAAGGAGCATACCATGCCCCTCGTAAAGCAGCTCCACTTGCTTCTAACAAGTTTCCAGGCCCAATTCAAAGTGCAGGTGATTACCTATAAAGCCCTATATGCTTCAGATCCAACCTATCTTCAAGACCGCATCTCTTTCTATGAACCTGCGTGAGCATTGAAATGTGCTGGAGAGGCCCTTCTCTCGGTCCCACCACCAGCTCAAATATGGTTGATGGGGACGAGAGTTAAGGCCTTCTCGGTAATAGCTCCATGGCTCTGGAATTTCTTACCTATAGAAATTAGACTTGCCCCCACCCTTCAAGCCTTTTGGATGAGTTTAAAAACATGGCTCTTCCAACTGGCCTTTGAGCCTGTGTAATTCTGTGCCTGATGACCCGATTGTGCCAAGCGGCAATTTATTGCAGATAATTAGCTTATTCACAGGTTTTACTGCATTTTAGGAATTTTTTAAAATAATTCTTATATTTTTACTGGGATTTTACATACAATGTAGCTTTTATATTTATGTTATATATTTTATGTTGTGTACTTGTATACTGTATATTGTGGTTCAAACGTGGCACTATAGTGCTTCTGTGAGCTGCCTGAGTCCCCCTGGAGAGATGGTGGCGGGGTACAAATAAAGATTTATTATAGTATTTATATTTATAATTGTTTTTATTTACAGTAGGCCTTCTACATTCTCTGTGGCTAGGTCTGTGGAAAAACCATGAATTAAAACTGCTATTTGTTTCAACTCTAGAAATCTTTAGGTCCTCCAGCGTGACCATATTTATGGTAATTTTATTCTACTGGAAGACCTACAAATGCCTAGAAAACAGCTCTCTCTAGGAATCTCTAGGTTCTCCAGTGCATCTTTGTGCTCAACTTCCATGAGAGGACTTAGAGATTCCTATAGGGAATATATTAATCAAATCCATGAATAATCAAATTTGCAAAAGTCAAGGCCACAAAAGTGAAGAGTCAAGTGTATCCTGTTAGTCACCTTCAGTGCTAATTCTGTGGAAAAGTGGGATATAAATAAATAAATAAATTTTGGATTACCATTCTCCAAATCAACATGGCCACTAGCTTTTCCAGGCTCTGCCTAGGCTGAAGAGTGCTGTTGATGACAAGAAAAGAATCACAGTCTGACCAGAAGGCTGCTATTAGTTACCAGAACTATGTGGAAATGAATGATAAAATCTGCTACGCTTCTTTTGGTCATAATAGTGATCTTCCTTTTAGAGTGAGACACTTAGCTATGGCTACAAGTATGTTGTTCACACCTACGGATGTACATCACATGTCACCCTGGGTATCTCTCTTTCCTTCAGCAGGGAGTCCTTCTGCCTCAATGAAGCCCAGCTGGAGCGACAAGGACCCAGGCTTCAGGAGAGGGACAAGGGTTGCAGGAAGGAGCTCCAACCTCGTCCAGACTCTCCTCAAAAATGGAGAAAAGGCCCTCGTGATCACCAGAGTAGTTACACTAGAGCCCAAAGCACAGCCAAAGGCACACAAAGAGAGATCATAGGCTTCACAAGGTATGATCTGTGGGAGCAGTGGAGACCCTATATCAAAAAAAAATCAAGTCACTTCCACATCAGGGATCCCCTTGGAGAACCTCAGGCTTTCCAGAGGCTTTGGATCACAACTCCCACAGACTGAATCTACATTGCCTTATAATGCAGTTTCAGAATGCATATTAACTGCACTGAACCAGATTATGTGGCTGTAGACTCATATAATCCAGTTTAATTAATTAAACCTGCATTATATGCTTCTGCGCTGGCCATATTATAATGCAGTTCAAACTGCATTATTTGACCATGTAGATCCAGCCACAGTCTCTTTTCATTGGTCATACAGCCTGGGGCTTTGGGGAGGTGAAGTAGAGATTACCTAGACCAGTGGTTCCTAACCTTTTGACTCGCAGAGCCCTTTTTAGAATCAGTTTCTATGGTGGAGCCCCTTAGGTGTACCCTATGTCTTATAAGTTAATTGTTTTTAGGAGTAGTATTGCAGGGAGAGGGAAAGGGTCTATAGTTAGGAAATGTAAACATATATCTAAACAATTGTGCAATGCTCATGAAATGAAATTGTTTTTTAAAACAATTTGTTTATTTTTATTTATTTTATTTTCCTGGAGTGGCCGCAGAGCCCCCCAGGAAGTGCACACAGAGCCCTTAGGGCTCCACGGAGCACAGGTTGGGAACTACTTACCTAGAGGCTCAGAGGCCCCTGCCCCACATTCCTACTCTCGGGGTTGGTGCTCCTAGTGGCTGCTTTCCCCAAGCACATGTCACATAAATCAGTGTGCAGTAATCAGAGCACAATACTAGCACATGCACTAAACTGTGTAAGGTGACTTAGACCAAAGCTCACTTTTCTAAACTACCATCTAACCTTGGCCAATAGAGCCCAAGCACCATGTAATCTAGGACAGGCATGAGCAAACTTTGTTTTGGACTTCAACTCCCATAATTCCTAACAGCCGGTAAGATGGCTAGAATTTCTGGAAGTTGAAATCCAAAACACCTGGAGGGCCAAAGTTTGCCCATGCATGATCTAGAACTACCACACTTTAAACTGGCGTGAGGATTCTGGGAGTTATAGTGCAAAAAGTAAGCATTCCAACCTCTGATTATAAAGCAGATTCCTCTGTCCCTGAGAAATATTTTTTCCTAGGATGACGTCACCCCATTTAAGGAACTACCTTTTAGGCCCCTTCTACACTTCCATATAATCCAGATTATCTGCTTTGAAGTGGATTATATGATTTTACACTGTCATATAATCCAGTTCAAAGCAGATAATCTGATTTTATTTGGCAGTGTAGAAGGGGCCTTAGTGGGCTATCCAGAAGCAAGTGGGGAAGAGTGAGCACATACATATGTGAAGTCAGGTGCTAAGGATTCAAGTATGAATGTAAAGCTCTTTCTAACAAGAGGAATTCTCTTTTAACAGGGCCCTGTTTGTTGATCAGCTGGATATTCTGGTAATGTCGGCAACAAATGGGAACATTTATCTCTGGGAGTTTGAGAGCTTAACTCCATATGATGATTTCCATGTCCAAGTGAGAACAAACCCCTATCCCAGTTTCCTTCCCATCATCTGACTCTCTTAATATTATTGTCTGAAGAAGGCAGGGCTTGGAGATATTCTGCAGGGAGGGAAGTTACTTAACATCAACCACATGTCCAGTTGAAACAATAGCAATAAAGTAAGGACCTCATCACACTGAGGTTTGTAAGCCAGAGGAAAGTGGGGAAACCGTGGGGCAGTGTAAAGCTGACACTTACCACTGATGGTTATGGGATCCCATGCCAACATGTTTCCGTTCTGTCCCCGGCTTCTTCCCTGACTTCTTGTATGAGGAGTCAAGTGTCCACCCACCTCCTCTGGGCTCCACTTCTTGTCACTGCCGCCATAGATCCTAAAAGAGCCCCGCCATAAGTAGCCCTGTGTCATTTGATGGCCCTTGGGGGACTCGGTGCCGGCAACGTTCTGGCAGCACAGAGAAGCAAAAATAGATTCAATGTGATGAGTTGGTAAGTGTAGATCCTTTAACTATGTTGTGGCAAGTGGAATATAGTAGTACTTATTATCAGCTCAAGGCACAGGCTTGGCTACAAGAAATTTTCCACATGGGTGGCTGAGATAGTGACATCTTTGCTTTTAATGTACACAAACTTTTGTTTCATGCCTACAATGTTTAAAAATTATTTATATTGTTTATAAAATTGCTTTCAGGTTATGTGAATAAGGTATATATGAAAGACAAATGAACTGTGTTTAGACTTGAGTTGCATTTCTAAGATATCTCATTATGTAGATATATGCAAATAAAAGATAGCCAAAAAAAATTCATTAGGAATACCCAACTTTTATCTCTACTCCTCTGGCAATGGTGATTTGGGTTTTGTTTTTCTTGTTTTAGAAAAGGGAACAACATCTTAGGAAAAGGTCCAGGCCTATGTAAAAGATACATAATTTTTTGTTCTTAATAAAGATATGGAAGAGTAATAACTACAACCCTCAGAATTCCCCAACCAATGTGGACAATGGATACTTTCCTCTTGTGCTGTAGCAATGCCTATCTGAGCTGGACAAGGATGCTAGAACACTGGCTTCAACCCACACCCAAGATAAGGAGGCCCAAGAACATTCATCCTCTTCTATGGCAGGTGAAGACATTGGTTTGGGATGGGATAGGACCATCGAAAGAATTTCAAAGGTGCACAGAAATAAATGTAAAATGGTCTACCATATTTCAAAGGTATTTTTCTTCAGAACTACTTAAATGGACTAAGGCTTGGAAAGTTATATTTTTAAAGTTAGCAATGGGATCTATTTTTATGTGTGGTTGTGAAGGTTGAACAGTGAAGAAAATTTAAAGGATTAAAAAAAATGTGTGCTGTAAGAGACTTATGTGGATATCAAGGACTGCCAAGAAGATAAATAAATGGGTCCAAGAATGCTCTATCCCTAAAAGCCAATATGACTAAACTGAGACTATAATACCTTGAGCATAACATGAGATTACACGACTCATTAGAAAATACTATAATGTTTGACAAAATGGAAATCAATAGAAAAAAGAAAGACCACAACACAAGTGAATGGGCTCAGTCAAAGAAGCCATGCTCATGAGTCTGCAGGACTTGAGCAGGGCTGGTCATGGTAGCGTGTCTGGAAGTCTCTATTTATAGAATTGTCATAAATTGAAACTGTTGTTGTTGTTGTTGTTGTTTTGAAAATTATCAATTGCTGCTGCTACTCCTCCTCCTCCTCTTTATAGTCATATCTCAAACATTGAATAACAAATCTTAATACTACATAGTGTTCACCAGAGGTGCAAAACAAATTCTCTGCAATCCACCTTGTTGTGTCAGCACTCCCAACCCTGGTCCATTAAATGTTTTGATTCTGTAACTATTCAGTATTTATTTACACACACCTTTGAAACTCCATTGTTTCCTGTTTTTCCCTCTACTCCTGGGGCTTTTGCACCTCTTCTCAGTGGAACAGGGTGAAACATATTAGCACAATAAGGGATGAAGAACCTTTTGCTTTCCAATGTCTTTGGACTAAAGGTGATCTACAACTCCTATAGTCTTTTTCCAGTGGTGATGATGTCTTCTCCCTAGACTAGCTCTATTTGGGATTAAATAATATTGATCTGATTCTTTGGGAATCTCCCTGATGTTAAAAAAAATCTGCCCCTGTTTTCTTTCCTTGCTCTGCTACTGTCTCTCATGCCACTGTTGTCTCTAACAGGGTTCACTTGCAGAATGGTCCTTTGTGGGCACACAGGCATGGTGACAGCACTCACCTTGGCAGGTGATTATACTGACATCTGTTTCCCCTGTTTGGTAAGTGAAAATCGTAATTTGGGAAAGTCCCATATAGTGTACCCCTACAGAAAGATAAATGCATTATGGGAAAGGGGACATACATTTGTATAATACAGCTTGGGCATTCTTTTTCAAAATTTTGAAATACAAAATCTAAAATTGTCCATTTGAGTCCATTTAGCTGAGATAGTGGCACCTTTGCTTTCTAATGGTTCAAGATTTTAAAAAAATACTTTGTTTCATGCACAAAATTGTTTAAAATATTGTGTATAAATTTACCTTCAGGTCAAGTTTCTAGGCTCATAAATGAATTTAATGTCTAGATGTAAATCCAATTTCCAAGGGTTAAACCCTTGTGCCCCAGGGCTGCTTATTTGAAGGTTGGGTTACTGATCTGAAAGTTGCTGGTTCGAATCCGAGGAGAGCGCAGATGAGCTCCCTCTGTCAGCTCCAGCTCCCCATGCAGAGACATGAGAGAACCTCCCACAAGGAAGGTAAAACATCAAACATCCGGGCATCCCCTGGGCAAAGTCCTTGCAGATGGCCAATTCTCTCACACAAGAAGCTGCTTGCTGTTTCTCAAGTCGCTCCTGACACACACAAAAATATCTAAGATATTTCCTTATATATATGCTCACTGCCGATGGGCAAATATTCACATCTATTCCTGAATCTGAAAAAAATTCAGAATCCAAAACCCTTCTGTTCCCAAGCATTTTGGACAAGAGATACCCAATCTGTATTTACATTTGCTACACAGATACATATAGAATTCAATTTGCAGTGAATTGCTATAATTAAACCAGAATTACAATATTTATCACAGAGGTAAGAAAGACTGGTGTGTGTCTGCTCGATATAAAGACCAGGTGCTCACTGCTGATGGGCAACTTTTCACATCCTGCTGCTCTTGCTACATATGTGTTTTTGAATCTTTAAAATAGACCTAGCCTGGTCAGCCCTTCAGCAAGGCCACTGTCCTCTGTAAAGCAGGAGATGTGGTCACCTGAAGATTATATAAAATATATTCACTGAGAGTCGAGGACTTTGGGATGGGGGAAGGCCACAGGTGCAGGAAGAGCTCTTGTGAGTGGGCAAGGTGTCTGCGAATGGGAGGAGGCACTGGAAGGAGCAGAGTTTTGTGAAGTAGGAATTAACCCTGCTGCATTTTGTTGTAGCTCACTGGAGGATGGGATGGAAGACTGTGTCTTTGGGACCTACGAAACCACTCCTTGCTAAATGACTTCTCCTGGGAATTATGAGGCCATCTTGGATGTGGCTTATTCCCCCAAAAGGTGGGTGAGTCTATTTGTCTGTCATGGGAACCATTATATTTTATTATGTTTTAATAATTCAAATAAAACATAAGGCAGCTGTGGAATAAGAGTTAGGAGAGTTTTGAAGGGTCATCTAGTTCAGCCACTTACCGTTGTATTACTAATACTATTACTAATACTATTACTATTACTATACTATTACTTCCCCCAAAAGGCAGTGCGGCTCGGTATTTTAGTTCTACAGCAGGACAGCATAGTTTAAATCCCAGCCATGAAAACCCACTGTGTAACTTTGGACGTAATACTATTTTGATTTGAAAATTGTACTCTTATTGGCAAAGCCTAGAATTGCTTTAGCTGTTTTGGCTGCCACATTAGACTGTTCACTCGTACGGGTTTAGCTAGATCTTCTTCACATGTACTGCTGTCAAGCCAGATGTCAGCCATCCTATATTTATTCATTTTTTTTCCTATGTAGTACCTTAGATTTATGCCTGCAGAAATTCATTTGTGGCCCAGCTCTCCATTCCATTGAACCCTGATGCCATCCTGTGGCCTATTTACCCCTCCTAATTTGGAGTCATCTGAAAATTTGATAGGCATGCCCTATTTATCATCAATTCTACAGCCACTCTCAATCAGCAGAGCTAACCTAAAAAGGCTCCAGCCTGAAGAATGTCATGCTAGGCCCTACTCTTGACAATAGGGGCACTGCTAGCCATAGGAAAAGCCAAGCTCCCTCCTACAGAGACACCGTCACTGTGTTTGGGTTCAGAAATATTGATTTTGCCAAAGGTTTTGTTATCCCAACATCCTCAGCTCAGACCCTCCTGGCCCTAGCAGGAGGGAATTTGCTTTCTCTTGTAGCACTGGCCGAATTTTCATTTGTGCGTTCAACCCTTTTTGCACTGACCTGGTACTCCTGACTGAGCTCGGTGGGCACAAAGCCACTGTTGTGGCCTTGGTCTGGCATCCACTCAAGGACAAGTGGGTCTTTGGGGCTGAAGATGGCTCCATTCAAATCTGGGTAAGTGCTAAATCAGCTGGTGACTTCATCTCACCTTCTATATGTTGATTACAATATATTTATTGGTAGAGAGAAAGGAATAATACACAACCACTTAAGAGTTGGGGTATAGTTGATAAATAAATAATATGAGGGAAGAGTTCCTAGAATGTAGCAAACCATCCTGTCTCAGAATTGTTAGAAAACAAGGGCCAGGAGAGATGCTATTATCAAATTGTTTTGCAATGTGTTATATTATTTGAACAGAAGATGGGGTTGGGCACGGGAGAGATCTAATAATAATAATAAATAAAACTTTATTTATATCCCGCCACCATCTCCCCATGGGGACTCGGGGCGGCTTACATGGGGCAGTGGCCCAAACAACATAAGAACAAAATATAAGCAACACAATACAATCACAATATAAAAAGATAAAACAATAATACAATATATCAATATAAACAACAATACAAGATAAAAATTTCATTTAAAACACATAAATGGTAAGACGGTAATAAAAACAGGATAAAATTATTAAAAACCCACTGGGGCTGATTAATTAATGACTATCTCCGAAGGCCTGCCGAAACATCCAAGTCTTCAGTTATTTCCGGAAGGAAGGTAGAGAGGGAGCCAACCTAATCTCCCTGGGGAGGGAGTTCCAGAGTCGGGGGGCCACGGCCGAGAAGGCCCTCTCTCTCGTCCCTACCAAATGCAGTTGTGAGGAGGGTGGAAGTGAGAGGAGGGCCTCCCCGGAGGATCTCAGCGATCGGGTGGGTTCATAAGGGACGACGCGGTCACGAAGATAGGCAGGTCCCGAACCGTTTAGAGCTTTATAGGTAATGACCTGCACCTTGAATTGGGCCCGGAATATTATCGGCAGCCAGTGGAGCTGCTTGAACAGGGGGGTTGACCGCTCCCTGTAAGCAGCTCCAGTTAGTAACCTGGCTGCCGACCGTTGTACCAACTGCAGTTTCCGGACCGTCTTCAAGGGCAGCCCCAGGTAGAGCGCATTACAGTAATCCATCCTTGAGGTAACCAGAGCATGGACCACCATGGTCAAGTCAGACTTCTCGAGGTACGGTCGCAGTTGGCGCACTAGCTTTAGCTGTGCAAAGGCCCTCCCGGCCACCGCCGACATCTGAGCATCAAGGGACAGCGATGAGTCCAGGAGGACCCCCAGACTGCGGACCTGTGCCTTCAGGGGGAGTGTGACCCCGTCAAGCACAGGTAGTCACCCTATACCCCGATCAGTCGCACGACTGACCTGGAGGACCTCTGTCTTGTCAGGATTAAGTTTCAGCTTGTTGGCCCTCATCCAACCCATTACAGCGGCCAGGCACTGGTCTAGGATCCGAGGGGCTTCCTTGGAGGTAGGTGGAAAAGAGTAGTAGAGTTGAGTGTCATCTGCGTAGAGATGGCACCGAACTCCAAAACCCCGGATGACCTCGCCCAGGGGTTTCATGTAGATATTAAAAAGCATGGGGAACAGAATGGAACCTTGCGGGACCCCACAGGTCAAAGGCCAGGGGTCCGAGCAGGTGTCCCCCAGCTTCACCATCTGGGATCGGCCCTCCAGGAAGGACTGGAGCCACTGGAGAGCAGTACCCCCAAGGCCCATCCCGGAAAGCCGTCCCAGAAGGATACCATGGTCGATGGTATCTAAAGCCGCTGAGATGTCTAAGAGAACAGGGACACACTCCCCTTGTCCAGCTCTCTACGGAGGTCATCCACCAAGGCGACCAAAGCCGTCTCAGTGCCATGACCAGGCCTGAAACCAGACTGGAATGGGTCAAGATAATCGGTGTCATCCAAGAATCCCTGGAGTTGAGAGGCCACCACTCGCTCCAGAACCTTGCCTAAAAATGGGAGGTTTGAAATTGGTCGATAGTTTGATAGAATAGAGGAATCAAGGGATGCCTTTTTTAGAATTGTTCTAATAGTTGCCTGTTTCAGGCTAGATGGAAATTGCCCTTGTTCCAATGAGGCATTGATAATCCTCAAAAACCAATCGACCAACCCCCCCCCCCCCTCCCGGCAAGCTTTATAAGCCAGGTAGGACAAGGGTCTAGAGCACATGTGGTTGGTCTCATTGCTCCAAGGATCTTGTCCACGTCATCAGGCCGCACAAGTTGAAACGAATCCATCAAAGCTGACTCAACAGATGCACTAGGTACGTCAATTGGAGCTGTATCAAAATTGGCATCCAAGTCGGAGCGCAATCGAGCGACTTTATCTGCAAAATGATGTGCGAACTCGCTACATCGAGCAACCGAGTTGTCAAGGGGCTCCTCCCCCTCATGAGGATGAAGGAGCTCCCGAACAACCCGGAACAACTCTGCTGGTCTATTTGTTGCAGATGCGATGCGGGCAGTTGAGAAAGTTTTCCTGGCTGCCTGCAACGCCACGGAGTAGGCCTTAATGGAGGCTTTAGCCTGTGTTCGGTTGGTGACGCTCCGAGTCTTCTGCCACTTGCACTCTAGTCCCCGCCTCACCCGCTTCATCAAAGCCAGCTCCTCGGTGAACCAAGGAGCCGACCTGGCTCTGCGGAAGGCGAGGGGACGTTCGGGGGTGATCGAGTCAAGAGCCCTGGCCATCTTGGTGTTATAGAGATCAACCAGGGTCTCAACAGGATCGTCAGCCAACATGACAGGAAGTTCCCCAAGAGACATCAGGAATCCATCTGGATCCATAAGTCTCCTGGGGCGGACCATCTTAATCGGTCCGCCACCCCTGCGGAGGTTTTGGGTGACGGTAAGTCTAACACTGACCAGATGATGGTCGGTCCATGACAATGGAAGGATGTTTTGATCTTCCACACCAACATCTCCCCCATTCGTCACAAATACTAGGTCTAAAGTGTGTCCAGCCTGATGAGTGGGACCAGATATCACTTGAGACAGTCCCATGGTCATAATGGCAACCATGAAGTCCTGAGCTGCGCCAGATAAGGTGGCATCCGCGTGGATGTTGAAATCTCCCAGGACAACAAGTCGCTGAGAGACCAACACCAGGCCAGACACCACCTCAGCAAGCTCAGGCAGGGAGACTGCTGTGTCGCGGGGTGGACAGTACACAAGCAGAATCCCCAAACTGTCCCGGCTCCCCACCCTCAGGTGGACACACTCAAACCCGGTTGATTGAGGAACGGGGCATCTGGTCAGGGGGATGGATTTCTGATAGACTACCGCTACCCCACCTCCCCGCCCCCCAGGTCTGGCTTGCTGGTACACCCCATAGCCTGGTGGACAGAGCTGGGTAAGATTAACTCCCCCCAGCTCATCCAGCCAGGTTTCTGTAATGCAGGCCAGGTCTGCCTTTTTTCCCAGGATCAAATCCTGTATTACCGCTGTTTTACCATTTACAGACCTGGCATTTAACAGCAAGACCTTGAACCCGGGGGGTCTGTCATGGAGGCTACCTGACCTATCTTTCCTCAGGGTCGCAAGGACTTTGCTGCGCTTCTCCCTGGGTTGATGGTTTCAACCGCGCCTTCCCCCTCCCCACACCACCTCAATGGCTGCCCCCCGACCCCAGTCATTTCCCCAGACATCACCCCCCCAGGTCCCCCTAGAACAGGAGAGCAGTCAGAAGTTGCTAGTCAGCTCTTTAAGCCCAAAAGATCATGGGATAACCCAACCTGAGAGATTCCCAAAAGGCGGGTTTCATGGGAGGGGAATAGGGGGGAATCAATTGAAATGTTTGAAGGGGAACTAAAAAGAGGAGGCGTATAAAAATTAATACAACAGTTTTCCTGGATAGGGACATGAGCCAGATGAGGGGTGACTGGAGCTTTATATGATATCTCTGAAGAGGATTCTAATGATGCTAAACTAGAGGTCGGGATGGAAGACCTAGGAGTGATATTTAAGCTAGTTTTTATCTGGGGGCTGGTCTCAAACCTGTAAGCAGAGGACGAACCACTGGGTCATATAAGACCCTCCTAATATAATTACCCCAATGATTTAATCTCACATTGTGTGCCAATACCTCTTCAATTATTGAGTGGTCTTCAAAGGTAATTAATAAACGAAGGGTATGGTCTTTACATTGATACTCCCTATGAAGCCAGTTCATGGTATTGATCTTAATTTCCATAGGATGTTTACTCAGAATCTGGCCCAAGGACCTCTTTACTGCTCTCTGAGAACACCATCTACCTCTATTTAACTGAGAATCAACAACTTCAAATACTAACTTATTAAATTGCAAGAGCTGGTGTTGCTGATGTAAGGAATCTGGCTCTTGACCAAGCTGTTGGAGATATATTAGTTGATTCCTTATACAGAGGGTCCCCAGTACTCTGTCTATAGTTCTTCCCAAACAGATTATCGTCGCAATATGAACCTTCCTCATTCCCTCTTTCCCAAGGTGGCTCCAAATCAACATCCCTTTTTTTATCCTGCAACTCTGGTCCCTTCTCCTTCCCTTCTCCCTCCCCATCAGACTGGCTCAGTCCTTCAGTAAGACATGAGAACACATCATCCTCTTCATTTTGTGAGGAAAAGGTCTGAATCGGATACTTTATGATTAAGGACATGGCGGAAAAAAGAAGGTCAAGTTTCTTATTTACTGTCTTTAGATGTTGTAAGATGAGACAAATTGACTTTCCCAGCAGGTCACATAAGTGAGATAGGTCAGTACTTCTCTGCTTTCCATACGTTTCCATTTTGTCTTCTACTAATCCAACAGTATGACAAAATGTAATCGTCAGTGGGTTCCACTGATCCCCTGCTGTGCAATAGGGGAAATGTCTTCTGGCCAAGAAGGAAGCCTACGGCTTCTGCCTACTCACAAGTAGTCCAGAGACAGCAGAGCTGGATGGAATCCTCAGGCCTCTTGTGGAAAAGCTGCAGCAGACTGAAGCCTTCCAGGCCTAGTGCGACTCAGTGGCATGCAGTTCTTGGTAGAGGTTACTTATATGGTTCACACACACAGAGTGAAGATGGTGAATGCTGTACACAAGACCTGACAGCCCCCAGGGGAATCACTTGCCTTTGCATTGATCAGGCCAATGGCTGCATTGTTGCTGGAGTCCATGACACCATTAGGTACGTATGGGATCATATGGGAAGGGATGATAGGGCAGCCCATCTTGAATGTGTTTTGGCTGCCTCTTTTTCTCCTTACAGAGTTTATGACCCATGTTCTGGGGTACAAGTGCAGGCTTACACGGGGCATCAAGACTCCATCAAGAGTCTCATCCATGTACCAGAAATGAAGCAGGTATGAATAATAGCTGAGATTTTCTCACTTCTGGTTCCAGGCACACAGAAATGGGTATACGCTGTTGATGCACGAGTGCATGGTGTTACAATGTGAGGCATAGGCTTCTTATGTTCACTGTACTGGGCAGTGGGAACCAGGACAGGACCATTCCTCCTGCACCACATTGGCATTCTCCCAGGAAGTCACTCACACATTCCCATAAACAGATCACATTGTAAATAGAAGTACAGTACTGTTATATTAGTGCATCTTCATTAGTGGTATATTCAAGCAGTTCTGTGGCAGTGGCATGTCTTGCATTGTGCCAGAGTAGTGTGTGCGTGTGCGCCTACCCGCCTTTAAGTTGGCTATCAGCTTATGGTGACCCCATTCATTTCATAACATTTTTAAGGCAAAGAATCCTGATAGGTGATTTTGCAGTTTCTTCTTTTGAAATATAGTTCATAGCAACTGATATTCATTGGCAGTCCCCTCATTCAGGGACTAACCTGGTACAGTAATGAGGTTTCTTACATATCCTAGGCTCTTTCACTATAGGACTATGTCTTAAAGTCAAGAAACGCCTAATTGTAACATAAAATTATTATTTAGAAAAAATAAAGAAATGTGAACACTTTTATTAGTTATGCCTTCAATTGCTCTTGTTGGTGATTTTTCCATGTGACAGAAAACATCCGCCTTCATTAGCATAGAAATGTGGTGGACTGAACAAGTGATTTTATTTTTCTCAGAATCTGCTTGGTTCCCTTAACAACAGTTGGCAACAAGATGAATTCCAAATTGAACATGAAATCCCAACAGGGTGGAAAGCCTAATTACTGCCCAAAATTGGATACTTAGAACACAAAATAAATAATATACCAATTTCTTTTTTAAAAAAAATCAAAGTCAAACTCAAATTTCCCTATCACAGTTAATATGCATTAGAAATATAAAAATCCCTTCAATTCATGATGTCTTCACTGATGTAGAGTGTATTTAGATGTCCTGATCAAACAGCTAAAGATTTTGAGAGAAAATCATAACATCCTCAAGAGTAAATATTAAATTACTAAGAAGGCTAAAATTTCTCTGGGCTTTAAAATGTTCAGCCAAAAAGTAAACGGAGTTGGCACTGAACAGTTCTGCTCTTCTCAGCCTCCGGTGCCTTCCCAGATAAAGAAATCAAAACATCACATACTAACAGTATTCTGAGCAGAGTGGCAATTAGCCAATACCTTCTCAGTGTTGCTAAGGATTACGGAGCCTGGGTGCCCAGTCTTGCCAGGGACATAATGCAAGAATCAGGGCACCTCGCCTGGGAAAAGAATGCCTTGAATCATGCTGCCCCCTAGTGTCTGACCAGATCGTAGGCTGGGCTGATATCCTACATACAGGAAAACGTCCCTTACGAAACAGGTTACTAGTTCACTGCTTTAGTGTAAATCTATATACGCTTTGGAGAAGCCTAAATACCCACCATGAAGATCTGATGAGATACCTTGGAGTGATCTTAAAACATGACTTGTACTAATAGTACAGTGCAATTCAGGCTGGCACCTCTTATTCCCTTCTGACTAGCAGCTAGATGAGAGACTAAAGTTCCAGAACATGAAGGTATTACTATATAGGAATACAGCTAGAATCCTCAGCCAGTAACTTTTTATGAGCTTTGAAGAGGACTTTGCGTAGTTAATGATCCTCACTGGTCCCCAATGACAGATCCAGGCAAGGATTGTTGAGGCTGCCACCCCATGACTTGTTCTTCTCTTTGCTTCTCTCCAGTATGTGTCAGTCTCCCTGGATGGTACAGCATGCATCTGGAAGGCCTATCACCCAGGGGCATAGCCTGAGGCCCAGTTCATGTCGCATTTTCCTTCTCCTGCTATAAACCCTATCTAAACTCTGAAGTCGGGGATTCTCTGCATCAACATCAGTGAAAATATACATTTACACACCTGCTGACTGCACAAGAAAGCCTGCAAACCCATGAGTAGCTGTACCTATGAGATACTCAGAAACAAGAAAATATCTGGGTAGGGTTTCCAGCCAAGGATGAGGTTTACACAGTGATGATTCCTGTCCTTCCCATAAATCCATGTCCCCTTTGCCTATCTTTCTTCTTCTGTTCTTCTGCTGTCATGGAGCACATAAAAAATAAAATAAAAATGTTTTGTGAAAATCCATTGTTTGTAATGAGAATAAATTATGCCAGCTAAGTACATAAAAGCCAGTATGAATACTCTCAAAACTTCAATTTTGAGCTCAGCCTGGGGCCAGATTCTCTTACACTAAACAAGAGTGAGCTTGAGGGAGATGGAAGAACTTCAGAAACATCAGCCACAGCCAGCAATTGGGTATTTTCAGACAGCCTTAAGCTTGTAAAATATATTCATATCACAGAGATGTCTTTGGATACATGTTATACTTTCATCTCCCAAGAAACAGTGGAACCTAGATCCATACAGCATTAAATGTCTGCATTTGGGCAATTAAGGAATTTTTCATAGAGTGATCAAAGCTTTTAGTACTGTAGTCGTAAATGTTCCAGGTTTTACCAAGTTGCTACATGATATCCAGACAGTTTTCAGTGTTCTTTTCTGGATGTGCTGCACTTAATGTTTAGAAAAAATAATTCTCCATCCAAACAATTTATTGCTACAGGTATACTTTAATTAATTAAATAGATATATTCCTGGGCGAGAAAAATTAGTGCCAGAAGCAGAAATAACATGGAAAAAAATAGGGATGGGTTTTGGCATCACAAAAATAAGTTCAACATTTTCCAGCAATTTATAATTGAAAATTAACAAAAGCCATATATGAAATGAACCATATGAAATTACGTTTTACGATTTTGGATCATGTGATTTTAATGTTTATATTAGGTGTTTTAATTCTAGGTTTTTATTTCTAAATGTTACATCTTATGTTTAATGGTCTTATTGATTTTAACGCAGTTATATGTTTCTTGTTTAGATTTTATGATTTGATTTTACATGTATGTTCGGCATTGAATTTTGCCAATATTATGTTGTAAACTGCTTTGAGTCCCCACAGGGGTGAGAAAAGTGGTATATTAATACAGTAAATAAGGCCACGTATTGCTTGCACAAAGAACAAAAACATTTTGTAAACTGCTTGCAAATAGATCCAGAAATATGTTTTTCTTTCTTTCAGCAGACTCCACTTTTTGTATGTTTTCCATTTTTGTAGCCAAATTGATGTGATTTTTTTTAAAAAAAAAAAACAAGCTGGAGATAGGAAATGAGGCAATCTTAAACCACTTTATCCTTTTTGCAACTTTTTACTATTCAAACGTATGTTTTGCTGTTCAGCAATGGATTCTGGAAGCAGCTGCAGTTCACTTTGCCTATTGTACACATCTACAGCAGGATCGACTAAAATAAAAAGCTATTCTTTCCCAGATTTATTATATTGTTTAATGCAGATACCTCCGGCGACCCAATACAGAAAGTCTGTCCTTCTCAAACTCTCCTTCCGCTTACTCCCTATGCTGATCCATTTTCCTTATGATTTCCATATTTTGTAACCAAACGTACATATCTGTGCTTCTTTAACATGCTGGGGGTGGCTGGTGGGGCTGTGTTGCTATTCATGTATGCTCAGTAAGCAATTTGGGGTGCAGTTGCTGCTTAGCTTGCAATGCGTAGCTACAGCCAAAGTAGAATCCTATTCTTTCTCAGCTCATGTTTTGTTGTACTGTTTAGAACGGATTTGTCAGTGCAACTCTTTACTGATTGCTCTTATGTTTCTCCCGTCTTCCTTTACTATCCATCCAATGCCAAATCTGTTTCAGACAGGGCAGAGAGGAACAACACACATGTAGGCAGAAAAATCATGTGTATAAAAGGAGTTTCTGTGTCAGAGGCTTTAAGTGAGATATGGCCCTATTCGTTAGTAACTATGGTTAATAGATAGTGATAGCCCCTTTCGTTAATTGAATTAATTTTCTATCCAAGAGATGTCAGCATGGCTTGTGGCACTGAATTTCATAACACTATGCATAGTGCATCCCTTTGTACCTGATACCAGTCAGTTTAATTGGGAAGCTGTTAACTATCATGAACAGAATTTCTTCTGCCCCCCAAATGTTATAATTTTATAAGCAATCACCATGTTCCTCCTCCTCCAGATTTTTTTCCTTTTGAGGAGGAGGTTAAAGAATGAACATGCTCACACTTTCATAGTATAAAACCAGTCTAGTCAGTTAATCATTGTATTGCTCCTCTTTGTCTTGCTCCTTTCCCAGCTGTACAATATCTTTTTTGAGAGGGCAGGATTGAGTTTGAACAGTATTCCCAAAAAGGCTGCACTATAGTGCTATATAGGGCGCAGCGGGTTAAACCGCTGGGCTGCAGAACTTGCTGACTGGAAGGCTGACAGTTCGAATCCATGGGATGGGGTGAGTTCCCATCGTTAGCCCCAGCTTCTGCCAACCTAGCAGTTCAAAAACATACCAATGTGAGTAGATCAATAGATACCACTTCGGTGGAAAGGTAATCATGCTCGACACATGACCTAGGAGGTGTCTATGGACAATGCCAGCTCTTCAGCATAGAAATTAAAATTAGCACCACCATCCCCAGAGTCGGACTCAACTAGACTTAATGTCAAGGGAAAACCTTTACCTTTATAGTGCTACATAAATAAACATTTTGTGACTGGGAAATTTATTTTCAGTCCCTTCTCTAATCTAGCTTAAAATAGAATTTGCCTTCCCTTGCCACTGAGGAATTTACGGCACAGAGGTGGTGAACTGACACAGTAGCAGGATCATCACACTTGGTGATGATCCACACTGCAGAACATGGTGCAATACTTGTTCCTGGTCCACCATCCCCACACAATGAAGCCATCAGGGACATTAAAATGCATTTATGTATTCCCTCACTATACATTTTTAAAAAATGAAAAATGCCTGTAAGAAGTAATTATTAAAAAAAACAAAGAAGGGAAGCAACACAGCAAGAGCATTTATGCTGCCCGCCCAGAAGTACAGCTTCACAAAGCCGGTGACATCACATGATTGTGATGCCTTGGCAGTGCAAAGTCACCCATCACTGTGATAGTATTAAAGTACAAAAAGTAAGTTGTTGGTATTCCTGTTTTATAGGAATGGTGCAGAATAATGTCAGGTATGCAGTAATGTCCTGAGTCTTGTTCGTTAAACTATCCAGCTCTAAGTCAAGGTTACTTTCTTTTCTTTTTTTTGAAAATGATTTTTATTGTGATTCTTCTCAACAAAGGGACAAACAAACAAACATAATTTAGGGGTAGGGTTAAGTTGGTGGAAGACACATGAGTAGGGTGCGGGGGGGGGGGGGTGAGTGGGTTTGAGGTGAAGGGACAAACACTGTAGGAAAGGGGAGAAGGGGTGGGGGTAGGATTACTTTCTACTAGTTCAATTGCTTCATTAGTGAATATGTGAAGTTAGGATTTTAAAGAAGTTACTCTGATGTACATCATTTTACATATACAGTGAATGGATGTCATTTTCCTCCAGTCAGCCACTACGGAGATACATTCAATGAAACATACTATTTGCAAATGTGGCTCCTTTATTGCTTACTCCAAAGCAACAGTCTTTGATTGGGAAGCAGAATGAGTCTGCATCAGTTCTGAAGCATTCTCCTTAGGCTACAAAATAAGAGTTTAACATAAAAATAGAGCTACAAAGCCAGGGCCTCCAATAAACCTGTTAAATATTTTTAAATCCCAGAATTTCTTAAAGATCCAAAAATTCAAACATGCACAGAGGGTGGCTGGATGTGGAAAATCTAGGCACTGATTGTGTATGCTCCTGCAAAAATAAATTCCCCAAAAAAGGACAAATGCTATTTATATTCTACAGGCTCATCTACAATAGGAGCCACTCAACACATTAATAATATAAGACATTCTTTCCAAGAGAGGGAGCTCACAGGCACAAGCTGAAAACAATCCTAATTGGCATCAGAAAATCTGCAAAGTTTCAGAAAACCATGTACAGTTGCTTAGATACAACCCAAATGGTTTCTTTTCTGTGGCTCAGATCCCATCCCTATATACAAGAACTGCTCCCAACTGGGTTAGATTATTAAGTCACTGAGATGGAAATAATTTCTGAGTTGTATAAGAGAGAGATGTTTGACCTAAGAATGTGTTTAACTTTGGTTGGTGGGCACAGTCTCTTTCACCGTGGCTTCAACAGAGAAGACTAGACTGGGTCACACCAGGGCGACAGCTGGCATGGGAGGATTTGCCTAGGGTATTACTGAACACCCTGGGTAAATGGAGAAACACAAGCTAATTCTGGAGTCATAATCCTCTTCCTTTTCTCTGCCGGAGCCAGGCATGTCAGTCACGCAGCTGGGACCAAGCTGCCACCAACTTAGGCAGCTTTTGTACCTGGTTCTGTGGAGGATGAAGATAGCTTGACCATGGGTGAAGTGCAGAAGGTGAGTATATTCTCATGGCCTTGTCATAACAAAACTGTATAGGACAGAACTTGCTGCCAACCCATTCTCCACAACAAAGTGTTGGTGTTGTTGTTCATATCTAGGGTGTGTAAAAACGTTGCAGTGGGGAGTACTTCAGTTTGCAGTTCTACTCAGTCAATGTATGTCATCTTCCATGACATACTTTTCTATTCCCTTTTCTATCTGGTTCAGCAACCCCACATCATAGTCAGCTAGCATTCTGTGCCCTCTAGACATGTTGAAACCTCATTGGGATGCTTCTAGTGAGGGATTCTCTTTTACTCAGGATTTTACTTCTGCGAACTCTGGGTTGCTCTTGAGCGAGGTGACAACTTTTTTGCGTTGGCGATTTTCTCTACACGAAAGAGAGCTATAACACCACTGATGGAGACTGACAGATTCTGTTCTGTCAGATGGAAAGCTAAGTGGAGAGAATACAAGTAATTTCAAAAAGAGACAGCTAATGTCTAAGATATTTTAGTCCATTCTTAGAGCTGCTCATGGCTGGCGCTGACCAAAGTCCATTCTGAAGAATTGTAGAGTTGGGTATGTTTCACACAGAGAAAAAAAGACTTAAGAGATGACATGATAACCAGGTTTAATATTTGAAAGGATGTCATATTCAAGATGGAGTGAGAGCTTGTTTATGCTGCTATAGGGACTATGATATGGAACAATTGATTCAAATATCAGGAAAAGAGATTCCACCTAAATATTAGGAAGAACGATGGTAAGAGCTGATCAGCTGTGGAATATGCTGCCTTGGAGTCCAATGGAATCTCCTTCTCTGGAGGTTTTTAGAAAGTGGCTGAATGACCATTTGTTGAGAGTGCTCTGATTGTGTGTTCGTGCATGGCAGGGGGTCCCTTGTGGTCTCATCCTACTCTATGATTCTATTGAGGGGGCAGATTACAAAACAGAGTAAAGGCTCAAAACATATTCCTGTTTGTCTAGGAAATAGCAACTAGGATTTCTACAGTGAACACAAAAACACCCCAAGTATGCTCCCATAAGTTTTCATTCACTTGTTCATTATCTGGCTCATAAAGACATTTATTTATTTATTTATTTATTTATTTATTTATTTATTTATTTATTTATTTCCATCATTTCTATGCCGCCCTTCTCACCTGAAGGGACTCAGGGCGGCTCACAATCTGGCAAAATTCAATGCCGCTGTACAGTACAAAAGATAAAACATAAGCAATTAGGAGACTCAGTCATTTAACAAATAGGAGCCTCGGTCATTCAACCTCTGTTTTGCACCACAGGGGCTTCTCTCAGTCATCCAAAAGCTGAAAGGTTCTGAAGAACAGGAGTTGAGGATTGTTCTGCTAGGGCTAGATAATGCTGGAAAAACCACGTTGCTAAAGCGCCTGGCATCAGAAGAAGTCAACACCATCACTCCCACACAGGTAAGAGTGCAGCAAAGGAGATCAGCATTTCATAGTAAGAAGGGTGGATGGGTTGAACAATTTGCTATATAAAATTTGTAAAATACTTAACAAGAAGGAACCCAACCAATCTCTTCCCACAGCTGTCACACTTTTCCTTACCACCTGGAAAAAAGATACTTCTCCAGAACACAGCCAGCCAAAGCTTCTTGGCTTTCACAGCACCACAGATCCTCTGGGCCAGTGATTCTTGAGGTTGGCTTACCTCTAGAACATTGAGGATGGAAAGGCTGAGTGAGAAATGTTAGTTATTTAAAAGGTTGCTCCCCTGACATCTCAGGATCAAACTATAATAGAGCCACAATATGGTTCACTCAAGCACGTTCCATTTTGCAATAGGGAGAGAAGATGAAGATATATTAATAACTATTCTACTCTCTTTCCACAAATTATTTTCCCATTCTGAAATGCTTTGCTAAAACTTGGTTGGCAGCTACTAAGAGGGTTATTATTTCATAAAGCAAAAATAAAAATTGTGTACAAGTTGAGCATCCCTTATCCAGAATTCCAAAATACTCCCAAATTGCCCATATGAGTAGCAAGTCATACACTTGCTTTCTGATGATTCAATATTCTTAAAACTTTGAACACTATATAGATGTAGGTATTTGTAGTTTTATACATCAATTGTGTGTTCTAATAAAAAATAAGAATATTCTTTAAAAAAACTTTGCTTCATTCACAAAATATTTAAAATTATATATATAAAATCTTCAGGCTATGTAAGATGTATGAAACATAAATGAATTTTATATTTGGCTCCCATCTCCAAGATAGACTATTGTGTACATATATGCACATACAGGTTTCCAAAAGAACCTGAAATCCAAAACACTTCTGATCTCAAGAATTGTAGATAAGAGACTCCCAACCTTTATTACCTTGCTACCTTGCAACACACATTTTCTTTCCATTGTCTCCATTAGAAGCAATTAAATTTGCCTATTGTTAGAACAATTCCAGGTTAGTGATAATTCTCTAATGCAGTAAAACAACAAAGATCTACAAGCACCTTTAAAAGCAACAGATAGCTTATAGCAAATGCTTTTGTAACTACAGTTTACTTATATGTATCTCAGGGAGTGGATTCTACTCTGCAATAGCTCGTGCTATCATAAATCTATTCATTTTAAAGGTGTCATAAAGCTTTTGGTAGTTTTTGTTTACTATTAGTTTCCATGCCATCACATAATTTGGTCCTAAGTCATTTATATGCAGTCCCATCCAGATTTACCGGTAACTGAGGAAAAGTCCCATGGAACTCACTAAAACTTCCATCTGAATTGGGATGCATACATTTGGACATCCAGGCCTGCAGAAATCAGTGGGGTTCTTCTTCTTCTTCATTCATTCACACAGTCGTTTCCGACTCTTCGTGACCTCATGGATCAGTCCACGCCAGAGGTCCCTGTTGGCCGTCGCCGCCCCCAGTTCCTTCAACGTCAAGCCAGTCACTTCAAGGATGCCGTCCATCCATCTTGCCCTTGGTCGGCCTCTCTTCCTTTTTCCTTCCATTTTCCCCAGCAACATGATCTTTTCCAAGCTTTCCTGTCTTCTCATGATGTGGCCAAAATACTTCATCTTTGGGGTGCATTTCTACACAAATATACATTATGATGCATATCCCCTTCTATATTGCTCTTATGTGATATGAGTGTAGCTGTTACAGATTTCTTTCTGAAAATCATTAGAAAGGTGTTTAGGATCTCACACTAAAAGTAAGACTCTGACATTGATTGAAGATACATCCATAGATATGGAAATGCCATATAACCTGAAAATTTCACTACTCATTTGTTAGAAGGTGTTTCCTCCATAAATGCTGCTGGTACCTACGTATAAGATTTCAAGCTTTCCCGTGGACTAAGGGAGGGTTAGGATCTTCAAAATGTGATATTAAAATTCCCACATTCTCACACCACTGGAAATATTGGCAGGGTATTCTGGCAATTGAAATCCAAACACATGAATAAATATAAGTTCTCCACACATGGCATAATCCGTATGTGCTCCACCTCTCTCCTTCACAAGGTCTCCACATTAGAAATGACAACTCATCATAAATTCAGCCTGCAATTGACTATGCAGTGGCTAGCAATTTACTTTCTTAGCAGTTTTTTTTGCTTCCTATCCACAGGGATTCAACATTAAAAGTGTCCACTCACATGGGTTCAAACTTAATGTGTGGGACATCGGAGGACAACGGGCCATCCGGACCTATTGGAAGAAGTATCTGGGCAGCACAGACATGCTGGTGAGCATTGAGACCAGCAGACCAAATTCCTTCTGCAATACCCTGTCTGTAGGAACAAGTGGGCTAAATTAAAATCTAAAGGACGACCAACAGTATTATCAGGCAATGTAATCTAATGGTAGACATAAGGCGACCATTATAAACTGAATTTTCCAGTTACTTAGTTTCTTTTATTTCTACATGGATGGATGGGTGCATTTGATTGTCTGTCTCAGATATGTTTTAAGGAACTATATGTAAAGAGAACCAAAAGAGCTTTAGCTCTAATAGTATTACAGCTGGTAACAAGCCTTCTTTCTTTGTTGCTATTTTTTTTACAGATTTATGTTATTGACAGTGCCGACCAGAAACGCTTTGAGGAGACTGGGCAGGTAGGACAGACCTCCCACCCCTTTGTACCGTAATCCCACCCTACAGAACAAACACATGCAGTCTGTTCATTCAGCAGTTTGGACAGCACTGCACTCTACATCTGGCAATGGATTCTCTGAAAAATTGAAATCATTGTCATTAACAGTTTCAAACTAGAACCAGGTGCCCAAAGCCTGCCTGATGTCTTCACCTCACAACTCCCCACTTCGGGGTTTATTTGATATTAAAACTGTCATATTTACATTTCTGTCTCAACTAAAAAACTCAAGGCAAGATACTTAGCTCTCATCCTCAGAATAATCCTATGAAGTGAGTCAGTCTGAGGTAAAGCAACTGCCCCATGCTCACCCAGTAAATGTATGGCGCCTTGGGAATTAGAACCCAGCTCTTTCAAGTCCTAACCCATTGCCTTAACCACTATACTATATTGGCTCTCCAGTTTAACTGTGGCAATTGTGCTATGAAGCTGGAGGTTTGTCATCAGATTTTCAGAGGTTGATTATAGGTAACAGTGACAACAAAGAAAGCATTTGTAAGCCTCGACAATATTACCTCAAACCACTTGCAATGGATCCTGATTCTGTTTTTCAGATGAACTTGTTAAGAATCTATTGTGTTCTATGTTACAGGAATTGTCAGAACTGGTGGAAGATGAGAATCTTACTAGTGTTCCTTTACTAGTATTTGCTAACAAGCAGGATCTAGCAACAGCATCCTCCGCAGCGGACATTGCTGAAGGGCTGAACCTGCACACTTATCGAGACCGACCATGGCAAATTCAAGCCTGCTCTGCCCTGTCTGGTGAAGGAGTTCAGGTATCAAGGGAATCAGAGGTTGGAAATGGTTTGGATTCCAGTTGCCAGAATTCCCCAACCCGCATGTCAATAAACATGCTTGGCTGGGGAGGTTGGGCAGCTGTTATCCAGAAATAAACTTTTCCTTTTGGACAGAGCTTGGGAGAGATAAAAAAGGTTCTAGAGAATAAAACAATAGAACATCACTAAGATCAGTATATGGATGTATGGCTAGTTAGAGCTGACACTAGTCAATGCTGGAAGTAGGACCTGGTAGTAGAAACCACTGACTTTGCCTCTGATTTTTCTAGGATGGGATGAACTGGATTTGCAGCCAAATCACAAGCCGGAAGAAATGACAGTGCTGGTGAGCACAGAAATTGAATTTCCTCTACCAAATTCCTGGAGGCATACAAAAGGCGCACAACAAAAGGTGTAATCACAAAATTACCCAAAAATCCAAAGTGAGAAAAGGCGTTACCCTAACATTTCCATGAGAGACCTGACCTGATCAACAACATCAAAAGATTTATTTTGTCTAAGAAAAACCCTAAACTGGAAAATCAAGCCAGAATTCCAGGATTTATCTAACAGCCATCCCTGTGACAGAGTCCACACATGAAGCAATTTTAAAAAATCACAATAAGAACTCCAAGCATAAAATTAATATTGTTACTGTAGATATGCAGTTCACTCTATAACAAGCTTAACATAATGATCTCATCTATCAACATATTAAGAGAGGATGTTTGCTGCTTATATGTATGCTTTTGATGCATTTGTATTTTCAAAGCAGCTCCAAGGGTGCAGTTATAATATTTCCAGTCGTAACAGCCTTCATTTACTCAATTCACAATTTACTGATGGCATATTAAACTAATAACAGAAGACGTTATCTCAAGCTAAATTGTGTAGGATTTCCTTCATTCCTAAATGGAATAGAAAATCAACAAGAAAGAAGCCTACAAATAAAATCTCTAGGAAAGTCATTTCATCTGGTGCTCATTACCCTCTGCTTTGAAAATGCTGCAGAAAATTCAAGAATTTTAAAAATATGGGATGTAAATACACATACAATCTCTTGCAAGTGACAGAAAAGCTTCAGATGGATCACTTTTCAGGACCAGAAAACAGAAGTTCCACTTTCTAAACCTTTTCTACTCATGAGGACCCGTGGGGGAAAAAAATCAGGAAGAGAGACTGCACCTCCTAAAACTTAATATACTCTTCTATTCCTGTTCTAAGGTGGAGCATACTTGGTTCAATAAAATGGCCTGTAGCCTAAGGATTGTTGTCAGTTTCTGAGTTGGTTGATCAAAACGTGGGTTATCCAGGTCATTCTTATCATGTGTATGATCAACTGGATTTCAACACTAACCAAGATTCGAAAGAGGTCCATGTCCAAGATTGCTTCTATGCAAGTCAACTTGTTTTAATTGGCATAATTTGTTAACTCAGTTTGTACAGAGGTTTCAAAAAAAAATTGCCAGCTGAGGGTGCTCCAACGTTTTCCATAAATTCAATGTTAACCACAAACCAAGTGTGCCCACCTAGCTACAACACGTGATCTGTGGCTATTGTTTGTTTTCAAGGATGTTGTCTTTTTAATTAGAAAATGTCTGTGTTTGAAAACGGCTAGTTACCTTCCTTCATTCATAGCTGCAATTTTTCTGAAAAGTCTGTTAACTAGTCTTGTTTTCTATTAGGGCCCATTCAAGCAGCAAAGCAACTAATTAACATTTTTTACAAGGAACTGACATGGAAGAAGACATCAATTACAGACACAGTTGCAGAGGAAAAAGGGTATTTCCTAAACAAAGTTAATTTTTAGCTGAAGCTATATTAATATTTTAATGAAGGGTAGAAGCATTGCTCAATTGATATGAATAATTTAAGACCACACTAACAAGTGCCATTCGGTAGCATGACTGTTTAATTCTTCTTACACCTTTTGTGACTTCTTGAATTATATTCAGGATATTGAGAAAGAGTCTTTTATTTAAAGAGAAACAGTAACTTAGTTTATTTATAGTGTTCTTGTGGCAAAAATGTAATGGTTACAAAAGTATAAATGTTTAGTAGTTAAGAAACAACATTTCAGTACAGCTTTCCTCCAATCTTTTTCTTTTTCATAAAAAGGACTGCTGTATTACTACGTAAAAACAGATTTTTTTTATTATCTTTAACTTATTCTTCTGAATACTTCTCCAACCACCTTTCATTAACGTCCTCCCTGACTCTTACTAACAAACTGTCACGACCCTCCAGCTAACTCCCGCACTTAATAACTTCAACTCTCCTAGAATGTTCAGTTGGGTTTTCCTTTTTTTCTTTAACTGTCATCCTTGACTTTCAAATCTTGGCAACCACTCCTATGCAAAATAGTTCCTCTCCTGGTGCTGCTGCTCCCTGAGAACCACAAAATGGCTACTCACACGCCAGCCCTATAAGGTAGGTCAAATCCCAACATCAACAAACATATTTAAAATCTATATTATAACTAGGCATTTTGTTACAATGGGCCTTACAAGAGCCTTTGCAGATTAGGTCAAATGGCAGTAAATCAGGATGTATAGTTGTTGGAAACATCCCTGAAAATTCCCTTTTAAAACTACGTTTCCTTCATGACGCCCAAAGTTAAGGAAGTGGATATGCATCACACCCAGGGTTGAGCAAAAGGTATCATACATGAGGTTCAGGACCCTTCCACACAGCCTTTTATCCCAGCATAAGTAAAGGTAAAGGTTTCCCCTGACGTTAAGTCCAGTCGTGTCCGACTCTGGGGGTTGGTGCTCATCTCCATTTCTAAGCCGAAGAGCCGGCGTTGTCCGTAGACACCTCCAAGGTCATGTGGCCGGCATGACTGCATGGAGCGCCCTTACCTTCCTGCCGAGCGGTACCTATTGATCTACTCACATTTGCATGTTTTCAGACTGCTAGGTTGGCAGGAGCTGGGGCTAACAGCGGGCGCCCAATTCCACTCCCGGGATTTGAACCTGGGACCTTTTGGTCCTCAAGTTCAGCAGCTCTGCGCTTTAGCACACTGTGCCACCAGCATATCCCAGCACATCAAGGCAGAAAATCCCACAATATCTGCTTTGAACTGGGTTACCTGAGTCCACATTCAGATAATGTGGGATTTTCTGCCTTGATATATAGGACTGTGTGGAGAGGCCTCGAGTCCACACTGCCATATATCCCAGTTCAAAGCAGATAACGTGAGATTGTATTCAGCTGTGTGGAAGGGGCCCCAATGCCAGACTCAAAGCGGCTTTCTACTCCGCCCCACCCTTCGTCATTCATGTAATGGCGGGGAGGCAACTGAGAGCGGGCTCCTTCCCCTGCCCCTCCCTCCCTCCCTCCCTCCACTCAGGTGGAGACACGTGGCGCTCCTTTAACCCTCCGCCTCCCAGGGACAGCAGGGAGCGCCGGCCATTGTGACGTTTTCCTCCAATCTCCCTCAGCCGTCAGGGCTGGGTTTCGGCCATAGAGACCGGTTAGAAAACAGAGCGGCTTCCGGCCCAGACTTGGCTTTTCCCAGACGTGTGCTTCCGGTCTGGGGAGGCCGACCGGAAGCAGGAAGAAGCGGGACAAGGGGGCGTAGGATGGTAGCAGACCCGGGAGGTGGCGGCGGCCGTGGGGGATCGGCGCGGTGGGCCGGGATGGCGCGGGCGCCCACGCTGCTCGTCCTCCCCGCGCTGCTCCTGGCCCTGACGGCGCCGCCAAGAGGGGCTGCGGAGCTCACGGACGGCAACAACGAGCACCTCAAGCGGGAGCACTCCCTCATCAAGCCTTACCAGGGTGGGTCGCGGGGCCCTTTCCTTCTTCGGAGCTTAGGGAATAAAATTCAGGAAATTTGCCTGTACTCAAGACAAACCTTTTGCCTCAGCATGGGCAAACTTGGGTCTTCCAGGTGTTTTGGACTTCAACTCTCACCATTCCTAACAGTCTCAGGCCCCTTCCTTTCCCCCCTCAGCGGACCCAAGTTTGCCTAGGCCTGCTCTACCATAATTCCATATTTGAGAGGAGATCCTGCCTTGCAGTAGAAGCCGCTCTTACTGGATTCACAGGGAAAACCCAGGGTTCATTTACACTGTGGAATTAATGCACTTTAGTTGCCATGGAATCATGGGGGCTGTAGTTTTGCAAGGCCTTTAGCTTCTCTGCCAGAGAATGCTATCTCACCAAATTATCTCATCAACTTCTGGGCCTAGCACAGTGAGCTAAACCACTGTGATGCAGAAAAACCCTGCCGACCAAAAGGTCGGCAGTTCGAGCTGATGAGCACCTGCAGTCAGCCCCAGCTCACTTGCCCACCTAGTAGGTCGAAAGCAGAAATGCTAGTAGATAAATAGGTACCACTTTTAGCAGGGAGGTAATAACAGTGCCCTTAAGGACATTGATCAAAGGAAAGCTCCTTGGCATGGAAGATAGAGCAACAACACCACCCGCTCCACACACCAAGCACAGCCTCCAAGATGCTGGAAATAAGATGGGGAAAAACTGCCTTTACCTCTGTTTGTGTTGTCTGTCCTTGTTAAATGTATAATCAACATTGAATCTTTGCCATATGTGTGCTCTGTAAGCCACTCTGAGTCCCCTCAGGGTGAGAAGGGTGGTGTATAAATACTGTAAATAAATAAATAGACATTCTAGGATTTCACAGCACTGAGCCATATCAGTTAAAGTGGGTTCAGACTGCATTAATTCCAGTGCAGATGGGCCTCCAGATACTTGGTACCGTAGACCCTTCAAATCTGCTGGGGTTTGGTTTCAGGATCCTCATGGATACTAAATCTGTGGGTGCTGAAATCAATGGTGCAGTAAAATGTCCCTTATACAAAATGGTAATTTTAAGTTTGCTTTTTGGAGGGCGGGGGGAATTTTCAAGCAGTAGATGATTGAATCTGTGGATACGAAGAATCATACAGTTGGAAGAGACCTCATGGGCCATCCAGTCCAACCCCCTGCCAAGAAGCAGGAAAATTGCATTCAAAGCACCCCCAACATGTCCCTCATCATGTCTTCTCTCAGCCTTCTCTTCTGCAGGCTAAACATGCCCAGCTCCTCATAGGGCTTGTTCTCCAGACCCTTGATCATTTTTGTCACCCTCCTTTTGGAGAGCCAACTGTATATATGGTACTTTAACCATTGAGTCATTTCCCACCAGAAATGTCTCTATGAGTGCTACTGGTTAACTCCAAATTCATCACAGTACAGATTGATGTAGAACAAAACAACAGCCTCTGCCATTTTTATTTTTTGATGCAGTTTGTTTTGTCCTAGTTTAAATATGCAGCTTCACTTTCTATGCTGTGGTTTGTAAATCAAAGCTATATATCTAAGTAACAAAATCAAGCTTTTCCATAATAAAGCTACTTCATTCTGCATCCTGTGTTGTAGGGGTTGGCTCCAGTTCAATGCCCCTCTGGGATTTTCAAGGGAGCACAATGCTGACCAGTCAATACGTTCGACTGACCCCTGATGAGCGCAGCAAAGAGGGTTCCATCTGGAACCGAGTGGTGAGTGTCCTTTCTTCATTGAAAGGAGTGTTGGGATGCAAATAACCGCAGTGTCGCCCACAGTTACCCAGTGTGTGTGTTCATTATCTCTATGTGAATTTAGGAAGTGTATTCAAAGGTGTTCTGTGCTGCTATATTCTCTTTTCTAGCCCTGTTTCTTAAAAGATTGGGAGCTTCATGTTCAGTTCAAGATCCACGGAGCAGGAAAAAAGAATCTGCATGGGGATGGCTTTGCCTTGTGGTACACTCGAGAGCGCCTTACAGCAGGTACTTTAGGAGGTTATATACATACCAATCTCCAATGTCTTAGGTCTTTGAAGTGGAGTAGTTTCTTCTATACCTTTAATATCCTTTGAGGAGAATATTTGAAAATAATAAAATTCCTTTTGTGGAATGCTGTCTGTCAACTTTCAAGTGCTTCCGAATGGCTGATCTTGCTTTCACTTTTTATATCAGCAATCATGTTTAGATTCGTCTTCAGTGCTTTGCTTGCTGGGTACATAGATTTAGTTGATCAAAACTGATTTCCCTATTCATTCTGGCGTGCTTTGCTTTCCACAGGCCCTGTCTTTGGCAGCAAAGATAACTTTCATGGATTGGCTATTTTCTTGGACACTTATCCAAATGATGAAGCTACTGAGGTCAGTGGTAACTAGTGTATGCTTTGGAGGCTATTTCCACTGCCAAGATATATCTGGAGTTTAGAATGATCTAGAATGACCCTCAAACCTTTTAGACAAAGGGCTAGTTTACGGTCCTTCAGACTGTTGGATGGATGGATTCTAGTTTGAAAAAACAGTAACGAATTCCTACAAACACTGCATTTGTAGTGCAGAAACAATACAGTATTTAAAATGAAAATGTTTAACCAACATAAACTTACTAGTATTTCAGTGAGAAGTGTGCCTGCTTTTGGCTGATGAGATAGTCAAGTTAATTAGGATTGTTGTTCTTGTGTGTCTTCAAGTCGTTTCAGACTTAGGGCAGGATGCGGGTAAATGGCCTTAGAGGGCTGCATCTGACCCACAGAACTTAGTTTGTGAACCCCTGATGTAAAAGGAGTGATACTGCACATAGTGTGCAATTTTGGGAGCTGGTAAAAATATTCAGGATAAGCACTATGTGCAAGATTTCGATTCCAAATATTTTAATTCTGCAGCGTGTATTTCCCTATATCTCTGCCATGGTAAATAATGGATCCTTGAACTACGACCATGGCAAGGACGGACGCTGGACAGAACTGGCAGGCTGCACAGCTGACATTCGTAACCAGAACCATGACACATTTTTGGCCATCCGCTATTCTCGGGGGCGTCTCACAGTAAGTTCATCTGTGGCACTGCATTGAATAACTTGCTCATGGGTTGTCAAGGGAAGGGTTTTGCTTCGCTGCTGCTGGACAGTCAGAACTCCCTCCTGCCTCCACAGTGGCCAAGAGGCTGGTGGTAAAAACCATCCTGGGGTAGATCTGGCATTCACCACCTCGCATCGGTCCCAGTGTCCATGTAGAGCCATCTCCTGATGCATGACTGTTCCATAGTTATCTGGAATTAAAGGCCAGAGTCACCACTAGTTTCCTGTCATCACTGAAATGCAAAACGTAGCAGTAAAGATCCAGGCACTTTATTATGGTTTAGCCAGTTTCATTTTTCTCAGGAATGAAACTGCTTTTAGATTCCAGACGGCTGGGAGTTGAATGCTAAAAACTCCTTAATATCTAAACTTATTTTACAGGTGATGACTGATGTAGAGGATAAAAATGAATGGAAAAACTGCTTTGATGTTGCAGGAGTTCGATTACCCACAGGTTACTTCTTTGGGGCTTCTGCTGGTACTGGAGATCTATCTGGTGAGAAGCGTTTTCCTCTGAGTTGGAATTGACTGTGCTGCCCGGAAATGCAGGTCTTGATAACAAAGCCATTGAGTGTTCCTGTTTAATTCCCCTTACTTTAGTACTAGTGGAATGTTAGTTCCTGAATTGATAATGCTGTTTTTGTTTAGAAACGTGTAGAGAAAGATATTTGGCTGCTATGACATCTTGATTCTATTTCTCAGACAACCATGATATCATCTCAATGAAGTTATTCCAGCTGATGGTGGAGCATACACCAGAGGAAGAAAACATTGATTGGACAAAGATTGAGCCTAGTGTGAGCCTTCTGAAATCACCCAAAGGTGAGTTGCTAGTGTGACTGCTGTGAAAGTATGCATGTTCACTAAGCAATACTTGTTTCTTTGGTTGAAACAAGACACTTGTCCTCCTCCGGAGTGTACTTTGTAGGATTTTGAAATTATAAGAGCAATACTGTGTGTGTGTAATCCAGTAAGTAAAACCCGCTGAATTTCGTATTAACCCAAGTGGGCCTATCTCAGAATGTGTGTGCAAAATGACTATCATTGATATGTTGGATGTAATCCTATACTGCCAACTGAAAACTCCTCTGTGGTTCAGCTTTGCTAATCTTTGTTGATTTTTTCTTTATATAGCATGACTATGTGGTGTGTGCACTCTTACTTTCTAATGCTTTTCTATTTCTCTAGACAATGTGGATGATCCAACAGGAAACTTCCGTAGTGGGCCCCTGACAGGCTGGAAGGTGTTCCTGCTGCTGCTGTGCTCATTGCTTGGCATCATTGTGTGTGCCGTGGTGGGCGCTGTGGTCTTCCAGAAACGCCAGGAGCGGAACAAGCGATTTTACTAGCAAGGGAGTGGGCCAAGTTTTTTACAGGGTTGGGGGGAGGGAGAATTGTATAGACTGGTTTCTAAAAGGCTTTCAGAGAAATATATGGAATATTTTCATATCTTTTTTGTCCTGGATATATTAACCAGGCAACCTGTTGCAAACAATCCAGAATGTAGGGTACGATCCTACTTGGGAGCCTTGGTTTTTTTCCTCTCTTTTGAATGCTCTTCAGAGCTATCAACCCTTTTAAAGACAAAAAAGCAAATAAAATTGGTTGGAGCTTACAAATGGTAAGTATCCTTCTTCCATGGGGCATGACTACTTGCCAACTAGAATCTGCTGATGCTTCCAACAACAGGACAGTCTTCCCATAGCCTTGCTGGGGACAGTTTGTTTGGTATGGCACATAAACCCACTTGGTTGTTGAACTTTTTAAAGCATTGTTGGAAGTGAGATTAAGCTTCCCCAAAATAACTAGTGGTGATCACATTCCCCCCCTTTGGTGATGGAAAGTACGTTTCCACTGTATTGGTTTGAAAGGGCAGGAGCTTGATTTTTTTCCAGTCACTGTGGTGTGTGCGCCACTACTTGAAATCAGATGCCTCATCTCCTGGAGCATCTGTAATACATCATTCTGGTGACAGGATTATACTTTGTCATAACCACATAGCTCTTTGTGTTTGCCAGACGAGAGAACATGTGAAATAAAATGGAAAAATGATCTTGATATGGTATTTTGTTTTAATTTTCGGATGAGAATGATCTAACACAATTTGCTCTGAGACCTTTCATATTAAACAGTCTGATGATCAGAACACACTTTTCCTGGGGAACTTTTTTATTTTAATACAAGTCTTCAAACGTGGCTGGAATATCCTTTGGGCGGGTCACATAAGAGTCAGGGGAGGATGGCTAGGATACGTACATTCCCAGTTGTTTTGGTTTATTTATCACCCACCTTTTTCTGAAATCTGGGACTCAAAAGTGCAGAGAACGAGCTTTCTAGGTGTACAAGTTGAAGGGTTAGCTTTCTCTTTAGTACATTCTAAAATCAGAATCGTGGCTAAGGTCGAAGCCTGACTCCTCCAAGATCACAGTGAGAACCAAAGTTAAAGTCTTCATTTTCCCTGCCCCAACGTCTTCTAAACAAAATTAGCAAATACAGGACTAGTACAGCATTATGTTTACCAGCACTCACCTGATTAGTTGGGAAATAAAAGGAAAATAGAATTCCACAGCCCTGTGACATAGAACTCATTGTTTAAAATGTATTTAAGCAACTTGATTAAAAAAAACCAGTCTGGCTATCACATTTTAATGCACAAAAAGATTCAGCAGTTGATTTCCCTATAATAGCCCAATCAGTGAGTTAGCTGTTCAAATTTTACTGTTGGAAAAGGATCCCCAGAGCTTTGATTATAATAATGAATAGGGTAATTCTTAAGATAAAGAGTCAACTTCTCTGTTGTAAAAGATACTGAATATAGTGGAGTTGGCAGGCTAGTCTATACAATGCTGGTAGCAACATGTCAAACAGGGCACCTTTCATACCACAGAAAGGAGTGGCTAATCCTGCTAGCACATTCATGCCAGGCTCTGCACCTGTTCCTCTCTTGTTTCTCTCAAGCGGCTTATCTCACAGTGGCACATGAACTATTTGCATTTTGCCCATAAAATTAGCAGGTGCTTCTTTTTAACCTTTATCAAATGCTAAACTAATTCTCAGAATGGAATATAGTCACTGGTGAGTAGCCATTTAAGAGAGACCTAACAGAACAGAAAATTTCTCGAGATGGCTCCAGAGCTCAAGACCAGAAAACAGACGAAATACATATGCTTCTATAAATTCCCTCCAGCAAGATCCTAATTTCCCCCATGAAAAGTAAGATAGTGTAGTGTAAGGAAGGCCTCTCTGGATCCTAGGAAGTGTGTAGAAAATCACCTAACTAATGCCAAATCCACTCTTAATACCAGCTTCCTCCAACTTCTTACCACTCAATTCTCTCCAGTATGCTTTCTAATTGCAGTCCCTGCTTCCCACAAATGGATAAAGTAGCTCATTAGGGAAAGAGAATTTTGGTTTTCCTCGTGTTTTTGGCCTAGAGCTCCAAGCTGGGATGGGATTGTGACAGTTCTAATTATCTAAGAATGCATCTACACTGTAGAATGAATGGCACTGATGTTACTTGAACTGCCAGAGCTGGATGCTTTGGAATCATAGGAGTTGTGATTTTACAAGGTCTTTCGTCTTCGCTGCCAAAGAGTGCTGGTGGCTCATCAAACTACAGATGCCATAATTCCATAGTGTTAAAGTAGTAAACTGCATTAATCTGAAATGTAGCTGCTCCCCCAATTGTGCCGGTGTATGCTGCCTGTCGCAGGTCCATCCCTGCTTACCTGCTTGTAGAAAAGGCAACTGGACTTGTCGGGGAGCTGGCTTTCTCAACTTGGGTCAGCTTCCTCGCATTTTGGACTTCCATCACCCAGAAGCCTCAGTCAGTAAAGTCAGTGTGTTGTCCAAGCCTTTCATGGCTGGAATCACTGGGTTGCTGTGAGTTTCCCGGGCTATATGGCCATGTTCCAAAAGCATTCTCCTGACGTTTTGCCCACATCCATGGCAGATATCCTCAGAGGCTCTGAGGTCTGTCGGAAACTAGGCAAGTGGGGTTTATATCTGTGAAATGTCCAGGGTGGGAGAAGGAACTCTTGTTGGATCCAACAAAAATGAAAATCCAACAAATGCTACGTTCAGCAAAGGACAAGAAGAATCCTCTCACACCTGCAGGAGTCTACCATATACCATGCAGCTGTGGACAAGTCTACATAGGGACCACTAAATGCAGCCTTGCCCAAACACGAAGCAAGGAACATGAAAGGCACTGCAGAGTGACTCAACCAGAGAATTCAGCCATAGGAGATCACTGGATGAACCAACCTAGACACAGCATATTATTGGAGAGCACAGAAATGCTGGACCACTCTAACAACCACCATGTCAGACTACTCAGAGAAGCCGCTGAAATCCACAAGCATATGGACAATTTCAACAGAAAGGAGGAAACCTTGAAAATGAACAAAATCTCGCAATCAGTATTTAAAAACTCTAAAATCAGGACAGTAAATAAAGAACGACACTCAGAAAAGAGAAATTCCATATAGGAAACAATCAGGGTCAGCTAACACCTTCCAACAAAGGATTCCCCCAGGCAGGAAGCAGCCAAGCCTTGAAGCTGCAAAGCTTTTCTATGCTAATTAAGGTGATCAATTGCAACATTCACACTTGCCTCCAACTAACAAGAGTTCTTTCTCCCACCCTGGACATTCCACCCACTTGACTAGTTTCCAACAGGCCTCACAGTCTTTGAGGATGCGTGCCATGGATGTAGGTGAAACGTCAGCCCGAAAAACTCATAGCTACCCAGTAAAGTCAGTGCGTGTGAATTCTGGGAGTTGAAGTCAGAACGTGCCTGTAGGACCAAAGGAGAGGGAACTACGGAGGCCACGCCCCCTGCTCCTCGTAGCCAATAGCATAGCGCCGGCTCCCTGCTCGCAGGGGAAAGGGCGGGATCTTCTTTGCGGCCCAACGACCAGGCTCCACTTCCTCCCGAAGCCTGGCTGGGAGTTGGAAGCGGCCTCCTCTTCCGGCGCTACTTCCGCCGCGCCGCGCTGCTGAGACCAGGGCCAGCGGGAGCGATTACGTGGCCTGAGAGCGCGCGGCGCGATGGCGGCTCCCGGGTGTCGCGGGCGGGCGGTCTGGAAAGAAGTGCTGCTGCTGCTGGTGGCCGGGCTGGTCTCCCCCGGAGGGACGCTGTACTTCCACTTGGGCGAGACTGAGCGCAAGTGCTTCATCGAGGAGATCCCCGACGAGACCATGGTCATCGGTGAGGAGCCGGGGTCAGGCGGATTCGCCTCCAGGAGCCGGATTCAGGCGGGAAGGGGTGGGCTTCTGGAGGACAGGCAGGCACAACATTCGGAAACTATATTCAAATCGCAATTAGAAAATCAAAAATTTTGGGGGCGGGCCTCGGAAAGCGTTGATTGACTCCGAAAATCTGGAATATAGATATTTTAAATAGCTAGAAATAGCTACACCTAGAAAATTTTAACAAATTTCAGAATTTGAGGTTAGGGCCAGGAGACAGCGTTGATTGACTTAAGGAGTCTTAAATATAGATCAGGCATGGCCAACTTGGGCCTTCCCTCCAGAGGTTTTGGACTCCAACTCCCACCATTCCTCACAGCCTCAGGCCCCTTCCTTTTCCCCCTCGGCCGCTTAGGCGTCTCCTCCTCCTCCTCCTCGCTTAAGCGGTTGAGGGGGAAAAGGAAGGGGCCTGAGGCTGTGAGGAATGTTGGGAGTTGGAGCCCAAAATACCTGGAGGGAAGGCCCAAGTTGGCCCATGCCTGGGATAGGCCCTTGGGAGGAGGCTGATATGTCCAAGGGAATATATTCATTTGTTTATTCTGTTTTGTCATAAATAAACGAATACAGTATCCACAGGTTCAACCAGCCACGGCTTTAAACTCCCTAGAACAGATCTTGATTTTTGTCATCTTATATAAAGCAGTGGTTCTCAACCAGTAGGTCCCCAAATGTTTTGGGGTTCAACTCCCAGAAATCCTAACATCAGGGATTTCTGGTAGTTGAAGTCCAAAACACCTGGGGAACTCACAGGTTGCAAAATACTGATATAAGGGATGCCATTTTACTAGGCCACTGTATATAGTTGGGCCTTGATCATCATCAGTCTTGGATACAAACTCCCAACAGATTTCCGAAGGACCCACGGGACATTAAATTGAATAAATGGAATATGGAGGCTAAAGGAGAATGGGCATTAAAGCTGAGGTGCTGTACAAAAGAAAGAAGAAAGTACAATTGTACAAGGTGTGACTAGTTGTGCGCTTAAGAACGTGTGTCATTGGCTGTTGGGTGACCCCCCCCCCCCCTCTGCTCCTTTCTGCATCGCAGGGAACTACCGGACACAGCTGTTTGACAAGCAGCGGGAAGAGTACCTTCCTGCCACTCCTGGTCTGGGCATGTTTGTGGAAGTGAAAGACCCCGATGAAAAGGTATGGAGGGCTGCTGCCGGCGGTTTGTTGTGCTTGTTTGTGTCTCAATCCAAGGGAGGCTAATCCAACCTCACATAGACAGGTTGAGTGTCCCCTAGCCGAACACCAAAGTGTTCAGTATCTCAGTTTTTCTAGGATTTTGAACCACAAAATTCATTTATGTTTCATATGCATCTTACACACCTATCCTAAAGGTAATTTAATATGAAATATTTTGAATAATTTTGTACATGAAACAAAGTTTGAACCATCAGAAAGCCATGGTGTCACTATCACATGGCTATTTTTGAATTTTGGATCTCATAATTCCAGAAAGAGATATTCAACCTATATATATAGTAAAACCAGAAAGCCTCTTCTCTTTAAATGCACACACAAGCAGGTCAAGTACATGATCTGGAAAAATTACTTTTCAAGATGTCCTGACAGATAGTTGAGGGATATCTAGTAAGTTAGCAAGGAGTTCCGATTCCTAGGACCCATACACATTACATGATTGTAATACTTTGATTCCACTTTAATTATCATGGTTTGGCCCTTTGGATTCTTGAGACTGGCAGTTTAGGAAGGTGCATCATAGAATTCTCAGCCAGTGACTGAACTACAAACCCAAGGATGTAGCCATGGTGTTTATTTATTTATTTATTGTGACAGAAGGGAATTGAGAATACAGTTATCTATATATATAAAAGAGTGATGGCATCACGGCAATTCACAAAACAACAAAAGTACAGGCCCCCCAACCTCAAAATTTGACAACACAACCCACCATCCACGCCTCAATGTTGATACAACAAAAAGAAAAGAAAAATAAAGTCCTAATTAGAGGGAGAGCAATATTTTTTTTATCCAATTGCTGCCAGTTTAGAGGGCTAATCTCGGCCCACTTGGTTGCCTAGCAACCAAGGGACAGCCAGGTTTCAGTTAGGGGACAGGGAGATTTAGGCCTCACTTAGACTTCTTCCACAGATTATCTAATTTGCACTGGATTATATGGCAGTGTAGACTCAAGGCCCTTCAACACAGCTATATAACCCATTTATAATCTTATATTATCTGCTTTGCACTGGATTATCTTGACTCCACACTGCCATATAATCCACTTCAGGGGCATTTTATACAGCTGTGAAGAAGGGGCCTCATATAATCCAGTTCTAAGCAGATAATTTAAGATTATCAATATACAGTAGAGTCTCACTTATCCAACGTAAACAGGCCGGCAGGATAAGTGAATATGTTGGATAATAAGAAGGGATTCAGGAAAAGCCAATTAAACATCAAATTAGGTAATCGTTATACAAATTAAGCACCAAAACATCATATTATACAACAAATTTGACAGAAAAAGTAGTTCCATGCGCAGTAATGCTATGTAGTATTTACAGTAGAATCTCACTTATCCAACACTCGCTTATCCAAAGATTATCCAACACATTTTTGTAGTCAATGCTTTCAATATATCGTGATATTTTGGTGCTAAATTCATAAATACAGTAATTACTATATAGCATTACTGTGTACTGAACTACTTTTTCTGACAAATTTGTTGTCTAACATGATGTTTTGGTGCTTAATTTGTAAAATCATAACTTAATTTGATGTTTAATAGGGTTATCCTTAATTCCTCATTATCCAACATATTCGCTTATCCAACGTTCTGCCGGCCTGTTTATGTTGGATAAGTGAGACTCTACTGTATTTACAAATTTACCACTAAAATATCACAATGAATTTAAAACACTGACTACAAAAACATTGATTATGAAAAGGCAGACTGCGTTGGATAATCCAGAACATTGTATAAGCGAATGTTGGATAAGTGAGATTCTTCTTTAATATGAAATAATTACTGGGATAGAATAATGCAGAACAATATAATCTCTAAAACCAGGACAGTAAATAAACAGGGGAATTCCACACAGGAAACAATCAGAGCCAGCTAACACCTCCCAACAAAGTATTTCCATCATCAAAGTCTGGCAAATCCTGTTTTCTCAGGGCCACAGACAGTACAAGCACATAAAATATCGCAAACACCACCACTCTGAAAACAAGGGAATTCCAGACAGGAAACAATCAGGGCCAGCTAACACCTCCCAACAAAAAATTCACTCAGGGAGGAAACAGCCAGGCTTTAAAGCTGCAAGGCCATTACATCCTAATCATTTTTCCTAATTGCAGCATTCATACTTGCCTCCAACAAACAAAAAAACCCAATCAGAAATATTGTATATTCACAACCTTTAGGAAATAATATCCCCTGATGGCGCAGCGTGTTAAAGCGCTGAGCTGTTGAACTTCTGGACCAAAAGGCTGCAGGTTTGAATTGGGGGAGCGGAGAGAGCCCCCACTCTTAGCCCCAGCTTCTGCCAACCCAGAAGTTCGAAAACATGCAAATGTGAGTGCATCAATAGGTACTGCTCCGGCGGAAAGGTAACGCCGCTCCATGTAGTCATCCCACATGACCTTGGAGGAGTCTACGGACAACGCCGGCTCTTTGGCTTAGAAATGGAGATGAGCACCAACCTCCAGAGTCAGACACGACTGGACTTAATGTCTGGGGAAAACCTTTACCCTTGACCTTAACTACCACCAATTCCTCAATACTTTATTTCCCATACTACCAGACTTCGCCACAGCAACGCGTGGCCGGGCACAGCTAGTAATGTATAGAAAACTACAAACAAAGTTAAAACTAGGCGTTATACTAAATTTCCTTTGACCAGAAGCTGGCCACTTAGACTGCCTCTGGTGTCACTGTAAGAAGATCCTCCATTGTGCATGTGGCAGGGCTCAGGCTGCATTGTAGTAAGTAAATGACTTGCAGTAGCCATGGTGGTTGAAGTGGCATAAAAATGCTGTAATTACCTAGTGTGAACGGGTCCACAGTTGTTTAATAGCGACCACAAAATACTTCCATTTCTTTTTGTAACTTTAAGAGAAGCAAGTTTCATTCAGTGTTCAAAATTAATTCTGGGGACTCAAAATTCTTCTCTCTTGCGCTAGGGCAATAGCACTGGTTACCCTTCATTTTCTATTTTGTAGAAATAGGGCCAATATACTGTGCTCATTACAAAAGATACTTCCAGAATAGTTTCTTGGATAACAATTAAGCACTATTTTGAGATACAGAATGTTTTACCTTAAGGTGGTAATCTGCATTTTGTTCCAAAAGCCTTTTCTGTGGAGCTTTGCCTGCCACATTGTCAAGCAATGCCAAGAATGAGGATACATGCTGCCTTTTTTTGTCCAAACTACCATCTTTATTTCCAAAAACTAATTAAAGAATATGAATCTTAAAAGAAAATAAATAAACATGTAGTAATTGTATATTGTCATTTTTCCGTGATGTGCAACTACACTGCACAATTGATACTACAGTACAACCCCTGTATTCGCAGGTGATATGTCCTTGGAATTCCTGTGGAGACAGGAAACCATGCATAATTGTGAAACCTGTTGAAATGGACCACTTGTGCTGGACATTCTTGTAGAGCAGTGGTTCTCAACCTGTGAGTCCTCAGCCAGTTTACTTACTAGCTATTAGAATTTCTGGGAGTTGAAGGCCAAAACATCTGGGGACCCACAGGTTGAGAACCACTGCTGTAGAGGCTCACAGGGATACATTACTGTGGTAAGCTCTGGCAGATGCATACTATAGAATTCCCTAAAATTTCATAGAGAGGACATATTTTGTTGGATGTAAGTAGGTAAAACTGGGGATACCAGTCCTAAGGGTATGGGGATCGTTCTGTTTGAATTGCTACTTGATCATGTAAACCCACTGGGTTACCTTATGTAAGTCATACACCCTCAGCCTTAGAGGAAGGCAACAGATTTTTACCAAGAAAACCTCATAATAGGATTGTCATGTCAAAACAACTTGAAAGCACACAACAACAAGGTATCTAGTACTATCTAGTACACTTCCTCCAAGTTTACAGTATTTAGAGCTTATCTGTCCGAACGTGTCTCCCGCTGTGACCCACCTCGAAGCTTAAGATCATCAGATGAGGCCCTGCTCACGGTCCCGTCAGCCTCACAGGAGCGGCTGGCGGGGACGAGAGACAGGGCTTTTTCAGTAGTGACTCCCCGCCTATGGAACGCCCTCCCTCCTATCCTTCCATAGGAAGGTTAAAACTTGGTTGTGGGGCCAGGCTTTCAAATAAGAATCAGCAGCACAAATTATTATTATGTACGCCAGAACTCAATTGACAGACCCAGTCTTTTGAACTTGAACACACCCATTTGTATTTTAGAAGGTTTTTATGAATGTTGATGTAAGCTAATAATTTTTAATCTGATTTATAGTGTATTGTACAATTTTTATATGTGTGTTTATTGTAAGCCACCCTGAGTCCCCTCTCGGGTGAGAAGGGCGGGATATAAATGTTGTAAGTAATAAATAAATAAATAAATAAATAAATAAAGCTCTGTGGCAGATAATTCTTCAGTCCATCACCAGACAGAATTTTCTAGAATTGAGCTGTGGCACTTAAAGTGGCATCCATATTCCATAATTATTTATAATTCCATAGTCATTTATAGTGGATACATGCTATGTATCTTGGTAAGGATAAGAGCTTTTGGTCACAACAGCACACATAATTTTCAGCCATAAATATTTTGATCTGAACATGCTCTTTCACAGCTGCTTCCACCTCTTATATTAGTTTTATGACATAATGGGAAATTGTAGTTCTTGGGCTGGTAATGATGGAATGTTGATTGGCTACACCACTATCTTCAGAATACACCTCACCCCATGAAAAATTAATGTGTAATGCATGAGAAGGAATGGCAGATGAATTCAGCGGCGAATTCTCAATTTATATGAACTGTGACTACATAAGATAGGTATTCCAGCATAAACATGGTTGTATAGAACTGACTTTTCTCACGAGTTGCTCTCAAATCTCTGTCATTTGTAGGTGGTATTGTCTCGGCAGTATGGCTCAGAGGGCAGGTTCACCTTTACGTCACACACACCTGGAGAACATCAGATCTGCCTGCATTCCAACTCTACAAAGTTTTCCCTTTTTGCAGGAGGCATGCTGGTAAGTATATCCATGGGAGAGTGGATGGGAGGGCTTGGTCTCAGACTCACTTGTCAAGCCAGCTGGTGAACCAGCTTCCTTTGGTAGATATGAAAAGGCCAGAGATTGTAACACTTTTGTTTCTGATTTCTTTGTAGAGAGTCCATCTTGATATCCAGGTTGGGGAACATGCCAATGACTATGCTGAGATTGCAGCCAAAGACAAGCTGAGTGAGCTGCAGTTGCGTGTGCGCCAGCTTCTGGAGCAGATTGAACAGATCCAGAAAGAGCAGAACTACCAGCGGGTAAGAAAGAGAAAACTGAGCCCAGTGGCAGAGCATCTAGCTTGCCTGCAGGTGACATTAGGCCCATCCTTTGGTGTCTCCACTTGAAAAGGCCAGGCGACAGATGATATTTATTTAGCTTCGTTTTTATCCCACCTTTCTCCTGATATAAAGACTCGGCAGCTAACAGTAAATATGAAACAATGCTTATTAAAACAATATAAATACATTAAAATATAAATATCAATTTTAAAACAATTAAACGAGGATATCAAAACCATTAAGCATAAAAATATTAAAATATATTAAAATGTTAAACCCACCATGAAATCCCAATCACACGGCCTTTAAAACCCAATCTTTGTCAGTTTATACATGCCTGATGGCTGAGAAATGTGTTTACATGCCTATGAAAGGAAAGCAGGGATGGGTCATCCTGGTCTCTAGCTTGACAGGGCTAGAGATGATCATAGAGTTATATTTGGCTCTTTAAGAGAAATGTGGTACTTCAAATAACCTGGACTCAAGCCATATAGGGCTTTATATGTCACAACCAGCACTTTGAATTGTGTCCAGAAATGAGCTGGCAGTCAATGGAGCTGTCGCAACAGTAGAATTGTGTGCGCTCCCTGTGTCCAGCCCCAGTTAATGGGAAAAGTCTTTCTTTCTGAGACCTTGGTCAGATATTGCCTGTCAGAAAAATACTACACTAGATGTGCAAATTGTCTGACTTAACAAGGTGGCCTATTCTGTTCCCGTAAGATCCCAGATGAGGGAAAAGTCCATGTAACATACTATTATATAATTCATTGAAAACAGCTTTGACTTGTTGGTCCAAATCTGTTTATGGTGAAAAAGGTGACTCGTTGGCTCTTGATTATGAACAGGAAAGAGGAGAGAATCTTAAATGTCTTTGCTTATTGTTTTGTTTTTTTATCTCCCCCCCCCCCTCCCCAGTGGCGAGAGGAGCGCTTCCGGCAAACCAGTGAAAGCACAAACCAACGGGTTCTCTGGTGGTCTATTGTCCAGACTCTCATCCTTGTAGCCATTGGAATTTGGCAGATGAGGCATCTCAAAAGTTTCTTTGAGGCGAAGAAGTTGGTATAAGAAAGGGATGGCCTCTGCAAACGGCCTACATTTCCTGCAGGTGCAGTTTCCAGTACTTGTGATTCTCTGCACTGTTCCCTCAGTCATTCTTTCCACCAGACTGGCTCTTGGCCGCATTCAGGGTCATCTACCTCTCTCTGCCCCTCCTTCTTCCTACTCAGCATCCTGGCCAGCTGTGATTCGAGTGCAGTGTGTTGGCCTCATCAGACATTCCCTCCAGAGAATCCAAACCAGCCTGCCCCTGCTGCCTCCGATCATCCCTAACAATGTACTTGGAACATGCAGGGCTGGGAGCTGTCTGTTCAGCCCTTTTTCCTCCTTGAGTCTTCTTTGTTGAAATCAGACTCTTCTCTGAAGGGCACTCAGGACACTTTCTCTAACCCAGTATGACAAATGTCAAAGCCAAGGAACTTCTGCCGGTTATGTGCCCTGCTGTGTAGTTCCAGCCTGTTAATGTTACCAATATATTGCTTAGGAGGCAAGTGGTGAATAAAAAAATTGGGAGGCTGTGCCTACTACTCTTCTTGTATATTCATAATGTGAATATCAATATAGAATGATTTGGGGATGCTCTGCTGTGGAATTAGAGGAGCAATACTGGGGACTATTTCTAAGTGACTTTGAGAGTGTGTGTGTGTGTGTGT